>NW_021851787.1:0-27312 GCF_003651465.1 Formica exsecta
TAGTAAAAAGGAAAGTCTAGTGATTTGACTATAACGCTACCACAAAGTCAAGATGTGTCGCGACATCGATGACCAAGTGGTTAATGTAGGAACTAATTCTCGTGAAGTTTATGACATATTGTACAGCGCATTATTTACGTATTTTTAATATCTTTTTTTTTTTTTTGTATAAAATGGTTATATATTGTTTCGAAGAAGATTGCAAATCGATGAGATATAAACGAAAATATGATGAAAATCATATCAACGAAACATTTTATGGGTAAGCAATTGTAGGTCTTGTTTTAACATAAAATACATCATCTATTTTTCATCATTTTTTCATCATTTTTTCATTTATTTGTATGTAGATTTCCTACGAATCTAGAGCTTCGAGAGAAGTGGATTGAAGCATTATTCACTTTGAATAAGCAAGAAAATGCACAGAGGATGCCTAAATCGAGCAAAATATGCAAATTGCATTTTTCCGATGATTGCTTTGAACAATGGGGATTCAGCCACGTTCGCTTAAAACCAAATTCTATACCATCTACATTTTCATGCATACAAAATGGTAGGTAGTATAGTTTTATTTTTATAGGATCATAATTAATCAATTTATTATTTTTGTATAAAATATTGTGTTATTATAATTTATTGTATTTGTAGTTTGGATAAATCAACAGCACGCAATAACTTACAAAAGAAAATTGTCGAACCGTTGAAAATTAATGTGGATAATAATAGCCAAAAAGTTGAACTTTCTGAAGAAGTTGACGGCATCGATTCAACAATTCAGTTTGTCAAAGAAGTCGGAAGCATTAATTCAATAACTCCAAAGACGACATTCATGGTTTGGTAATAACATAATTTTCATTGCATGATTTTTTAGTTATTGTTATACTTATTAATTTTGCATTTGTAGTTTGGAAACTGAAAATATGGAATTGGAGTTTCACTATAGTATTCCAGAACGTATAGAGATATACAGAACTCCAACAAAGAAGATGCGATATCCTGGTGATATAAATGAAAAAACCATTAAAAAGATGTCGCCATGTACAGTAATAAAATCCGTGAAGTTATTAAGACGAGCCTGTGTGAAAAAAGATAAAACGATAAAACGATTGTGGAACGAACAAAATCATCAGAAAAAAAATAGAATCTCTGCAAAAATTATTAATGGATCTTAAGGAAAAATGTCTTCTTTCATCAAATTCTTCTGATATTGTGGAGGTTTGGTCTCAAAAATTCAATGAATTTAAATTTTGAACATGTTTAATCATTTTTGCTTCCTTATAGAGGAAGCTTTGTTTTCGTGACAAAATTTTTTTTCGAGTTTCTTATAAAGAGTTTATTTTTTATAAAATTTGTATTTTTTGAGAAATGTCTGTACACCTTTTAACTTTCGCAAATTTTGAAATATTGTGTTAAATTTTTTTACATGAATAGAGTATTATTAAAAGATGGTAGGTATTGAATTTAGTGAAGATCGGTGAAAGAATTCATTTTTTTATAAAATTTTGGGTTTTTTGAGAAATGTCTGTACACGTCCTAATTTTCACAAATTTTGAGATATCTTCCTCTATGAGGAAGCCAAAATTAAAAAACCCGCTTGCTTTAAGGCGCTTAAACTTTGTGAGCGAAATAAAATGATGAGGAAGCAATGTGCAAGTTTCTAATTTGCACAATTTTCAGCTTGTTCAGAAGCTATTTTGAATTGTAATATTATATACATACTTTATTTCTTTGATTATTAATAAGGAATTATAAATATTAAATCTAATTGTAAATGAAACGGCACATTGTAATGATCTATTTGATAGGAAATTGAATATAATTAATAATTTAGTAATTTAGTTATATTTTGTATCAATTATATTATATTCACTTATATTAAGTACTTATATACTAATTTAAGATTATTGTAATTTTTAATATTTTTATAGGCACAATAAATAAATTGTACTAGTTACTCAATTGTACTAGTTGCTTCTTCATTAACAAAAATTTGATAACGAATTGCAGGCTGTATCAGAAGTATCTACGATCGTCAAAGAAATAGAAAAAGGAAAAGTTAAAGGTAGATATTCACCGCAGCTACGTGCTTTTGCTTTGACGGTAAACTTTTACAACTCGAAAACCTACAATTATATCCGACAAGTCTTTAAAAATAAATTACAGGCTCCATCAACAATACGCTCATGGTATAGCAATACGAATGGGTCACCTGGCTTCACTCAAGAAGCAGTAGATATTTTAAAGAGAAAAACTGAAGCTGCCGGTGATAAAAAAACTATATGGATGCTTAACGATGGACGAAATGGCCATAAGAAAACAAATTCAGTATAGACACATTGAAAAAAGATTCGTTGGATATGTTGACCACGGATTAATAATTGAAGATCCGGAAAATTTGCCAGTCGCGAAAGAAGTATTAATATATTTATTAACCGAGATTAATGAAAGATGGAAAATACCCGTTGTGTATTTTTTGGTGGCCGGATTAACAGCGAATGAACGTGCTGAAATTACTAAAAAGATAATAGATTTTGTCACTACGTCAGGTGTACACATTATTGCTTTAACTTTCGACGGATTGCCTGCAAATATTTCGATGTGCAATGCATTGAATGCCGATGTATTTAATGACAAATCATTCTTTACGCACCCATCAGGCATTTCTCATATTTTTATATTTTTTGATGCCGCACATATGCTGAAGCTTTTAAGAAATGCTTTTGCATCGAAAAAAAATATTATATGATGATCAGGGTCGTGTTATCGCTTTTAAATATATCGAAAATTTAGTAAAATTACAGGAATCTGGAGGCTTTCATTTACGTAATAAATTAAACCAGAAACATGTAAAGTAGTACAAAAATAAAATGAATGTCAAATTAGCAGCGCAAACGTTAAGCGAAAGCTGCGCTGCAGTTTTAGAGCAGCTTCAGGATGACGGACATCCTGACTTCGTTGGTTGTGCAGCAACAGCTCAATTTTGTAGAATGGTAAACAACGCCTTTGATTGTTTAAATTCAAGAAGTTTATTTTCAAATGGTTTTAAGAAACCACTAATGGAAAGTACAGCGTTTCATTTTTTTGAATTCTTTGATCAGGCATCACGTTATTTTTCCACAATTCGTTTAGAAATGGATGGAAAACTTGTCATTGACTCTAAAGTAAAAACTGGCTTTTTCGGATTCATAATAAATATGAAAAATTTTAAAATGATGTACCACTCTTATGTAGAAACAGAGTATTTAAAATATATTTTGGCGTATAAATTATCCCAAGATCACATAGAGATTTTTTTTTCGTGTATCCGAGCAATGGGTGGATTTAACAATAACCCAAATTGTATGCATTTAGCAGCAGCTTATAAACGGTTATTACACCACAATGAGATTAAATCTTCTGCTGAAGCTAATTGCATACCCGTTGACAGTACCTCAATTTTAATGGTTTCATCAGCAAAAAATATATCAACTTCAATTATGAACGATGATCACGGCAATAACAAATATGTCGAATAAATTGGTTCCACAATTATTATAAATGTTTTGGATTCTTAAGACACCCAAGAGCAGATTTGTATGCCATAACTTTAACAACTGAAAAAGTTTTTAACGTGTACAAATTAGAAAATAAGTTAAAATCTAAAAATGTAAATATGCGGATTGTAAGTGATGTTTTTAGAAACTTAAAATTACATATGATTTTTACAAATTTTGAAACACATATCTTAGAATTAGATGTATTAGAAAATCATAAGTACGAATTAATAAAATTAATCATATTAGAATACTTAGAAGTAAAATTAAAATATGAAGGTAAAACTCTTTCTCTGAAAGAGCACCGTAATTTTGTAAGGCATATTTGTACAAAAACCGTTCTATTTAAGGGACAGTAAATTATATAAATAAATTTTGTATTTTACGATTTTCACGATTTCTTGTTTCTTGTTTTTTTTATCATTATCTCTTATTTACTCAAAGTGTATTTTATTTTTACCTTTGACTCAAAGATTTTTACGTTGAATACAATCTTGATATGTTTGAATTTCCGCTTTTTGGTCATCGGGGCGGAGCCTAAATCTCGAGATATATTTAATCAATGTTGGATTCTTTCCTTGCATTGTTTATATGGGAAAAGTGGGGATGACTAGCAGTCCATGATTATATAGTCAAAGAAACACTCCGTGTCTGTCTGTAAATTAAGGCTATTTTCTTGCCTTTTAATATATACCATTTCAGAAATTAAGCGCTTTTTAAACAAAGGTTCACTATCCAAAATTTCGACTACATCTCAATCAAAATCGTGATTAAGTTCTAATCTATGATCGGTTAAAACTGAATGATTCGTCGTATTCGTTCCATCTAATATGACTGCGATGCTCGGATATCCTTGAACGTAATTATCTGCCCGTTTGATCGACGTATGAGACGTTACAATTACTGCAGTTGATTTTACAAACGACATTGATGTGCGAAGCTTTAGGAAGAGTGTCTTTCCGAACTCTAATGTAACTATGTAATTTATTGAGACTAACAGATAGCACAAGGATGTCCTTAGGACATCCAGGACATACATGTAAGATATCCTGAGGATATCGCATTTTAATCCTCGGATCTCCTCTGGACGTCCTGAGGAAGAGTAAATGATAGCCGAATATTAGCCTCTGGAGAATCCAGGGAGATCCTGTGGAATATCCTAAGGATTTTTATAGGATACCGTGCCGAAAATGTTTGATTAAAACTGATTTAAAAAAATGTATTATAATCCAAATCGATCGGGATTTCTGCACCGAAAATACGATATTAAAACCGATTGAAAATAGTCAAATCGAATTTAGTACGCTTCAGGCAAATTAATGTTGGGTGATATACACCCACTTCAATCCGAAATTATACGATTTCATAAGTTATAATTAAATCGGTTTTAATGCGATGTGAATCTGTCGGAGAACAAAAATAATTCGGATTGGAAATAATCCGCGAAAGCGATATTAAAACCGATTATAATTCGTTCGGAATTAAAATCGATTACTTTTTAATCTTGGCGCGAATTGAACCAATTAAAACCGATTAAAATTGATTAAAACGGATTATGTTTTAATCGGTTTTGATCAAACATTTTCGGCAGAGTATGTTAGGGATATTTTTCGTAAGTTTCAAAAAGCAAATTCTGAAATTGAAATATAAATTAAGATTGCGTTCTGTTATTTACTGCCAAAACTAAAAATCTAATATTGAAAATAGTTCACGTTCTTTGATATTTAAAGCTTTCATGCTGTACATGAATATTAGGTTTGCCTTCCGGGTTTGAGCCGTGTTATATTTTCTAAACAATATAATATCTGAATTCCCTATGTTGAGATTGCATCAGAAATTGAACTGATAGAAAATAATTACATTTTTAATTTCCTGCCAATTGCTTTTTACAAGCTTTATATAATTCTCATGACCAAATCTCAAATACGAGATCGCGCGTCGCATAGCGGTAAACAAACGAACTAGCGGCTGAATACTATTTTTTGTAACGTTTTTGAAATGTTACGCACAGTAACATTTCTCATGAAATATTAAATAAATAATAATTTTGGATATATGAAAATGTGCGCATCAAATTCAATTATTAATATTAAACGAAATTAATGTTAACAATTAATATTATAATACTTAAGATTTCTAAATTATATTAAATAGCCTACATAACTGAAAATAATCATGTATGCATATTAAATTTTCATAAAATATATTTATAATAATATCTTAAAACATCCTACAAATGTCCTGAATCGTCTTGGACATATTCAGAATGAGCCTGAGGATGTTTTGTGCTGTCTGGGTTTAGACTTTAATCCAAGATCAAATGAAGATCACCATCAGATGACTCTTTCAACACCAAACAACTTTTGTCCGAAACATTTTTGTCTTAAACTTAAGGGCTCTGAAATATTTCAGTGGATTGATTAAAATGGCCCACCCTGTACAACTATATAAATTATATATAATAATGGTATCTTCAATATAAGGGCGATCTCACGAAATTTTTTGAAACTCACATATTTTACGTATTTTGAGGCGTAGAAAACGAATCCGTTGAAAAAAATTGTCGCTTCCATTTTTGATATGTTCTTAATTAAACATAGTAATTTTATGCGTGCAATATTGACGCCGAGTACATTGTGTGATTTTGGACATATTCAGAATGAGCCTGAGGATGTTTTGTGCTGTCTGGGTTTAGACTTTAATCCAAGATCAAATGAAGATCACCATCAGATGACTCTTTCAACACCAAACAACTTTTGTCCGAAACATTTTTGTCTTAAACTTAAGGGCTCTGAAATATTTCAGTGGATTGATTAAAATGGTTTATGTGATTGGTATATTAGAAAATAATCTCTTTTATTATGACGTTATTTAATGTATATTTTTGCTGTGTATTGTTTATAACCCAGCCAACACACTTATGTTATAACTCCCCAGATAGCAAAATGCTAGTAGTATGCCAACAGTATGCCAGCAAATTCAATCATGTCTTCGCAGCAGATTCCGCTCTGCTGCGTCCTCATTAAGCTTAATGTCTGGCAGCACGGCTTGCCGATATAATATAACCACAGATTAATAGACAGATAGCCGAAGGCCCGGATGAACGCGAGACCAGTATTTCTCACTGGTTTCAGCGCCATACCGTAGTAGTGGCCAAAACAGTAATTACGTTCCCAAGGTAAAGTCGCGTCGTTAAAGGTACGTGTTCATGGTGTCGCTCGTCGCTCATATTCAGCGACAAATGAGTCACGTGATTTCATATATCGCTGACTTCGACTGTCGCTCATGTAAATGGCCTAAGCGATAAATTGTTGACGATTAGATTGATTGTGTTGTGTAAAATAAATACTGCAAAATGTATCAAGAAAGGTATCACGAGTGGACCTATCAACTTGCCGCGATTGTGCACAATAAAAATGGAGAGGAACGACGGCGAAATAGACTAATAGCAGCTGTAGAATGTACAAATTTAAAAAAAAATATAAAAAAAGAGATTTTAGATTGATCCATTATTCGAAAAACGACTTGAACATAGATTTTACTATGCATCTGTACCGAGACTAATGCCCGGTCTACAATGAGTCGTTAGTCGTTAATCGCAAGCAAATTGACCAACCACTATTATTCCGAGAATATTCTTGGAATAATAGACTGTGGTTGGTTAATTTGCTTGCGACTAACGACTAACGACTCATTGTAAACCGGGCTTAACACCAGAGAAGTTCAGAAATTATTACCGTATGATAGCTACGCAATTTGAGGAATTGTTACATTTAGTGGCACCTTCAATCACAAACAAACCGTGATTAGAGAACCATTATCAGTAGTGTATCTAAGCCGGTTCTAAGCCATGGTCCTCTGAGGGGGATGGAGGGGCAAGGGGAAACCGGCGCGGGGGGTATGACGTCACGCGGGGGGACCGCGGCGAAACCGGTAGGCGAGGGGTCCACGGAGAGGGGGGAGGGGACCCGCGGCGAAACCGGTCGACGAGGAGTCCGCGGAGAGGGGGGAGGGGAATCGCGTCTAACCGGTAAGCGAGGGGTCCGCGGAGAGGGGGAAGGGGACCCGCGTCAAAACCGATAGGCAAGGGGTCCGCGGAGAGGGGGAGAGGAACCGCGGCGAAACCGATACGCGAGGGGTCCGCGGGGAAGAGGGAACACGAAGGTACGATGCCGCGAGGAGATATGAGAGAGATAGCGCAAGGCGTTCGCAATGTGTGGGAGAGGGATAGCGTCCGCATGCACTTGGAAGAGAGATAGCGCGAGACATGCACATGGATGATGCGAGATACGGCGTTTGTAAGGCGGGAAGGATAACGCGAGGCACGCACGCGTGTAGGAGAAAGAGAGAGAGAGAGAGAGAGAGAGAGATAGCGCGAGACATGCACTTGGATGATGCGAGATACGGCGTTCGTAAGGCGGTGCGAGAAGGATAGCGCGAGGCACGCACGCGTGTAGGAGAAGGATAGCGTCCGCATTGGCGTGGGAAAAGAATGTCGTTCGCGGGAGAAAGAGAGATAGCGCAAGGCATGCACGCGTGTGAGAAAAGGAAAGAAGGAGGCGCAGAAATAATTGACATTTTTTAAATATAATAATAATAATATTTATTCAATGAATGTGTATATAATACATACATTATCCTCCTGGAGCCGCAACTCTTCCTCCCATTCCTCCTCCTCCTCTAACACCTCTTCCTCCTCCCAATTCTCCTCTTTTTCATACGGCTCCAGGTCGAAAAGCGGTCTGAAACAAAAAATGTCTTCGTACTGATTTGGGTAAACGCACGTCCACTCGCGGGCTTCGCGGGTGTAGCACCACAAATTGGCATGCATCCACCGCATATTGCTTCGCATCCAGCGCATGTATTGGCGGTGGATGACGTCGATTTGCACAAACTGAAATATATTATTAATTAATAAATATTACACATAATGTCACATACGAAAAACGAAACATTGGCATTTTCAAAATATTTATTCACTTCTTTACTTCACTTTTTAAACTACTTCGCTCGTTGTCAGACACTTTGTGACGGACATAATGCCCATGTACTGAAATGTAACATCTATATTTTAATTAAATGGCTGACGTCACAATCTAACAGCACGTACTGAAATTTAATACTCACATACTAGGATAAGAAAGAGGAAAAGGGAAGAATAAAAGAGAATAAAAATATATTTTAACAATAATAATATTTATTCAATAATTGTGTGTATCATATAAATGTGTGTGTGTGTGTTTAAAAATAATAATAAAATAATAATAAAAATAAACTAAATTAAATCTAATTATAATATATATTATAAATAATTAATATATTATAAATAATTAATATATTATAAATAATTAACATAAAATATACACAAATATTACTCACTCTTTGGAAAACCACCAGATTTAACAGGGCTCTCAACAGCCCCATCACCAGGTCCTTTGCCCACCATGACGCGTTCAATCGGCCTCGGCACAAAACCAGTTCAATTAGTGACGGCATTTTTTAACGTTCACTTAAACACTTTACTTTACTTTTTAAACTACTTCGCTCGTTGCCAGACACTTTGTGACGGACATAACGGGATAGACATTGTTTCGAACATTTTAGAGTAGGGGATGTATTACTTACAAAGAACGCTTACCTTCTGCACATGATAAGAAGGCAAAAATTAGCATGTTTCGGCGGACAACTATCTAAAGTCTTTTTTTTGAACGGCTACCGAACGGCTACCGAACGACTATTGAACGACAAAACATTTATTTATACGCCATTCAAATATTTAAAGTCTATGCCCATATACTGAAATGTAACATCTATATTTTAATTAAATGGCTGACGCCGTTATCTAACGTCACGTACTGAAATTTAATACTCGTTTACTGGGATAAGAAAGAGGAAAAGGGAAGAATAAAAAAGAATAAAAATATATTTTAACAATAGTTTATTCTAAATAATGTTTGGGTGAATCTTTATGATGATTCGTCCACCAATTGAATATTTTAAATACATTTTGTAAAGCGCAATTTTTCAAATGTTTTTCACAGCGCATAGTATTAGTAACATCTAGCTTATTTAATAAAGTGATATCTTCATAGTCCGCATCCAAGGTCTCAATAATAACATCGTTTCTCGCATCATCGTCAAGTATATCGGCCAGCCATTCTCGTTTTTTCTTCCTCTTCCGTCGCGCCCATCACAGCTCTCGTAATCAAACGCCTAGCGAAGCTGTATGGAACGTTACCATCCTCCCAGTGAAGTCCATGGTGATGTCTGATTAGCCATGAAGCTTGACATCTCTCAGATTTTGTAAGCGCACGCCATGGTACGGGACTTGCAAAAAAGTAATGAGAGAAAACAAAATCCATTTCTCAATATTGCTACTTCCTTCACGATAAAGTTTTGCCCGATAATGAATCCTTGCAGATCCACAAACGTTGGCGCGATCATGCTGATAATATTACCGTACGATTGCAAAAATGAAGTACGACTGCTGTCGATCGTCAAAATCTCAATCTTTATATATTTTGACATTGGAGGGGATATATGCTGATTTAGGTAATTTTACGAACTACGTTGGTCAATGGGCAATATTCAACAACGCGATCGTGCAAGATGAGACAATAAGCGGTGGTATTTGCTGGTATATCCTCCTTGCACTTAAACTCTAATCTCACGTCCATGGTGGAATTTTTGACAGACTCGTTTTGTCGCGAGCAATCGATAACCGCGAGAGGACCGCAATGTAAAAATTTTGAAATGTTTAATAGCACATCATCATTATCACATCCGTAATAAGATTTGCGAAAACAAGAGTACATATCGAACAAGAGGACAAGAGGGCTTCTATCGAAACCTAAATTCAAATCATCGTAGGGATAAAATTCCGAATTTAGATAGAGTTTAACATTGGTCAATTTGCAGTCGTCGAATGTAGTAATATCTTTTGACACAGCATTTTTTCTGCCAGTCTGCAGCGCAAAGATCACGTATCGCGGCTTCTCCAGCTGAGAGGCGGCTTTCACGGTCCACGAATGCTTGGTCGTATTATGCAATAGAGGAAATTCGTATAGATCCCAAAAGCGAAAACTCATATTCAAGTATCGCCCGCTTTCAACGCGCGCAGCAAGGATAGTTTATTGACCTCGCTCAATATTACATGAGGCATACGCCATTGTATCTTGAATAATTCGATATCAGCTTCAGCCGAAACATGTCCAAATATGCAATTGTTGTCGTTGCGCGAACATATCAGAAATAATTCGTGACGAGCGTTAATCACAACTCGCTTATAATCTTCGCAAAAACCCAATAGTATGTTTAGCGGCACGCAAAAATTAAAGTTAGCTTCAACAGCATTATGCGACATATTCCACGCAGCATTCTCCAAGATTTTACCTTTCTCGGTTGTTAGAGAGACATAGTTTTTAATCGTGGAAGTTATTCCAACGTTTCTGTTGCGGTCAATCTCCACACCGTCGAGTTCATATCGAAGTTCATCAAACATAAACGCGACACAATTATTTCCCAATACCACTCTTCTCATTTCAGCTACTTTACGCACCCTCAACTTTCCCTCGACGTATAGAAAACTTTCACATGGTAACGTGTACAAATCATGATGTTGTATCGGTATCCGTATCTCGTCGCTATATCCAAGCGTTGTGTTGGCGTATGGATTGTACGTATGAGTCTCAATCTTGACGATACGATCGTCAAAAATCGGCTCGCCTCCGATATTCAAGATGTCAATCATATCGTTCAAGTATTTCGTACGACGAATCCCAATGATTTTAAAAAATCGCGATTCAACGCGCTGAGCTTTTTTTAGCGTAACCAAATATCTGATTATTTTCACCCGATACCGCAGTCACTCGCCTACTAACAAAAATATTGTCCGTCGCAAAAATATTGTCTCTCGCGTGCTCCGTGCTTTCGTTCAACACAAGCATTTCATTTGTCAAACGCTTTATTTTTGCCGCCGCCGTATATGCAATCTTACGGTAATATCCTCTCCTCGAAAAGCGAGCAAATGTCCTTCTTGATCAACAATGCGTATCGTTAAATCAGTAATGCTCCGTGCGACGATCGGTAGATAAATGATCTGTGCTGGCGTTTCCGATATCTTATATCCTGTTTTGTAAAGTTTTTGGAATGTTGCGCATAGTAACATTTCTCATGAAATATTAAATAAATAATAATTTTGGATATATGAAAATGCGCACATCAAATTCAATTATTAATTATTAAACGAAATTAATGTTAACAATTAATTGCACATGTAAATGTCCTCTGGAAATCCAAAGGACATTCAATATAATAGACAGGGCAGATATCTTACAGACATCCAGGGGTTATCCAGGGGACATTTATAGGACATTAATACTTATTACAATACTTAAAATTTCTAAATTATATTAAATAGCCTACATAACCGAAAGTAATCATGTATGCATATTAAATTTTCATAAAATATATTTATAATAATATCTTAAAACATCCTACAAATATCCTGAACCATCCTGGACATATTCAGGATGAACCTGAGGACATTTTGTGCTGTCTGGGTCACTATGTAGAAAAACCTCGTTTTGTCGTGACCAATCCATAACCGCCAGAGGACCGAAATGTAAACATTTTGAAATGTTTAATAGCACATCATCATTATCACATCCGTAATAAGATTTGCGAAAACAAGAGTACATATCGAACAAGAGGGCGAATCTATTTCTATCGAAACCTAAATTCAAATCATCGTAGGGATAAAATTCCGAGTTTAGATAGAGTTTAACATTAGTCAATTTACTGTCGTCGAATGCAGTAATATCTTTTGACACAGCATTTTTTCTGCCAGTCTGCAGCGCAAAGATCACGTATCGCGGCTTCTCCAGCTGAGAGGCGGCTTTCACGGTCCACGAATGCTTGGTCGTATTATGCAATAGAGGAAATTATAGATCTTAAGAGCGAAAACTCATATTCAAGTATCGCCCGCTTTCCAACGCGCGTAGCAAGGATAGTTTATTGACCTCGCACAATATTACATGAGGCATACGCCATTGTATCTTGAATAATTCAATATCAGCTTCCAAATATGCAATATGCAATTGTTGTCGTTGCGCGAACGTATCAGAATTAATTCGTGAGGAGTGTTAATCGCAATTCGCTTATAATCTTCTCAAAAACCCAGTAGTATGTTTAGCCGCACGCAAAAATTGAAGTAAGCTTCAGCAGCATTATGTGATATATTCCACGCAGCATTCTCCAAGATTTTATCCCTCTCGGCTGTTAGAGAGACATAGTTTTTAATCATGGAAGTTATTCCAACGTTTCTGTTGCGATCAATCTCCACACCGTCGAGTTCATATCGAAGTTCATCAAACATAAACGCGACACAATTGTTTCCCAATACCATTCTTGCCCCTTCATCTATTTTACGCACCCTCAACTTTCCCTCGACGTATAGTAAACTTTTACATGGTAACGTGTACAAATCTTGATGTTGTATCGGTATCCGTATCTCGTCGCTATATCCAAGCGTTGTGTTGGCGTATGGATTGTACGTATGAGTCTCAATCTTGACGATACGATCGTCAAAGATCGGCTCGCCTCTGATATTCAAGATGTCAATCATATTGTTCATGTATTTCGTACGACGAATCCCAATGATTTTAAAAACTCGCGATTCAACGCGCTGAGCTTCTTCTTAGCGTAATCAGATATCTGATTATTGTCACCCGATACCGCAGTCTCTACCCGCTACTCGCCTTCTCGCAAAAATATTGTCCTTCGCAAAGATATTGTCTCTCGCGTGCTCCGTGCTTCCGTTCAACACAAGCATTTCATTTGTCAAACGCTTTATTTTTGCCGCCGCCGTATATGCAATCTTACGGTAATTTCCTCTCCTCGAAAATCGAGCAAATGTCCTTCTTGATCAACAATGCGTATCGTTAAATCAGTAATGCTCCGTGCGACGATCGGTAGATAAATGATCTGTGCTGGCGTTTCCGATATCTTACATCCTGGCGGCACGCTCGGTGAAAATTCATGTATCGTGTGTACGCGCTTGTCATTGCTGTACGCGCCAGTGGTTACGCTGCATTCTATACGAATAATATTTACGCTAATAATATTTATCGGTACATCCGATTCGTGCCATTTCCGAGGCTGTAATATACGATTCGACGAGAATCCCAAATACCGCTCTCATTTCGCCGTACACCGTTTATCGGTAAATTATTGCGCATGAAAACGCCTCTAATAAATGGTATACGCATACGACTTGCAAGTTGTTCCAATTGTACATTGGTCGTTACACCGGCAGGCATTTTTATCTTTATTTTGATGTTTTTTTTTCTTAGCTGCTGTTAAGAACCCTCGTCCACGCTTGTATGGAGCGAGATAAAGTCCGTGACCTTCCATGGCGCGACGTTGCATTTCTTCGAGCTGACGTTGCGCCGCCTTGCTATCGTTCACCGCCTTCGCGATTCCCGCTGCTCCGCCAGCCAACGAATCGAGAACTCCCAATAATGGTAAAATTGGTAAGATACCACCACGCTTCGCTATAGGAAGTATTCGTTTTTTCACAATCTTTTTCTTCATCGACGACTTTTTTGTTTTCATCGATGATTTTTTTGTTTTCATCCCCATACCAAATTTTGTCTTTGCTTTCATGGCGGCCCAAACAGCTGTAGCGGCTGCTTTTTCGCCAAGAGTCGAATCTCTCGCGGTAATACGTGTTCGTACCTTCGTGGCAAGTATATTATCCGCAACGTGTCATTGACCGAGATCGTTGCTTCGGGAATAAGCTATATCGTGCTCGCGACACGCGGCATCCAATGAATTGATATCTCGATCGCCTCTAGCCAATCGTGTTTCTAAATGAGTTTCCGGTCCGCAAAACTGATAGCCTGGAATATGTAATTTGATAGTAATTGCTTTTAACGCACGATTTAACAAACCACTACCTCTTATAATCTTTGCTGGCATTTGCCACAATTTTTTATTAACGGTGTTGGACCGTCGAAATGTGTTTGCTGTCACGACAAATTATAATGTCGCGTGCATCGGCGATACTGTTGAACCTCTGAGTCAGCTTTTATATGTTCGGGAAGCTTGTCCCACAATTGTTCCACGTAGCTACCAAAGTCTCGCAGTAAAACAATCTTGGGGATAATCTGTAACTGCTCGGTGGTAAGCTCGAGAATATCGCTGTCAACCGATAGAAGAAGAAACATTTTTGGGACTGAGCGGTTTTGATTCGGTGCACCTGTATAAATAAGGCCCCGATGACTCATTTTCCAAAATCTGATTTGAGATTCGTGAGAGATACATGCGGTTCGCGCGAGGAGCGACGATAATCAAAGTGATAAATTTTGACGATAAAACACGAGTAATGTCCGAGAAAGAAATACGCAAGCATGGAAACATGCTGCCGACTACTATACGCGGTATCATTTGCGGTCCTTCGAATTGCGGTAAGACTAACGTGTTGATAAGTTTGATAGAAAGTCCACACGGTGTACATTTCGAGAATGTGTACGTATACTCGAAATCACTTCAACAACCGAAATATCGATACTTGGAAAATTTGCTATTATCGATCGATGAAATTGGTTATTTTACATTCTCTAATAATAGTGACGTTATTCCACCGAGCGAGGTGCTTCCGAATTTCATTATTATCTTTGACGACGTGGCATGCGATAAGCAAGATACGATAAGAGAGTACTTTGTGGACAATATAATTATCGGTGGAATAAGATACGTGGGAAAACCAGGTCTCTACGAGTTGATTTTCAAGAGAATACCCGACGGTGACGTATACAATGACGATGATAAAATTAAATACAAAAATATATTACTGGCGACAAATACGCATAGACGTGGCAATGATATGCGTAATCCAGTGTTAAGTAACAAGGGATACAAGTATACAAATATAATAGCGCCATTAATCTCTATTAAAAATATAATAGCGTCTGGGAAAAAAGCTGGAAAAGGTATAAACATACCGTTCGCTATGACGTTAAACGATAATAATATCGATTACGTGTATTGGAATGATCCCAACGAGTTGGTATATCGCTTGCGATTGCTGGAAGCTTCGCGTCAAGCTGGCAACAATGCCCACGACAATGAAATATTATCAATTATCGAGGAACTTTACGAAGCTGGCCTTATTATAAATTAATCTATGCGTCGGCGAAACGAGTCAGTCTGTCATTATTGTTTGTATCGAAATGTCGATTAATAAATTTGGATTATCGTTGGGAACACCGAACAACTCATACTATCAATGGAATGGATTACTAAGAAATTACGTGCGCGATAACGCTCTGTGTCAGACAGCCTCCGGCTTTGACGCAAAGTCGCGGAAGATACGACACAACCGGAAGATGATACTGATGCCGCAAACAAACAGTACGTGGAAATACGTGTCAAGCTTTTGGAGGATAGACTGGAAGAACTTGGGAAAAAAATAATCACGCTCGAGACGAATATGCAGACGCTGCGAATAATGATGGATGAGATGCAGAAAAGATATATAAAGAATATACGTGGAGGAATTATCTCATTATTGCAAATTATGTCTCGATCAAATATGTCGCAAAAGACCTCTGAAAAACAACTGCTCGTGGAAGAATTGCATGCTCCAGCGAGAAAAAATTTATTTATAATACGCGGATACGACGATCTGTGGCAGGCGGACGTGATCGAGATGCGTCCATCGTACTTCTCGTGGAAAAGGTGATACGCAAAAAGGGCGACGAGGTTTATGTGAAATGGCTGGGATTTGATGCAACGCATAATTCTTGGATATATAAAAATAATATATTAGGTGTACAATTTTGCTTCCGCCGTTTTTTTCCGAAATTCGAGGCTTTATTGTAAAAAACTGGTTATACATTTATGATTTAAAGTATTGTCCATCGCTGGCCACTACTTTCTCCCATCTTTCGGGCAGCGTACAAATCCCGCGTTGAAAAAACTGGTCACCTTTTGAAGCGATCCACGAATCGATCCAATTTCTTACTTCTTCATAAGACCGGAAGTGCTGATCAACCAAGCCGTGTGCCATTGATCGAAACAAGTGATAGTCAGAGGGAGCAACGTCTGGAGAATACGGCGGGTGAGGTAGGACTTCCCATTTCAACGTTTCCAAGTATGTCTTAACCACTTTCGCAACATGCATCGAATGTTATCGTTCTCGCGACGACATTACTCTTGACGCCTTTTACCTTTTTCGTATCCTTCTTACCATCGCGTGTAATCGTCGAATGTTATCGTTCTCGCGACGACGTTACTCTTGACGCCTTTTACCTTTTTCTTATCCTTCTTACCATCTACTCGCAACGCATACATTTTTGCCCTAAGCCCGACGAATTCAGTCATGATGGCGCCATTATTCTCGTCCTTCATTAAACCCGGTATCTTTTTATTCGCGAGCGGTATACCGTACACATTGTCCACCGCATAATCGCTGGTATCGAATCTGTCGACGTTGCTCTTTATATTCTCATATACGTCTTCACACTCGATGTGATATATGAGACTGTCGGTGTCAGTGTACATGATTTTACATTTCTCTCGATACATAGGTACCATATAATCGTGGTGAAACTCGTACAAACATGTCTTGGATATGTCGAGTATACACGTACCTATGTAGATTGGTTTATTAAATTTAACTTCGAGATTGCGCAATTCAACGGCGATCAGATTCTCCGAAAACACGCTTCTACTATGAAACATTGTGTCACCGGTCAAGGAACTGTAAAATGTTTCACGCTGTGGTAAACACGTATCTTGCAACCTGTCGACGCAGTCAATATATTCGTATGGAAAGACGCCCTTCCGTGTTAATAAATTGAAATTGTCATTCGGTAAATTTTGAAATTCGCATTTTATAATTTTGAGTTTGTTTTTATTCAAGAATGATGCCAATTTATCGAGACTAGCTGTGAGAAATTTATACTAATCGATAAAACGCAATTTAATATGATTTTTCGATTTCTCTTCTGCAAGTTTAACATTTTTCGTAAACGATATATATTTTTCTTTTGTTATCGGAAGTAAATTGATTCTCCCTTCGAACGCTGTAGCTATTTCCTTTATAATAAAATGTACATCGTAACCGGATAAATTATGAAAAACTATTGGAATGCGAAAAGAATCTTTATAATTTAAATTGCAATTTGACTGCGCGGGACCTCTGTATCGCCCAGTTAGATGGCCATGATCGCGTACGCGTGTATCGTCTTGTACGAATGTTTTCTCGCAAATGTGACATTGTGTCGCGCTATGAAATTTTTCTCATTCATCAGATGTTAAATTTACCATGGAGACATTAACTGATAAAAATTGACGAGGCTCGATGTGATTATGATTTATAACCGCACCAGTCAATATGCGGCTCTCGACGCCGTATCGATCTCTCGCCAAATCAATCCGTGTTCTTGCGTACTGCATCCTGCACCCGCATGTACAACACGCCTGCGTAACGAGTTCTTCAATCCCTCCAGTCGTGCGATTCGGGCAGTCAGCGATTGTCGAATTCCGATCGATAATTGTGGACATTTGATTCGACTTTGCTCTTCCAACGATTCGATATATTCGTCGCATCGTTGCTCCCACGCAACGTACTCCTCTATCGAATTCACCCTTGCAGATTGCTCGCGCAATATTCGTTCGGCACTGTTTTCCGCCATATTTCTAAATTTATGCCAAAAATTTTGGCTAAAAAGTTGCGCTTATTAATAGCTATTGTCTCGGAACTCTTGGCGAAAATACTGACAAGGTGTGTCTCTTTACCATGATTTTATATTCTATCTTGATGTCTCTTTCCATCATGTGTATCAACTAAATCTTTATTTCGCGGTTTGTCACAATAAATTCAAACAATTTGTAACAGAATAATATCGCTAATGTATGCGATGCTATAAAAGCGATACGTAAAAGTGATATGTTTAACAGCGAATCACTCATAGATTGCGAGTTATTGACATGTGCTGTAAATGATATTCTTCACGATGCTTGTAATAAATAAGTTATTTTACTATTTATCTGTGAATTTAATTATTTAACCCATCCTTTATGTATGAATAAGAACGGTGTAATAGATATGCACAGTCTACAAAACTTAAATCTTTTTTTCGACACACTCTGCTAAAGATGTAGAAAAATGATGAGGTAGATGAGACGTGATACTCCAGTTAGAAGGAGACAAAAGATATGAAATTAAAATATATATAATCGAGAGGAGTGTGCAACGTTATAGTACGCAACCGTCTACGCCCTTACGACGATCTTAACAATATGTGTTATGGCTGACGAAGAAGTTATGGATGACAACTTGATGGCATTTGAGAATTTGTTGGACGATTCATCAGACAAAGACCGCGTACTTTCGGAGGATTCCGATTACGATAGTGACTGCAGTATTGATATTACGGAGGACATAAAGCAACGTACTTTAAACCGGAAGAGGCTCACTTGCGCACAGTACAATTGGACACGATGCAATTGCACACTGTGATATTAGACACATAAAGTTGCGCACCGTTCGACTGTATCATATAATGCCTTGCAATAAGTGCCCAATTTGTACTGTATAAGCTGGACAAAAATTCGTGTTGTGAAAAGACTTGAATAGGAAATATGGAGGACTCCAAATACATTGCGCGAATGGAACATTATATATGGGAGGATTTCATAAGGGTAAACTCGGCGTGTTCATGTGAGTTATGGGAAGACGAGTGCCTTAAATGTCTCGATGGGCTAGAAGCACAATACCGAATCAGAGTGTCAGAGGGGCTTGCGATTCGATCGCTGCTTGGCCGAATTGCGCGACTACAAAGTTTAAGACATTCGTTACGCAAACAATACAAATGCTTAGATGCCTGTGTCCCGGCGCTATCGAGTGACATCCCAGTGAATTCGGTAGTGCAAGTGATACAAGGTCGAGAAATCGGTTTAAACAAATCGTATACTGCATGGTTGGACAATCGCCTGAGACGTTATCAATTATCGATCGAGTTCGAGGATTGATGAACATTGTAAGTATCCATTTTTTTAAATTTTATATTATTTGAATCAGTATACTAACAAGACTTGTATTTTTCTGTTTCAGATGGTTACCTTTATATTTATATTATTATTATTATTTTATTATTATTTTTAAACACGCACACACACACACACATTTATATGATAAATTATATAATTATAAGGTTACAGTTATATATAATAATATTCTTATAAAAGAGATATTATATATAAAGTCTTAAATTATATATTAAGTCTTCTTCAGGTAACACAAAAAAAGAAGAGAAATAATAAAAATATTGGACAAAAAAATAATGCAATGAAAAACCGGGGAGGTCCTGTTTGTCTACATTCCCGATTGCCAACAGCTTCGTTTGCCTACAACATTTTACCGACACCTTCGATTGCCGACATTCCTGATTGCCTACAGAGCGATTGCCTACAAGCATTATTGCGCACATGTAAAAATTAAAAATACGAACGTACGTTTGCACACATGACATTATTGCATACATACACATTGCATACATGACTTAATTGCACACATGGAGATTGCACACATGACATTATTGCGCACATACGCAATGCACACATGACATTATTGCGCACATACACCTTGCACACATAAAATAAGAAAATCGAAGGTATATATGTATGCGTGTGTGTATGTGTCCGCGCGCGCGAGTATTATATCTAGCGTGACGTTTCCCGAGTGTTTTTGTAAAATGTGCAATTAATAATTACAGTGTAAGAAATTTATTATTTGTTAATTCTCTCTCTAAAATTTTTTATTACTAGTTAATCTAAAATCTTAATCCTTTTTAAATCACGTAGCGTTAAACATGTCATGAAAATAAATTCAAATAAACAATATTAATTTAAATAAACTTATTTGTGTGATTTCTTATTATACTTCACTTAATATTTAATAATAATTATTCTGATTTCACGTATGTATAATTTCTTTAATATAATATTTAACAACTTGTAGTTAATTGTATCAATACTTACGACCAGATATTATTTCAAATTTTTCTAACTAAGCTTATTTTTATCAAAATTTATTTTTTACATTTATTTTATTTTATTAATATTGTAGCTTTATGTATTTTTTACTTAATTGTCATTTAACTTTTAATGATATAAGTTTTTGTTTTATTTATAAGCTAGCCGAAGCGCCGAGCTCACACGTACGCTGTTTGCGCTTGTGTGTGTTATCCCCTCCACCTCGGTTGCATGTTGCTCGCGTCTCAATTCTGGCATCACTGGCGGTCCCCCCGCGTGACGTCATACCCCCCGCGACGGTTTCCCCTCGCCCCACCCCCCTCAGAGGACCTGGGTTAGAACCGGCCTATTAACACTACTTTTAATATATTGTAATATATACATTCCAATATATACATATCAATAATATGTAATTTGGTGATTCTAGATTAACCTAAAACTTATACAGAAAATAAATTCCTATAAAATAAATTTATTGCAATAATACGATGCCGAGTTGTAATGCCCTAGGCTGTGCAAATTCTTGGAAAAAAGGATATAAAATGTGCTATTTTCCTATGAAAAATACCCAGAGATGTGCAATTTGGGTTGTAAATGTTAATCGTCCAAACTGGACTCCAACAAAATATTCCGCATTATGTCAGGTAGCAATAATTCATGAAAAATTATTAATAAAACAGTACACATCCCATTACTAAAAAATTTATAATTTGTAGATTCATTTTACTCCTGAAATGTAGGAACAGAATCGTACAAATGGCATATTAAAATTAAAAAGAAATGCTGTGCCTACCTTATTTGACAAAACAAGTAAATTCTTGCTTTAAACTTTATTAAAAATATTATATATATCGTAATTAAAAATATAAAGAAATAGTTGTGATAGTGATAAACAAAGAAATTTGAAACTAAAAAATATTATTTTATACCTATCGTTGAAAGTAATTTTATAGAAAGTATTCTTGAGTTTCAGAAGGACCAATAGTTGCAAATATTGAAAATATAGAGAAAGTATCTAATGAACCTATCCAAAACAAAAATAAACTTATCACAAAAAATTCTGAAAAGTTTGAAAGTAATGAAATTGAATTAATAGAAAATGAATGTTATAATAATGATAATATGAATATTATTAGTACTGAAGATACACTATTAAAAGATAAAAAGCTTTCACAATCGGAAGAAACTTTCAATTCTTGTTCGAACTGCTTAAAAAGTAAAAAGAAACTTGAAGAAATGCAGCATCGTTTAATTAAAACAGAACATTCATATAAACATTTATTGAAACAGAAGCTCTCATATGCAAAAAAGATTTTAAGTGCAAAGCGGATAATAAAACGTTTACAGAGAACGATACACTCCACAACTGCATTTTCAGCAGGTATAAAAAAAGTTTTAGATGAGAGCCAAATAAAACTTTTATCCGGTGAGTTCCAAAAAGTCCCATTATGGTGCAATAAAACAATACAGAAAGCATTAAAATTGAAATTTGCATGCAGTAACTCGGGTTATAATGAAGTGATTCGCTATGTTCCTCTACCTTCATTACGTACATTAAATAGAAGATTGCGAAGTATTAAGTTTAATAGCGGTATTTTACATGAAATTATTTATTTTCTTAGTATTAAAGTTTCAACATTTCAAAGTAGTTTAGATAAACATTGTATGCTAGTCTTGGACGAAATGAGCCTAACACCTAGTCACGTATTTGATATATCGACAAATACATATGTTACGTCCAGACTCGAGGAAGGATGAGTCGACGGAAGGGCGCAACAACTATCTTTTATTATCCCGAAGTTAAACGTCTCGTGGCGTTTGGAATCGGGTCGAACGAACTGACAGGTCTGAAAAGCAGGTAAACGACTGAGTCGCTATTACGCTGGTTATTCAGACGTTCGGTGGTCCCTTTTCGGTAAGAGAATTTAATCTCTTTTACGCGGGATGGGACCAAGTGCGATCTTTCGACTAGGAATGAGTGGAGGTTTAATAAAGAGTATTTTGATTTTAATTAACAAAGTATGAATTTATTCATTTTTAAAATAAATGATAGATATACATGATTATTTAAAAATAGAAATAAAATATTGTTGATTATAATTTCTCGGTGCGTATATGTGTGTATGTGTGTGTTATAGTTCGCGGGTGTTACATTAATACGGAGGGCATCAGTCAGAATGATTTTATCGTTAATTTTAGGTCCTGACTGGTTAATACAATATAAAAATATATTTGATTAAAGGATAAAAAAAATAAAATCAAAATCAATATGTATAAGTCAATAAGTGTATATGTTAAGAACGGTTAGAAATATAAAATTAGTCGCTCGCATATGTGTTACATTAAGATCAGGATTTAAAATTTTTTAAGACTTGTTGCCGGAACGGGTTGATGATTTAAATATTTAAAAGAATGAAACATTCTTCGGAAAGTTTTGATTTAAATAAGAATGAGTGGGGGGTTTAATAAAGAGTTATTTTGATTTTTAAATTAACAAAATGTAAATTTATTCATTTTTAAAGTAAATGGTGGATATACATGATTATATAAAAAAATTAAAATAAAATATTGTTGATTATAATTTCTCGGTGAGTGTACATGTGTATGTGTGTGTTTTAGTTCGCGGGTGTTACATTAATACGGAGGACATCAGTCAGAAATGCAATGGAATGATTTTACTGTTAAATTTAGATTCTGACTGGGTGATACAATGTGATGATTTAATTAAATATAAAAACAAACAAACATGTGTGTGTGTATGAGTGAGAAAGGAAATATGGAGTCATGGAGAGGGAGAATGAAGGGAGATATTTGAGTTACTTTAATCCTGGTAGGATGAAACGGATTCTAAGTCGGGTAGTTCATTGCAGAACTCCTCTATAGCTTTTATGAAATCTGTTTCTGAAAACTGCGGGGAAGATGGGGGTGAATTGTTCAAGAGGATAGTGGATAGGGAGGAGAAGGAACGTGGAGAAAGCGGAGGTTCAGTCGCTGGAGTGATATAGTCGGGGAAGTAGATGGGGGAGTAACTGGGGGAGGAGTATCTTGGCGAGGAAGGGAGAATAGGTTCGGTGGGTACACGTAGTGGTTTTTTAATATGCGTGTCGCAAAATTCGCATGTTAACGGCGCTCGAGTCCTCCGACTCCTGCGAATTGCTATTCGGTTGGATGTTAAAGTATACATAGTACCGGATCTGGTTTTCACTACGAAACCAGAGTGAGTGTAATGTAGCGCTTATTTATTGCGAGGGTTAATGGTATAAATGAAATGGATGAATGTGACTTACTTTTTATTTCGAAGATGGAAGGTGCAAGTTTTATTGTTAGACTGGCTTCGTGCCTTGTGGGTCGCTCTAGTTGCGGTTGACCAACGATGATGCTGGATGAGGACACTGGTATAGCATTAACTCTGATTTGCCTATCGCGGCGTTGTTGAATGTGACGTCACAGAAGTTTCGTCATTATTGATTTAGTTATATTCGTCAGATATTTCGTAAGAAGTTTATTATCTTTTCGGTATTAGCTTTTTATTCCGCTGGAGAATTCTACTGCGAGGGTATCTACTGGTTTTTATTTATTTTTAGGCGACCGGCGCGGTTTCGTCATCGGTCTCCCGCGTCTTTCTCACGGTTACTTGTAGATATAGATATTGATAAGTGACAAAATGTTTAAGGAATGTGTGACGCAAGATGCTCTATTTACCGAACGACGCATTTCTATCACCGATCGCTTATCATTGCCGCAACTTCTCGGAAGGGAGGAATCGTGGAGTCGCCAGGACGTAACACATACTTAGGATGTGCTAATTTATCAGATCATTCAGATAACAAACGTACTGCCACTCATGCTTTAGTATTTATGATAGGAGGCATTGCGAATCGATGGAAGCAAGTTGTTGCTTACTATTATACTGGTAACTCAGTGGATGGTGCAAAAATAAAACCTATTGTCTGTGATATTATAAAAAAAGTGGAACAAATAGGATTACGTGTTCATAGTATCACTTCAGATATGGGATCAGCAAATATGGGATTATGGAAAGCATTTAGTATAAAAGCTTCAAAATATTCAAAAATAATAAATTCTTGTATGCATTTGAATGACAAAGACCGCAATCTTTATTTTTTTCATGATACTGCACATGCATACAAAAATTTAAATGCAGGATTATTAAGAAATGAGTTCTTTATACTTTCAAAGGAAACAGTTGTCAAATATGATTTACCAACAGATAAAGTAAATATATCTCATTTATATAAATTATGCTCAGCTCAGGAAAATCTTGGTTATGGTTTGACGTTAGCTCCAAAATTATAGGAAAAATTATTAGATCCCTCTAATCATTTTCAAAAAATAAAAGTTAATAATGCGACTAATGTATTAAGTCACGCCGTAGGTTCTGCTCTACAAATTTATGCAAAAGATATAGATGACTCAAGTCTTATAACTACTGCTTGGTTTATAAATTTTATTTCTAAATGGTTTAAAATTATGAGTGCAAGAACATCGAAACTTGCTTTGGAAAAATTAAATATAGAAAAATTTGAAGAAACAATAAGTTTTTTAGAAGATGTTATTCAAGTAATAATGGAAATAAAAGTGGGTAAATTAGGATCGTGGAAAACATTTCAAACTGGAGTAATTATTTCTACAATGTCCATTTACGCTGCGCGATTAATAATCGATATTCGACCGAACACCCGAACGCGGACATTCTGTGCATTAGACATTATATTAGAATGTAATTTTCTGACGCCATATACATTTAATCTGAACTTGGTAAACCTTGATATTAGCGCCGATCTTACCTCGCTTCGTGTTGTAAAATATATGCATGGACGAAGTGAGTTCCGCCCCCCTACGGGGGGGGGGGCTCCACTTCCGGAAGATATAACCTAACCCAGACCTATTTCTGAAAATTTGGTTTGGATTATACAACGTAATCCACACCAAATTTTAGTTTTAAACCTTCCGGAAGTGAAGCCCCCCCGTAGGGGGGGGGGGGCGGAACTCACTGCATCCACACATGTACTATACAATAGAAAACGAGGTTCACCCCATCATTGTTGTGTGGACTTTTTCGGTTTTTTATTATAAAATACCGCTTGATGATTTTCCTGAAGGACGACATTCCGTTTGCTCGACTTTAAAATATCATAACTGTTAATTGTAGACCTAAAGAAAGCTCTATGTAAATTTTGAGGCAAATCGGAGGTGGCGACGCTAATATAGAAATTTACTAATTTATTTTCTATTATTCGACTAAGGAATGTAATACCAAATGCAGTTCAATTCAAGAATAATCTTAAATTTGTAACAAGCCGCTTTCGCGAGGCGGGCGACGGATACCTCGGTCGGGATCCTGGGTTCGTGAAAGTAGTATCGAGACACGAATGCGAATTGATGTTTGGTAGAAATGTACTTTATTGCGTGTAAATGTGTGTTTGTACAGCGTGAGTGTATGTATAGGTGTACGAGGTGTGTGTGTGTGTATGTGCGCGCGAGACGAGTGACAGTGACGAGTGCGTATAATGTAGATGTGCGAGTACGTATAATGTCTGTGTGCGAGCACGTATAAAATATATGTGCGAGTACGTATAATGTATGTGTGCGAGTACGCAATGTATGCGTGCGAGTACGTACACTGTCGGTGTACGAGTATGCAATGCCGGAGGGTGCATGCAATGCACCGCGATTGCGCGCAGCGCGGGTAGCGCGTTCGGGTGTTCGGTCGAATATCGATTATTAATCGCGCAGCGTAAATCCGGCAGAAACCGTTAGCTGTCGGGTGGTCCTGCGCGGCCGCGTCGGGGGCGGTGGGCGGTCCTTCGACGCGTGTATCGATTCCGGATGTCGATCGGTGACGCGGTAGGGCGCGGGTCGGCCCTCGGCGCGGAACTTGGCGCTCCCGTAGTAATGGCGCGTTGGACGCGTTAATGGCGATTGTTAACGGTCTGTCCGTGCGTGTAATTGTCGGTTATAATTCGCGTATCTGGATCGCGGGTGGCGGAAGCAGGACCCGACCGGTGTTCGTCGGGCGGCGGACTTCCGGCAGATCGGCTGCCTGGTAACGGTGCATTACTGAGGGAGTGATGTATCGTTACAAATTAATCACAATTTCACAATATATGAAACATATTGAACATAGTAGTTATGAAGAAGATGATAGAGAATTTTTTCCACAGTTTTTAGACATATTGTCTGAAAAGAATCGATCATCTAACAAAAATAAGGGTGTTGCTAGTACAAATGCAAAGAGTACAAATAAAATTGACTAATTCTTGTGATTATATATCAAGAGACGCGGTAGCGTCTCGCTAAGTATATCTTTCGTCGTCTTTTTGTTTACTGTAAACAGACGCTACCGTGTATCATTTACCGGAGTGAGGACGTTTTTTGAAAATTTACCATTCTTTCGAGAAATGAACATATCAATCGAGAACATGGATTTTTCCGAATATAATAATATAAAAATGACACTGGTAAATGCACTTGATGTACAGATCTCGATATTTCATATGAATTTTTCAGCCAAAAAGGTGTCACTTTTCGAGACGCCACGTTTGTCCAGGTTCACTGATACGCCGCTAGGCTATGCTGCTAGGCCGTTTTCTAGGTTCACTGATACGCCGCTAGGCTATGCTGCTAGCAGAGAGAAGCATGAGAGCGGCCATCCCGGCGTTTTCCATATGATAGCTTTTCGGTCCCGTACAGCAGCGCCTCTACGTCCATTTTA
>NW_021851788.1:0-212 GCF_003651465.1 Formica exsecta
TTACTTCTTCTTCTTCATCACAATAATTGTTTGGTAATTCTTTAACGTCTTTTGATTTATTTATAATCCCATCTTTACTTTTTCTCGGTTGAGAAAAAATATTTTCATGAAAAGGAAATTGTTCGAATAGTGAGCCCATTTATTAGGGTAAAAATTTTTATCAATATATTTTTTTTTTCGGAGTTTTAAATTTGTGAAAGTTGCGAATGTAA
>NW_021851789.1:0-2431 GCF_003651465.1 Formica exsecta
GCTTGTTCTGAGTGTTCATTAAATTGCACTTATTAATTGTAAGTATATAGCGATATTTTTTAGTGAGAAATATCGAAAAGTTTATAACCATTTTAATGCTTGAAATTAAGAAGGAAGTATGAAATAAAATTCTTCTCAATTCGCCTTCTGTTAGACAAACATACATTCGTGTGTGTAAGCCACGTGAGCGTAAAAAAATATTGCTATGTACTTATGAGCTCAAATTGATTATTATTCTGTATATATTAAGGTACTTACAGCAAGGCAAATTGAGAATGCTGCAGCTTGCTGATGGTACCCAAAGATTTGAGGAACCAGTATCAAATAATATTGAAAAGTTCTGCGGCGGAGTTCCGATACTGATATTACCATAGTACTGCGCGTCTAGATAATTGCTCAAACCTTCCGATGAAGTATGATTTTCGGCCAAAACTTTTTGCACGTCGATACCAACTTTCTTCAAAGTTTTTCGAACAGAATCTGTCTTGTGCAATGTAATCCTTAAAGTAATATAAAGAACATTTTGTTACATGCATACGTATACACACATATACATATATAATGTATAGTTATATTTTTACTAATACATAGAACAAACATTTTTTAAAAATATAAGTTATAGGGAAGTCATAAATGTATAATTGTCACAATAATCAAAATCATTATACATAATTTCAATATAAATACAAAAGATTATATAAGCATTATTATGTAACAAACTTTAATAAATTAAACCGATATTTTTTTTATTATAAAATTTTTACATTTCGTATATATCTGAAATATTATTTAATTTAAAGTCTAAAGTTTTATATTAAGGCATTACAATTTAACAGAGACTTTGAGTGTTAGTTAAAGATATCGTTGTATGTAATCTTAGATACCTAAAAACAAAGAGATGACTCGAAATTTTTTAGATGTGTAAAAACAAAGCGAGACGGATTAAGAAAGTGTAAACAGGCACTAGGTGAAAGAAGGACATAACTAAGCAGTCAGTCAGTCCCGAGCCCTCGCCGCGGCAAGACGAGTAAATCTATCAATACTAAATACACATTTGAAAGTTAAAAGCCTTTCCTGATTCCCATCGACTCCCGTCTTATAAATGACTGTATTTACTAAAAAAAGGGTATATGTGGAGATAGCGTCAAATAAACAAATAAGAAAAAGCAACTTACAAATATATAGTTCATCTGCTTACACGTCAGAAAATAGTTTACTATTAGAAATGTGATAAGGATACCGCGATAAATTAGACAATAGCGCGTGCTTCATGAATTCATAGAGAATCTTTTTTCAAAAACATTCTATTTTTATTTTTTTTATTAATAAACGAACACATACATTTTTGTATAAATAAATTTTGTCTAATTCTTAAAACGCAATCGCATTTGCGCAGATTTCGTACTGATTTTAGGAAGTCGGATGCGATAACGAAATAGATCGACCTTTATAAATTTGATATTTATCACGTCAATATATAATGCAATACGATGTGTGTGCTTACCTCTGGATTTGTCCATCGATCAGCACGAAGAGTGCCGCGGCCACCACGAAAAAGCGAAACATGTTTGCGAAATTTCTGGCAAATTTTTTTCTGCACCTTGTGAGTGGACGTACAAAAAATCAATTGTAGTTGACAACTAGAAGCTCTCATTTTTCGACGTGTACCGACGACTATATATACGATTCGCGTTCGAAACACTTCCGGATTTCTATCGATTAATCAAATCTAAAAATATCTTGTTTAGTATTTTCTTTAATTAGCATAATTTGTATTAAAATAAATTATTAAATGTGTGCGTGATTAATGAGGAAGAAGCGATAAGCGTTTCAAAAGAATACATCGTTTACGTCGACTAGTCAGACAGCCATGTAACAATGAACTTTGCAAATGACATATTGTTTGCAAGAAGTAGCATTGTAATTAGTAATAAGTTTATATCAGCTGCTTTCACAATAAGGTATCGCGCTGTTCAAGGTTAAGGCTTAATTATGCATGAATTATACAAAAATTGTTGATAACATGCAAATTTTGTCGGTTGACGATAAAAAAAGTTAAATTTTTTTAAAAATCAAAACTTGTGCGGATGAATTTTAATAAAACCGATGATGAAGAACATACAATATGATATGATACTTTTTTAAAATTTAATAATGATATTTGTTTCGGCTAGGGACTCAACTGATTATAATCAGCGATAATTATCAACAATAATTATCGTTATTTTGAAAAATTCTTGTTATTTTAAGTTTTCTTTTTTATCTATGCGAACAAAAAACTGTCTACATTTTTTAATCATTTTTTGTCTTTATAAATATATGCTCTTGCCCTCATTTTTAACGAAATATTGCTTGTTTCCCATGTGACTTCGAATTAGAAATGTGCACGATGTTTTAAAATAAATCAATGTTTCAAAAGTAGATTAAAAGA
>NW_021851790.1:0-441 GCF_003651465.1 Formica exsecta
TATTCGTACGGAAAGACGCCCTTCCGTGTTAATAAATTGAAATTCGATAAATTTAGAAATTCAGATTTTAAAATTTTGATCAAGTAAAATCCGAGTAAAATGGCAAAAGAGCCACGCGCAGTTTTTTGGGCGCAAATATATATAATTTAAACCAAAAAATAAATTAAAAAATTAGAGAATTTCTTTAATTACATGATTCGCGAAAGGCGGACGTTTCGGCCCTTTTTTGGCCATCATCAAGCGCAAATAATACTAAACTCAACAATATAAACGGTATACAGAAAGAGTCTTAATCAATTAAAGCGCAGAGTTACATGGTAACCAACGGTAGAAGGCGTAATCCCTCATGTCGCTCCAAAAGGCAAAAACCATTCTCCATGTAGTCCATGTTATTTCGGGGCAGAAACCTCGATTCTTTAAGCATGAATCCACGAACATGGT
>NW_021851790.1:6271-6457 GCF_003651465.1 Formica exsecta
GCCCATAACTTTTAATACAACTTTCGCGGAAATTTTCAAAAATATCTGCTAATAACAATTTTGAGATACAAGTCGCTATATTCGCCTAGCGTTCGAATGGAGAACCGCTTCCAGACGTTCTCGGCGTGCGCGTAATCGTTTTCGGATATTGTGTCACCGGTCAAGGAACTGTAAAATGATTCGCGC
>NW_021851791.1:0-354 GCF_003651465.1 Formica exsecta
ACGAATTTGACGATTATGAAAATAAATTGAATATAAAAAATGAAGGTGAAAACGAAAAGGAAGAAAATATTATTATTCAAGAAATTAACCATGAAGACGATGGAAAAACATTAAACCAAAAGGAAAATGAAAATACGAATAAAATTAAAAATAAAGATAAAATGAAAAATAAAACTGAGAAGAAAAATAAAAAATTAAACGATTCAAAAATCCTTGGAGAGAGAAATTACCAAACCTCTCCTGAAAATCCAATGAATCCAACCATCCCATCTTCAAAAATTCTTACATCCTTGTTGAATAAATCTCAAAAAATTTTGGAAAAATTTTTGCAAAAACGCAAAACAAAATATAAAG
>NW_021851792.1:0-324 GCF_003651465.1 Formica exsecta
ACGAATGTATTTTATGAATTAATTTTTAATTAATATAATTTTTGTCCTTTTCTGAAAAAATATTTCTAGGCACTGAAGATATTAACATTAGTTTTTGTGATTTCTTTTAAGAAATCATTTGCAGATATTGGACATCCTGCCATTCTAAATGCGCCCTGGAGTTTTTAGATATACCATCCTATATATATAATGAAATACATGCGCAAATTAATATACTATTTTATAAAAATTTTATATATTTTTTTAAATATTATGTTACAAAATATTATGTATGAATAAAACGTAAAATGTGCGTATACTTTAAAACTTCGAGACAAATCAAAT
>NW_021851793.1:0-241 GCF_003651465.1 Formica exsecta
TATTATCGTTTAAAAATGGGCGCTCGGCGCCTCCGCATTTGCCCGTCCGGTGTTTGTCGGCCGGCGGACTTCCGGCCGATCGGCGGCCGGGTACGGTGCAGTAACGATGGGGGATGCATCGTTACATACTTCTTCTTTCATTTTAACTCTCTCTCTCCCTCTTCCCCCCTCTCTCTCTCTATTGCTTATTCTTCCACTTCTTTAATTTAAAATAAACTATCCTTTTTTTTGCCTTTGCTCT
>NW_021851794.1:0-275 GCF_003651465.1 Formica exsecta
GATCTTAGCTCTGTGAGCCGAGAAGCGTTATTCTTCAATTTCCTTAATGTGTAATGAAAATTGTCGGCATATCTCATTTACAGGCACGTATCTAAGTCGTTCCGAATGAAGGAAGCTTGCGTACATAGCGACCTTATCTCTATGAGCCAAGAAGCGTTGTTCCTAAATTTCCTTGATGAGTTATGTAAATTTTAAGCAAATCTCATTTACAAGCATGAAACTAAGTCGTACCGAATGAAAGAAACTTGCGTACATAACGATCTTAGCTCTGTGAG
>NW_021851795.1:0-472 GCF_003651465.1 Formica exsecta
CTCTCATTTACGGCTTCTAAATTCTCGCACAGCTTCAAATATTCAAGATTAACACAGTGTTCGAGTTCGAATAAGAAAAGTATAGTTGACGGTTTCATGTACAAGCAAGAATCGCGCAACGTAAGTTTGACAACACTCGAATCACTTATTTTAACAATCTCAATTGTTAAATCGTTAATCCATATTGGTGTATGATCGGGCGTTTGCACAAGTCGTTCAACGTCCGCTCATTTCAGCATTAGCGATTCCCATGTGTCGATAGATAATACGATTTGATTGCCTCGGTTATCGCCGAGATGCAATTCCACGTAAGATGTTATTCCAACGCTGATTCCAATATCCAAGTATTTATAAGCAGTACGCGTCAAAGCAAATCTGCGTACCAAAATAACCAAAATACAACGAGGTTTATCGCATCTGAAAAAATAAAAAAAAATGAAATAGCATGGAAAAAACATATATGAAAAAAAAA
>NW_021851796.1:0-5033 GCF_003651465.1 Formica exsecta
CTGCCTTCAACGCGTATCGGAAATCTTGTAGAGCTTCTTGCTAGAAACTCTTGCGAGAGCGGAAATCTTGCTCGCGAACGCCGGGTGTTGCTTGGCGCGAGGCAGAGGACATTCGCGGAACGGTTAACGCGCGTCGACTCTCGGACTCCACACTCTTAACACTTAACTTTCACGATGTTTTAGCACTAACTGAATGAATAATAAAGTTTGAGATATGACCGAATTGACCGCCGCGAGAATATGAATGCGATTGTATGGCGAGACAATTCGGACCGATTTGAGACGAGTAAGCCTACTGCGTACGCGACACGAGCGAGAATAAGACACGAAAGAATATCATACGAGAAATGATGATATTCGAAACTATGATCGATTGCTATCGACCAGCTCGAATCGTTGTCGTAGGCAGACTAAAATCGACCGAACGCGGAAACTCGCATTCTGCCGATGTGAATAACAAGTTTTTCGGTATCGAACGTTCTCGAAAATTTTTAATAAAATCTTTTTCACGTAAATGAATTCCTTTATCAGATATTTGTTGAGCCCCAAATAAATGTAATAACTCACAATAAAAGTTAAATGATAATTTATATTCTTCAAGCCTATCCATTAATTTTAATGATGTTTTGAATTCATTATCTAATATTTCAATTATAACAGATATGGCACTTACTGCAAATGGTGTAACAGCAATACCTGATAAACTTGATGCCGCAAATATTGCTTTACTAAGTGATATACCGATTTTACATTTTAAAATAAACTTATAACTTTTTCGATAAACATACATTCGATTTTTAAAATACTCTTCCATTTATTATTAATAAATGTCCAAAAATCGTCTAAAAATGAAACATTTTAATTTTATAGGTAAATATAAAAGAGGTGAGAGATGGTTCTTTCCAGATGTAGTACGTGGTATCATTCTAGGTGAATCGGGTAGTGGAAAAACATTTTATCTACTAACATTGTCGCAAACAAATGGCTACCATATAGGTAATTATATGTTTATAGTCCATTTATAGATCAACCTACTTATGTTGGATTAGAGAAAGAGTTGGAAAAAGATAAATATGATATTGATTATTTATTTGAGGGTAATCGGGAAAAAATTTTACCGGTAGAAGAATGTGCATCGAATAGTTTAGTAATTTTTTATGATGGAATGTTGAAAGATCAAAGTAAAATAATAAGATATTATTGTGAAGGAAGACAAAAATATTAGTATTCTCGGATTATATCATAAATACACTAAAATAAACCCTATATTTAAAAAAAATTCAAATCTATGGTTTATTTTTAATGAGTTTAGAGATAATCTCAGAAAAATACATGAAGTATTGGCTTCTGAATTAACTTATGAAGAGTTTTGTAAGTTCTGTAAAAAAGCTTGGTCAGAACTGTATGGATTTTTGGGAATTGATAAAACAAAAAATGATAAATATTTCTTTCAAAAAAATAATGTATTATTATTATTATAAATGGAAAGAAATTTACGTAATGTATCACACAAACCTTCGGTTCTTGAGACAAACCTCCGGTTCTTCGACAAAGGACAACTGTTAAATACTGATTCAGAATTGTCGAATGCTTCATCGTCGTCGTCGTCAAATACAAAACCGTTAAATACAGATTGTACACATAAGATGTTAAATACAGACTGTACTCATAAGATGTTAAATACCAAACTGGACTCGAGTCTAAACTCAGCGCCTGAAAGGCTTAGTCCAAAGGACGCTAAGTCCGAAGGACGCCACAGATGTACAACCTTATCAAGATACTAAACTTGAAGAAATATTAAAAATCCTTAAAGGTTATACAGAGACTGACGATAGTGATGAAGTATTTGAAGAGATCTTCGAGCACCCTTTGAACGTGGACACAGTACCATCTATTAGCTTGAGCCATTCACCTAAAAAATCAACTTTTCCAGTGTCACCAAGAATTAAAGAAGAAGGGGGTCCTTTATGGAATAAATATAAAAACCATTTTTATGATGAAACGTTTGGATTCTGGCGTGACAGAGACAATGATGATAGGTTAATGATAGGGAATAAAACTGTAAAGGTAACATTTCATGGGCAGTGAAAAGCAGCAGCAGTTTAGTAATTAACTAGCATTGTTTGGTAATTTTACAGAATTGCTGCGCTGCCCATGAAATAGGTTTTCTGCAGTGTTTTAAATTGTTAATCTCAATTTCAATATTAATTGAGATATAACCGAATGAGTAATTATTTTTATATTTATAGTTCCTACAAACTTACCTCTGGTGATTCCATACTTTAGAATATATGTACATATATAACCAAAACACAGCTTTTACTGCTTTGCTGTTCAACAGGATGAACTTCAAACAGCAAAAACTTGCGCCGGAAGTACGTCACCGATTCTAGTTACTTTCTAACCTATGTGAAGTTGGCACCCCACTTTTAATAAATAAAGTTTTCAATACAGAAAAATACAGAAAATGATAGTATTTTGTTTGTAGTAAAAATATTTTCGTTTGTAGTTTGATCCATAAATAAATAAAAAATTTTTTTAAAATGACTGTCACCCGACTTTAAGATATCTCAAATCCGCTTTCGCCATTCGTTTTAGAATCGTTTGTAAATCTTTTAAATTGACAAAGTAACGTTGTTTGTTTATTGCAAATACTTTGTAACTTTTAAACTATTCAACTACAAACGAAAGCAAAATCACTACAAACAACTACAAACGATTTTAATTGTTAATAACTTTTTAATAACTAATGACCGCCGATTAAGTTATAAGGAAAAGTTACTCAAAATTATGTCCTTGACAACATATGTCAAGGTCAACGTCATTGGAGCTGGGTCCGTTATAGTAAATTATCATTATTTATTAGAAATGCAAATAAAGTATTTAGACAAATGGAAAATAATAAAGGTGTAGAACTCAGCCTATCTAAAAAAGGAGTTGAAAATTTAATATTAAAAGCTTTATCAGATGATGATATAAAACAATATGTAAAAAAGCGTAAGCATAAAGGAAATAAAAGTGGTAAATGAAGATTGATAGCAAATTGTTACAAATGTGATTCAAAGAAATCACAATATATAAAAGCTCCCAAAAAATAAATGGCATCAAAACATTGTTCACATCAAGACTTTTTGTTTGAAAAATATCAAGATAAAATTGTGAATTACAAAGGAAGATGGGAGTGCTTATCCTGAAGATAAAACTAGCTTTTTAGTTAACAATTATTTTGCGTACATGTGGAGTTTGATTACAGTTTCAATGTTCAAAACTAAGTTGGATAATAATTATAACGTGGGTCATGTTAGTACATTGAAAAAGCGTGCTAATATTTCAAACGAAGGTGAAGGAAGTGGTCAAGCAAGTGGTTTTATCGCTGAGAAAAAATATGGTTTGATTAAGGGTGATGGTTTGTTTTATCCTACAATTGATATGGGAGATTTAATTCCTGGTTTCTTTGATGATATAAGTGGGCCTATATTTGGTGTAGACATACACATTGTAAATTGTTATGTAGTATTTGTAAACCAAAAGACTATAGCTTATGATATGGTTATGAGTAGAATGGTAGTTCAATATTTTTAATTAATTTAAAATTAATTAAATTAAAATCTTTTAATTCATATAAATGCTGTACAAACTGAAAGGAAATTTAAAAGATGGGGTATCTTTTAGTTTTGATAAACTTAAACACATAAAGTTTGGTGAAATAGGGTTGGTAGATATATATATTCCTGGATATGATAACGCGCCAGAAAGTCTAAGCGTCAAAAGGGTGTCTGAGGGGCACCTGAAAGGTTGATTTGAGGAATAAACCAAAGAGTATTTCCACTGTGGAGAAATTACCAAAAATTTTAATTGCTGATTCTTCCAAATCTTTCAAGGGATTAAATTGTTACGTAGTATTTGTAAACCAAAAGACTATAGCTTATGATATGGTTATGAGTAGAATGATAGTTCAATATTTTTAATTAATTTTAAATTAATTAAATTAAAATCTTTAGATATACATAAATTTATAATTTATAATTGCTAATAAATGCTGTACAAACTGAAAGGAAATTTAAAAGATGGGGTATCTTTTAGTTTTGATAAACTTAAACACATAAAGTTTGGTGAAATAGGGTTGGTAGATATATATATTCTTGGATATGATAACGCGCCAGAAACTCTAAGCGCCAAAAAGGTGTCTGAAGGGCACCTGAAAGGCTTAGTCCAAGGGACGCTTAGTCCGAAGGATGCTTTATCATCTGAAATTACATTTTTATTTGTGCCAGAAGAACTAAATTTAGAGGATGCGCCTGGAAGGCTATGTCCGAAGGATACTAACAAAGTATACAATAACTATTAATTTAGGTCAAGGCCTTAATTCAGCTGAAGATATTCAAAAGAATGTCATATATAAAATGAAAAATATTCTAGAAACAGAAAAAAACAACAGGGTACCAAAATATAAAATTGATTTAGAAGTGAGTTCTATTAGTGTTAAATTTGATAAAAACGATAAATTTGAACAAAATATTTGACGCAATAAAATCAAGGGTGTTAAACTCTGAAAATGAAGGACTTTCTCTTATTAAAAAAGAACCTGGTAAAATTAATCTAGGTTTACTAATCCGGGGTGTATTTGCTGTTCAAAACTTAAAAAATTTTATAGAAGAAGAAAGAATAAATCTCATAGAAGAAGTACCGCTAGCTTTTGATATAAACAAATTTAAATTTGAGAAGAATAATAATGAAACAAGGGTATATAGTCCTGTAAAATTAATAATAACCCATCCTGGTAAAATATTTATTTCAGGTCAAGCCCTTGATATTCCACAATATGCTGTTATAGAGGAGAGTAAAGAAACTGTATTCAAAGGTGAAAACCAGAAGGGAGTCACTCTTAGTTCAGGTCAAGCATCTGAAAGACACCTGAAAGGTTTAGTCCAAGGGACGCTAAGTCCAAAGGACGCCCTTGATATGTGTGTATATTCAAATTTTGTGGAAGGACCGATATTTAGATTTGTTGCAAATAAATTACCTGCTTATAT
>NW_021851796.1:6669-9307 GCF_003651465.1 Formica exsecta
CCGAAGGATACTAACAAAGTATACAATAACTATTAATTTAGGTCAAGGTCTTAATTCAGCTGAAGATATTCAAAAGAATGTCATATATAAAGTTAAAAATATTCTAGAAACAGAAAAAAAGAACTGGGTACCAAAATATAAAATTGATTTAGAAATGAGTTCTATTAGTGTTGAATTTGTGATAAAAACGATACATTTATAAACAAAATATTTGACCCAATAAGATCAAGGGTGTTAAACTCTGAAAATGAAGGACTTTCTCTTATTAAAAAAGAACCGGGTAAAATTATTCTAGGTTTTTTAATCCGAGGTATATTTGCTATTCAAAACTTAAAAATCTCATAGAAGAAGAAAGAATAAATCTCATAGAAGAAGTACCGCTAGCTTTTGATATAAACAAATTTAAATTTGAGAAGAGTAATAATGAAACAAGGATATATAGTCCTGTAAAATTAATAATAACCCATCCTGGTAAAATATTTAATATTCCACAATATGCTGTTATAGAGTAGAGTAAAGAAACTGTATTCAAAGGTGAAAACCAGAAGGGAGTCACTCTTAGTTCAGGTCAAGCATCTGAAAGGCACCTGAAAGGCTTAGTCCAAGGGATGCTAAGTCCAAAGGACGCCCTTGATATGTGTGTATATTCAAATTTTGCGGAAGGACCGATATTTAGATTTGTCGCAAAACCTGCTTATATCAAACCTGTGAATGTAATGTATTTTCGTTTTGGAGATAACATAGGTCTATTTGATAAATTAAAACTTACTTTCGAAGGAGAGGATCTGAACTTAACTCAGGTCAAGCCCTTAAAAAATGTGAGCATAATGATTGACTTACATGAAGTGCGTCCTTCGGACTTAGCGTCCCTTGGACTAAGGACCACCGCACAAGCTTTTCCGTAATGCATTACGTTACGTTAAGTACTGATTCTAAACCTACTTTCAAAATCTTTATATATATGAATAAAACAAATCTACATCACATCTACCTCTCACATTTTCCATTTGCTTTCCATATACCGAATTATTCATGAGTTTAAAAAAGTCTTTTGCAAATCCGTTTTTAGCTTCTTGTCTAAGTTTTGTGTTTAAGTCAATGTAAGGTTTCAACCATGCTTTTTGTCTGAATGATATTACCTTTTTTTATATCTTTTAAGATTATTCCTTGATTAAGACATTCTTGCAACATTCTATAATCAATTAAATAATTATTCTTTGATTTTAACGTGCACATAAGTTTAGTGCCACTCGGGTTTCTACCAACTCCGTTAAATACTATAGGTATTTTACCTATACCTTTAGATATCAATCCTTTTTGATATTCTGATAATTCATCATAACTAGGTACATAATATTCGGGTAACATTGGATAATTTTTTAATTTATCATGCAATTCCAATGGGATATCCAAATCAACGAGAAACCATATTCTCCGTCATAGGGCAAGTTCTTAATTGTCTCAAGAGTGAAATCATTTACATCTTCATATTTAAATTCTCCTATAGGGAAAGGTTGACTAAGCGCATATCCATATAGATTACTAGCATTCAAGTATAAAATATAGCTAACATGTTTTTTACTGTTATATATACCTTTTTCTATTGCTTTTTTTTGGATAGTTTTACAGTCTTTCCAATTTTATTATCATAAAAGTAACAATTATTAACTAATGTATATCTATGTGGAATCATAGATATTCCCTCTTATTCCAGCTTCATATGTTTCATAAATTTCCCTATCTGATAATAATTCTAATGTTTGTTCAGTGTATTTTAATGAAGCATCATTAGCAAATTGCGGAGCAGATATATAATATACCGGGTCAAGTCCGTAATCCTTATAGCATTTTTCTCTGAAATTGTCAAAAACCTCATGTAATAAAACAGTATCTAATTTCAAGTATAAATTATGATAATCTTTTACAATTTTACATTTAAAATGTCTATATACTTTATGCGCAAATTTAAGTATAGAAGGGCTCACATTTTCATCATTTAAAGTTGAATACCATTCCTTTTTTGTATATGGTAAATATAATTCATACATTTTAGCATAAGAGTCCATCCATTCATACATATAAATTCCCTTTTGTAGAAATAAATGTAAATCTTCTTTTTTAAATCTCTTTTACGTAGTTTTAAATTTAGAATAATCAACTTGCTTAAATACCCTGCCATTACATCTTTTGCATCTCGCAATCATTTTAAGTACATCATGTTCGTTTATAGGAAGTAACTTCATATTTGTTATTTCTTGAACAGTCTTGCAGCGTGAACAAAAACAATTGTTTACATCAAGTAAGTTTTTAACTAATGAATCTAGACTTCTGTTCATACATCTAAATGTATCAATGAATCTCACCTCAATATGTATATTATTAATATCTCCTTTCTTTTTAATGTTGGTTTTCGAATTGCATTCTTTACAGGTTTCAATAATCTCATTCTTATATTTTTTATTGCATTCTTTACATATTGATATGTCATATTGTTGTTCATATTGATCAACAACTACGTTTTTTATAGAAATTGTAACATAATTTTCTTTTGTGTTTGGCATTATATTTAGAACTTTCTTATTTTTCTGTGTGTGTTTAGCTCATAGTTTTAGAATCCATCTTAGAAATAATTTAGAAT
>NW_021851796.1:9401-21485 GCF_003651465.1 Formica exsecta
TTTTCTGCCCGTTTTCGTATTTAGCTCCTAGTTTCAAAATCCATCTTAGAATTAATTTAGAATCATATTTTAAATTATGGAATAATATTGGTACAAAATTTGGTAATCTTAGTTTTAAGTTGCAGTTGTCATGAGCTGCCCCACGATAACGTCCGGTATAATGATCATGATCTCTTAATTTTATTAATTTTTCATTAAATTTACCATTGCAAATATGACATTTTTTAGCTTTTCTAAAATTGTCAATATCTTCTTTTGTCATTGCTATTGGTTTTTTTATTTTTCTAGGTTCATAATATCTTCTTGTATATTTACCGATAAGGTTGTTAAATTCATTCATTAACTGTTCAACACTCCCATTATTTATTAATTGTGTTTCGTCTATTGTATCAAAGCAGAAACTATTCGGCTTATGTTCATGAATGACATTCTTCATAATTGATTTTTGTAATGTTGCTTCAAAATCAGAACTAATTGTATATGAATGATATTGCTCTGCACCTATGGAAAAATATTGTCTATTTATCATAATTTAGTGGGCATTTTTATTTTTTGTTTTTCATATATACACAGAGCAACATGATCATTATACTTTTCTTCTTTCTCAAACGAATCATTGCTTTTTTCACATATGTATCGCTTTCTGTCTTTTTATTATTTGTCCTCTTAATAAAGCACTCATATTTTTTATTCCAACTACATGCTCTTTGTATATTAAAAGATGTATACATTTTCTATCTTTATAATTATCACTTATAATAGCTTGACCAATAGTAAACTTACCATTATTCTTATCTACTCTATATATATTTATAGCTATATTTACAAAATCTTCATATTTTTTCGTATTTTCTTTTATAATTTGTACAGGATAATACATATTTAAAATTTCATACTTTAATATATCATATTTGGAAGGTCTTTCTGCATGATCATTAGCAGGATTAAGTATACTTTCTATTGCATACTCAAAGCATCTAAGATTTTTTTGCTTCTCGCATTTAAATTTATTAGTTTTTCTATTGTCAACATTAATGCAGCATTTTTTTGCTATAATATTATTGGGTAATTTAACATAAGTTCCACCTCGAAGAGGGGTATACCTATCGGACTGTAAATCAAGTTGAATAACTCTATCAAACACAAACTCATGATATTGCAACTAATTTTACTGTTACAGCTGTATGTTTTCTAAATCCAGTTCGTATTTTATCTTCTACGTATGGTTTGGTTCTTTCAAGAAATATACTTAGATCATAACTATTTATATCTGAATAGAATGTATAATCAACAAGCATATTATTCCACACACCTTTAGCTCTCACAACTTTTACTTCTTCTTCTTCATCACAATAATTGTTTGGTAATTCTTTAAAGTCTTTTGATTTATTTAAATATAATCCCACCTTTCCTTTTTCTTGGTTGAGGAAAAATATCTTTATTAAAAGGAAATTCGTTACTATTGTTCGATTGATGACTCCATTTATTAGTGAAAATTTTTATCAACATATTTTTTTCAGAGTTAACATTCTTAACATTCTTAAATTTGTGAAAGTTCTGAATGTAATTCATCATTTTGTTGTAATAGTTTATTAATAAATTTATCTAATTTGATATGCCATTCTAGTTTAAAATGTCTAGTCATGTATCGTTTTGGAACTTCTTTAAAGCATACATCACAAGTAATTTTTTCATTTTGAAGTTTTTTACATTCATAGCACGTTTAACTGATACCATATTTTAAATTATTTGATTTAACAAAATTACAATGTGGTTTATTAATTTGACATGTGGAACATTCCTTTCCATTTATTATATAAAATTTTTATTAAGTCAACAATCAATTCTTCATCACCAAATGTGCTTACGAAGTGATTAGATCCTTCTTATTTATCCATTGGTTATGTGTATTAGCCTAGCACTACAAAGCCTAGCCATTTAACATAAACTTTATTTCCTTTTCTTTTTAATATTTTTTCAGCTAAATAGATGTTAGATGGAATTTCAGTTTTTTGTAGTTCTTGTTCATAAAAAGTTCTTTTAATCTCTTCACCTTTCATATCTTTAATATGATAATATGGAGGTATGTTTTTAAAAACTTTATCTATTATAAATATTTCAGTTGACCAATTAGGTGTATATCCTTTTTCAAACATATGCTTTAATTTATTGATTCTTACATAATCACCAACTTTAAATCGCCTTTCAGGCGCCTTCTCAGGCAGTTTACTAGTTTTTTCAGGCGGCTTTCTAAAGGTTTTACCTGAATTAAGTTCTTCGGGTAATCTTAAAGATGCGACCCTTTGGGTCTTGTCAAGACGGCTTGACGCTTCACACGGTATCATTGCTATAGTTCTATGTTTTCTATTGTTATAAATATTAATTAAATTTGATAATATATCAAACCACTTGTAATTACCTTGTAGACTGAATTGTTTCCACATTAATTCTTTGAGTGATCTATTAAATCTTTCATCAATTGCGGCTTATTTATCACTATATGTTGAATAATGATTAATTTTATTTTGTTCCATGAGCTTTTTAAAATCTTTATTATAAAATTCTTTTCCATTATCAGTTTGTAGATTTTTTGGTTGTTTATGCTGTGGAGATGGGTTTTTAAAACAAATACTACTTGCCTTGGATACACTTTCTCCGGTTTTATTTTTAACAGGAATTGCCCAAGCAAATTTGGAAAAAGTATCAATAACTGTTAATAAATATTTATATCCCTTATTAATTTTAGAAATTCCCTTTAAGTTACCCGAATCCATTTCAACAAGATCAGCCTGCCAAAGATCATCGACTCCTAATGTAATAGTAGATCTTCTTGGATAATTTCTCCTTGCCGGTTTGTGTAATTCATCAATAATATCATTTTTACTAACGGAGGTCAAGTCCTTGATCTCAGAGTTAACACCCTTCATTTATTTTATTAAAGAATAACCATTTAGCTTCATTTGTTTTAAGTACTTTTCACGCGGAAAGTATTTCAAATTTTTGATAAAATCTTTTTCACGTAAGTGAATTTCTTCTTCAGATATTTGTCGAGCCTCAAATAAATGTAATAACTCACAATAAAAATTAAATGACAATTTATATTCTTCAATCCTATCCATTAATTTTAACGATGTTTTGAATTTATTATCAAATATTTCAATTATAACAGATATAATACTTATTGCAAATAATGGTTTAATAGCGATACCTGATAAACTTGATGCCGCAAATATTGCTTTACTAAGTGATATACCGATTTTATATTTTAAAAAATACTTATAACTTTTTCGATAAACATACATTCGTTTTTTAAAACACTCTTCCATTTATTATTAATAAATGTCCAAACATCGTCTAAAAATGAAACATTTTAATTTTATAGGTAAATATAAAAGAGGTGGTGGATTCTTTCCAGATGTAGTACGTGGGATAATTCTAAGTGAATCGGGTAGTGGAAAAACATTTTTATCTACTAACATTGCCGCAAACAAATGGCTACTTATGGCAAACATATAGGTAATTATATTTATAGTCCATCTATAGACGAACCTACTTATGTAGGATTAGATAAAGAGTTGGAAAAAGATAAATATGATATTGATTATTTATTTGAGGGTAACTGGGAAAAAATTTTACCGGTAGAAGAATGTGCATCGAATAGTTTAGTAATTTTTGATAATGGAATGTTGAAAGATCAAAGTAAAATAATAAGATATTATTGTGAAGGAAGACATAAAAATATTAGTATTCTCGGATTATATTATAAATACACTAATATAAACCCTATAATTAGAAAAAATACAAACCAGTGATTTATTTTTAATGAGTTTGGAGATAATCTCAGAAAAATACACGAAGAATTGGCTTCTGAATTAACTTATGAAGAGTCTTTATTTTTTTTCTACATGTATCGTGAACGGAGGTAATATGAATGGAAAGTCTCAATATGAAAATTTTCTTTTAAGAAACGTCCACGTAATCATTTACCCAAGTCCCCAATGCGCATGCGCGAATCTTGTACGGTTGGAGCCTTCGACATAAAGGTGCACACATATATGATAGTAAACATATATAGAATAGAATATAAACATCTTGTCATAAATGTATAGAATATTTTGTTATTTTATTTATAGAGAAAAATAAAATATTGCAAAAGTAATTTTATGCTATGTGTAAGGGTGTGTGAAGTTAGCACCCCGACATGCAATTTTTATAGTTCTGATTAGAGTTCTAGCTTCCTTTTAAAGAGTTTAAGAGTTCTTTATCATTAATAAAAAGAGTTCTGTCGATTAACGGTTCCAAATTTGAGTTCGAAAAATGGGGTGCTAACTTCTCATCGAAAATCGAGATCGAATAGTTCTGAATAGCCTAACTGCTTTATTTTGCATAATTCTAAAGTTCCTGACACTCAAAACAAAAATCAATCGACCAAAAAAAATTTTTTTTTTTAAATTCAATTTTGATATACAATAGTTCTGATAACTTTTTAATGTTCTCTCATCTATTCCTTAGAGTTCTTGCCAATTGAAAAAAAATTACACTTTAAATAAAAAAAGTTACAGCCCTTTTGCGAATTTTCGAAAAACTGCAAAATTTTGATATACAATAGTTCTGATAAATTTTTGATGTTCTCTTATCTATCCCTAAAAGTTCTTGCCAATTTAAAAAAAATTACACTCAAGAATAAAAAAGTTACGGCCCTTTTACGAATTTTCAAGAAATCTCAAGAAGACCGAATAACTTCCTCATTAATTATCCCATGGTTTTTTATCATTAGAATATTCTTCAAAACTTTTCAAAAACTATGTAAAACACTCATCAAGGCCCCTCAAAATACTCAAAAAATGTTTGCCTTCGGGATTTTCGAAAGTTGTTGTAGAGGACATAAGACGTTAAATATCTCGTAAACCTCGTTGGTCCGATCTGTTTGCACCATAAGTGTTTTCTTCAGAATTGGTCAATAACTGCTTAGAACCTCCATCAGAACTCTCAGCTCTCAAATAATGTTCGCCGCTGGAGCTTGGAAAATTTTTATTCAGGATCTATTACGTCGCATATCATTTGAATCGCTATTCAAACTTCCAGCTAATATCGTTATTCAACAATCACTTCGAACCTTAAGAGTTTACTTTAAAACTCTTCGAAAACTATTTATATATATCAGGACTCAGTTTATTATAGAATTACGTAAATTATGATCAAGAAAAATCTCGTAGTTGTAAGTGTATTATCGAATCAGTGTAAAAAATTAGTTTGATTGTTAACTAAACTTTGATTTTATTGCAGAAAGATAAAACAATTTCTTAACTAATTATATAATTAAGTTGGCAAAGTATTAACGGTGAAGAGATTATATAATTAATTAATAAATTGTTTTATCTGTCGTAATAAAGAAAAAAATTTTTTTTGGTCGATTGATTTTTTTTTTATGTGTCAGGAACTCTAGAATTATGCAAAATGAAGCAATTAGGCTATTCAGAACTATTCGATCTCGATTTTCGATGAGAAGTTAGCACCCCATTTTTCGAACTCAAATTTGGAACCGTTATTCGACAGAACTCTTTTTATTAATGATAAAGAACTCTTAAACTCTTTAAATGGAAGCTAGAACTCTAATCAGAACTATAAAAATTGCATGTCGGGGTGCTAACTTCACACACACCTCTCAACATGCCTTTTACTTGCTGATTTACTTCTTGTTTATGTTTTTCTGGTAAGCGATACTGGCGTATATTTATGGGTGCACTGTCGGTTTGAACCGTAATTTCATATGTGATAGTAGGAGTATAAGTGAGTGCATCTCCTTCGATATAAAATATGTCGCTAAATCTTCGCAAATTTCTAGCAGTGTTTTTACCACTTCTTGATTTAGGTGTTGTACACGCAGTAAAGTTTTTATTTGTTCGCGACGGGAAAGCGTTGTAGCCTCCTGTTGTGCTTGAGTAGTGCATATTTGAGCCGCTGTATTTTTTATTTCTTCGACTGTTACGCATGGAGTTGGTAGTTTAATATATTCTTCGGTAGTGTTTATAACACTGATTGGGCAGGAATATTCTTCTGGCTTATAAATTAAGCAATAGCCAATAAAACCTCCAGGCTGTGTTTCCTCAGCACGTATTATACCTACTTTATTTGAGTCGGTAGTAGCTTGAATAATTGTCTCGCTGCGCGGTTTTAAGGTTAATGCTCGATACGGATATAATTTTAATATCGTATCTGATAGCTGTATCTGCTTCTTATTATAATCGCACGTTACCTTGTGTTTTTGTAGAAAGTCTACTCCTAGGATTTATTCATAATCAATTGGGAAGTCGTCCTTCACGATATAAATTGAGCGCCGTATTTTTCGGTTCTTCAGGATTATCGTTGCCTTGATTTTTCCTATTGTATTTATTTTGTGTCCTGTAACTCCAGTGAGTGTCATTTGCTCCTCGTAAATCATGGTTTCTCCTTTTAGATTTCTTAACTTCATTAACGTAACCGTTGCTCCTGTGTCAAACAGTAGGTTTAATTTCCCTTTTTTGACTTCCTGGATGGGAAGAGTTACTAGATCTAATCCAGTTTTTGTTTGCGGTTTTCCTGTTACTTGCGATATTTGATACTCGAGGACTGGTCTCGGGTATCTTGTATTCTCTTCGTCTTCTTCTTCGTCCTCGTCTTGCGTTGTATTTTTTCTTCTTTGCCCATTCATTTTATTACGATTTTGTGGCTTTTTATCTTCGTTTGATTTTGTCCGGTTAGATTGTACTATCCCAGGGCGTCCGTGTAGACTCCAGCATTCATCTCGACCATGACCTGATTTTCTGCAGTAGGAGAATCGGTTTGAATATCTGCTTGTTCGGCATTCTCGTCCGTGATGCCCTAGTTTTCCGCATTTATTGCATTGTAATATTTTATTTCGCGCTGCTTGCAAAATTGTATGATCGGGCTTATGTCGCAATGCATGTTCTAATGGACCTTTGACTTTCTCTTCCGCATTGGCTCCTGCGATTGCTTCTTGAAGCGTTGAGTAATGCTGTACTCGCACCACCAATTTGATATCATCGTGGATGCGGGATTAATATTTTTTATCGCGTATGAACATGCGCTTAAAAATTCTTTAAGTTTAGCTTGTGAGTTTCCGTCGAATTCCCGAATCATATCTCTTGCTTCTTTTAATCGTAAATGACCGTTTAAAAATGCCGATTGATTTCGAACATTGTTAAGTGTTCGTCCGTATGTGACATCAAGGTTAGTGTCATTCGGTATCGTTCGCGTTCTATTTAAATCTTCCCGATTTGCGCGTAGATCGTGCATTTGCTTGTGTAGATCGTGCATGTGCTCGTGTAATCCTCTTATTTCTTCTCGCATTTCTCGAACGATTTGCACGATTTCGATTATCAGTGCATTGCTCGGATCTTCAAGTGGACGTCCGGCGTCTTCATAGTCCGCGGCAGCGTTATGTCCGGCCTGTGCTCGCAGGCGTTCTATTTCCCTATCAACGTCTTCGTGGGGGACAGTTGACGGTAATGGATTACGTTGCATGTTTTCTTCGTTATTTGCTTCGAAGATGCTACTGTCGTATGATACGGGAGAGTAATTTCTCCTAACGGCAACGCGTTCGACGGATGTACGATTTATATTAGGTCCGTCTACTTCTATTATGTTATTATTATTGTTAGACGGGAGTGTATTTTCCGCTACTTGATTTATTTCTAATTCGCGAGATCCTAACTCGGGTGAATTCTCGCCTGAATAATGATTATCTAAATTTCTCCATACGTTATCGCGAATGTCGCGGGTCGCTCCTTCGATTACTTGTACGGGGGTTACAAAGCCGAATCTATTTGCTAGTCGCGCTGGTACACTTAAAAATCGCGGTCGGTGGAACGTAATTCTTTTCGGTTGTGCCGACATTCACGTTATTTTATTGTAGTTTTTTTTTTGCTCTCCAGGTACAACGGAAATTTTGGGGATGATCCAAGGGTTCGGCTTGTCTTAGGAGTTGGGACTCCGAGTGTCGAGAAACACGAGACAAAGATTCCGTGCAAAAAGATTTATTTGTACAGCTTACGTATCGTAGAGTTCGGTTTGGTGATGCTTCGGCGACGTAACAATATCGGCGCTTGCAGAATCTCACAGTTTTTTCAAGTATACGCGTCACCACTTAGTTTCGGAATACGGCCCCGAGGTAGTCGTTATCTCTCCTTTCATTGTCCGAAAGTAGGTGATTTTTTGGTACTAGGTCGCGATGTCTCAATTGCATATTGCAACGAATTGCATACATTGCATTTAATCGCGGTTTTGGGAGCGCGCGCAACAGCTTAAAAAGTGCTGAATTTGCGCTGTGCTCCTTTTTACTTTCGTAGATCGTAATTACGTTATTCGATTTCGAGTTATGACATCCCTCCCCCTTTGGAGGAGAAAACGGAAGGGCAGTAACGTTTTCTATTTGAAACTGTATGTGAGACTCTGTTTACAATTCTTTCTTATTCTACGCGTGATGTACGTTTACAATTTTTGTGGGCTCGCCATAATGTTATTACTATGATACTTATTATAAGTATTGCAAAACTGCCTGATATTGGGTATATAATTTGCTTTTGTAAGAATGGGTAATTATTAGTTTTATCTAATTCTTCTGTTATCTCCTGCAGTCTAGTGCTTAAATCCATTAATTCGTTTGGATTTTGTATTATTTTCTTTAATTTTACTACATTAGGTTTTATTGACGTATTACTTAGGTCGAATTTTAAATTTGAAATATTATATTCCGGCAAATATGTTGGGAGATAGGTAGTATCTATTACTCCCGAAGTTTTTATTTTGTGGTTTTTGTGAGGTAGCTTTCTTGAGGCTCTTTATAACTTGTTCTAATGGGATTAATCTAGGATGTACTTTTCCGTCTTTTATTGACATTAGAGGTTGTATTATATTCTCAGTGTCAAGAAAAATCTCGTAGTTGTAAAGGTATTATCGACTCAGTGCAAAAAATTAGTTTCATTGTTAACTAAACTTTGATTTTATTGCAGAAAGATAAAACAATTTCTTAACTAATTATATAATTAAGTTGGCAAAGTATTAACGGTGAAGAGATTATATAATTAATTAATAAATTGTTTTATCTGTCGTAATAAAAAAAAATTTTAGCTAAAAATAAAATCTAACTTTGCTTACGCTGATCCAATATATGTATGATGGAATAAGATGGAATAAGTAATTTTTGTTTCAGGTTGAATATATTTAGCAAACTACATAAAATTATGCAACCCGAACTATGCATCCAACATAGTTGCAATTAGCATACAAACTATGCATCAAACATGCAATCAACATAATATTTAGCAATAACATAATATAATATTTAAGATAAAAGATATATTTTTGAAGCATATAATCCTAGACATGCGCACGCGCGCGCCCGCGCGCACACACACACACACACAACGATCTTAAAAAAATCTCGATATACTTAAAAGATTAATCCTTTACAATCGATATATGTATAACAATTTTCTGAAAAATTATCTTTTCATGAACAGTACAGATTAAATAAAAACAATGACAATAGACAAAGTCAAAATCAAAATCAAAATTTAAATTAAATAAAATTAACAAATATAAAGTAAACAGGCAATATGAGCCAGCGCGGTGTGGAAAGCGCAAAATGACTAATAATATTAAATTAAATTGACGACAGCGAACGTTTCGGTCCCTTTTTTTGGACCTTCATCAGCGCATTGATGTATGAAATTAAAAACAAATTAATAATCGGAGTCATAAAATAAAATTATAAACTAAGATCGGTAAGTCATCGCAGTCATGGTCAAAACGTCAACGTCCAAGGTGCGCTCCTCCGTGGTTGATGGACCAACAGAGGTATAAACCTCACGGTCTATGACTAATAATTAATAAGGAGCCCATTATGGCAAAGATCGCACGCATCTCTCTGCCTGGAACATTCAAATTGTGGGGAAACGCACGTATGACGAGACTGATAATTTGAAGTAAAATAAAATAAGGAACTTACAAAAAGAGATGCGTAAATTTGCTTGTAGTAAAATCGGCCTAAGTCAGAAAAAATAAAAAATAATAAATAAGAAAACGCCAACGGATAATAAATTAAACATAAATTAAATAGTCCACGCGCGCTCCTTGCCAAACTCAAAATCAGGCAAACATATGGTAGACAGTCGTTAATTTAATTTAATATTATTAGTCATTTTGCGCTTTCCACACCGCGCTGGCTCATATTGCCTGTTTTCTTTATATTTGTTATATTTATTAGAGCCTTTTGTAAGTTTTATTCGATTAAATAAAATTACACAACTAAAATTAAATAAAAATATATTAATATATAAGGAGTAATTGGGAGTCTCCCTTCCAAATTTAGAAAATAAATCTTTTTATGGTCTACTACGACATCCATCGAGTACAAAGGATTAACAATATTATATTGAAAAATATGTAATTAAGTATATGTAATTAAGTTAAATATGTAATTAAGTTTTTATTACATACATAATTGTATGTGGCGTTACTATTTTTTCAGGTGACACAAAGCTTCGCGTTTTTTTTAAATTATCGTATTCATACCAATGCATCCCAGTAAAAGTTATTGCTGTATAATGACCATCTCTCTTCGATTTACAATTATATGACATATAGTTAATAATGCCACATAATATATAATCTCTGTCATCGATATTTATTAATTTTGTTATAACATCTAATGTAGAAGATTCATGACGCTCGGTTTTATAATTTGAATCTGTTATTATTCATGTGTCTAAGAATATATGTGAACTGCATTCGTAACTTTGTTTTAAAATATTATTACATTGAGAGCAGTTTTTATTTGTTTCTTTAAATAATGTGTCATTGATTGATTCTTGTATTTTTCCAAGGCCTTCAGTTAATAATATATCAATATTGATATGAAGCGTGGCAAAGTTACGGTAGTCAGAAAAATTACATTGATGACATAAATTCGTACGTATAATGCTTGGGAATATATTTGTAAAAATAATTTCTATTAGATGGTCCACATTACAATTAGCGTTTAAAAATTCGATATGTCTTGTTGTAGTATACTTGCATATATGTGTATTTTTTAATAATATTGCACGATTATTATAATCAGCGGAAACTTTACCGCGATTTAGAATATTTAAACATAATTCTATAAACAAATTATTCTTCATTGTTTGTAATTCTTCTTTATATTTACTTTCTTTACCACATGCATGTATAATTAGTTACACAAGTGAATCAAATGCGCAAGTTTCTTTAACTGATATATATGAATCATTTGTGCGCACGCTATTACAAAGACTTCCGTTTTTAAGGATAGGTATAATTATTGCTTTATGTGACTGAACGACATTCCAATCGGGACAAGCATCTAAATATGTTGGTTTTTGTCGCTTTTTTGTTTCATTGCTTAAACCACGCCAATTTTCTCGTTCATTAAGCGAATCTGCATCAACGTCCTCTATAACTTTATATGTATTTGCAATACAGTCGATGACATTATTTTCTTGAGGACAATCTTTAATATTATTATTTATTATATCATCTGTTTTTTGTTTCTTTTTTTTCGTTAATGTTAATACATTAGATTTTATTACATATAGAACCCGTAGCATCAATAGTCATAAACGAACGTTCATCTTTACAATTAATTTTATATGAGAGTTTTTGTTCTTCTGTCCAATAACAACAAAAAATACATACACCAACTTTATGAATGGAACCTATATATGTTGTATTTTGTGCATCCACTAGATTTTTAATCGGTTTGGATCCAGTAAGTCCTAATCGTTTACTTTGGGCCTCGTTTACAGCTTTTCTCAAAACGTTTGTTGTTGGAAGTATTGGTGGATATGTATCGCCAAATCGAATAATCTTCTTACTTTCATTTCGTACATATGAAATTGCATCTATTTTAGTATCAATTATAGTATTAGTGACATGAATACGTCGGGGAACGTTCGTCTTTACAATTAATTTTATACGAGAGTTTCTGTTCTTCTGTCCAATAACAACAAAAAAATGGGGATACACCAACTTTATGAATGGAACCTATATATGTTGTATTTTGTG
>NW_021851797.1:0-202 GCF_003651465.1 Formica exsecta
AGCATCGTGAAGAATATCATTTACAGCACATGTCAATAACTCGCAGTCTATGAGCGATTCGCCGTTAAACATATCAATTTCACGTATCGCTTTTGCAGCGTCGCATACATTAGCAATATTATTCTGTTGTAAAACAGTTACAAATTGTTTGAATTTCTCATTTACAATATGCGTATTTTCGCATAGCCAGTAATACATATGA
>NW_021851798.1:0-795 GCF_003651465.1 Formica exsecta
ATAATGAAAAATAGTAACGCTCTGGTTGAGTATGGACATTATATTAATGATTGATAAGATATCCACATTTACGTTTTTTTAAATATAAAGATTCACCAAGCACGTAATACTTTATTGTCTTAGAAATTGGTTTAGTTTTCGTAATATCATACCATTTTGCATAATCATACAAATTAGTAGATTCTAGTTCTTTAGGTCTGCTTGGATAATATGTATCAATTAGAGAAGGACAAAAAATATCCATAGATTCAGAAAAAAGCATTTCAATCTTTTTGCGAGATTTAAGTCGTCTACTTCTAATCATATTTACATCTAACCATCTTATAGTCGTTTCTTTGTCAGTACCATATAATGGTATTCCTAATAAAGTGTCAGCAGCTTCGAGAGCTCCACATTCTCTATGATTCAACATACGCATTCCAATATTCCAAAGACAACTTCTCAACGATTTTGTTGAATTTATCTTTTCAAATGTATCTTCTGCGTTATTACTCTTTTCTGCTTTGGAAACATATTTCGTAGTATACCAAGTTAATAACGTAGATTTTTCACCTACAAATTGAATATCCATGTTTCCTTCCCAAGCAGTAAGAATAGCTGGATTATAATCATTAATATTGACTTCCTCTTTAGATCGTGGCAAATCGTAGAGTCTGCTTTTTGTTTTCAATTATTTTTTTCTCGCTATTGAAACAGCAACGTCTTTGATTTTCAAAGTATCTGTTACGGATCGTGAAAAGCCAAATCTGAATACTTTAGAAAAACCTACTTTAGTTTTTTTGGTGCGCAAACAGT
>NW_021851799.1:0-248 GCF_003651465.1 Formica exsecta
GCAGGTAGAAGAACTGTTGGAAGGAGGAATTGTAAAACACTCACAGTCACCATATAACACGCCTATATGGATTGTATCTAAGAAAGAAGATTCCAAAGGAAATAAACGATGGAGAATGGTATTAGATTTTCGCGCTTTAAATGATAAAACTATCGGAGACGCATATCTTTTACCAAATATCGTCGATATATTAGACCAATTAAGAGGAGCTCGATATTTTTCTGTATGCGATTTAGCATCTGGATTTC
>NW_021851800.1:0-242 GCF_003651465.1 Formica exsecta
TATGAAATATAAAAGAAAAAAGAAAGATAGAAATATATTTCTTTTATTTTCCTCATACATACATGCATACATACATAACATTACATTACATTACATTACATTACATTACATTATAAGGGTATCCGGTAATGTCCCCACGGTAGCGTGTCGGTCGAATTAGGTACGATATATCGCTTGTCGTCGTACGGACTCAGGGTGATTTTTGTCTCACTGATTGTGTACACTTCGTGCAATTTTGACCT
>NW_021851801.1:0-251 GCF_003651465.1 Formica exsecta
TGCACATAAGAAATATTTTATATGTGTACAAGTATTATATGTATTCGTTCGTATTCATTCGTTTATAAGTATTCGTGTCTATTGCTATTGTTGATTGTATTATCGTATTGATTAATATATATATATATTTCTTTTTACCTAAAATTATACTTTTTAGATATTATATATAATTTGATACATAACTTTGCCATTTTAAAATATTACATAAGTTCTCAATATTATTATTGGTGATATAACTATGATCGCATATA
>NW_021851802.1:0-209 GCF_003651465.1 Formica exsecta
ATATTTTACAGTTTCAAGTTAAAAAACTCACCCTGTATATTTATACCAGAGTTATAAGAAAATACATTATTACAATGAAACAATACTGCTTTAATTAATACATATTTTTTTATTTAAATATATAAAAGTGCTGGCATAATATATATATTTTTATTCTTTCAATTTATTATTAACAAAAATTATTTGATTTGTTCTAACAATATTCATTT
>NW_021851803.1:0-280 GCF_003651465.1 Formica exsecta
TCGATAATCTTACCGTAATACTTTTATGTATAGAATAATGAGATGTATCAATTGATGCAAAAAAAAAAAAAAGCTTAAAAAAATACATTGTAAATAATTACGTACTTTTTCTTAAAAACTATTATTTTCTTTATACCAATTAATTCATCTCATTATTCTGTACGTAAAAGTATTAGTAAGATTATCAAAAACTAAATATTTTACGAGATATTTTATATTTTATATCAAAATATGTCAGATTAAGATATAAAATAACTCGAAAAATACTTAATAAAAAAAT
>NW_021851803.1:3225-3533 GCF_003651465.1 Formica exsecta
GAGTTATTTTATATCTTAATCTGATATATTTTGATATAAAATATATAAAATATCTCGTAAAATATTTATTTTTCGATAATCTTACTGTGATACTTTTATGTAATACTTTTATGTATAGAATAATGAGATGGATCAATTGATTTAAAAGGGGGAAAAAAAAGCGTCAAAAAATACATTGTAAATAATTACGTACTTTTTCTTAAAAACTATTATTTTCTTTATACCAATTAATTCATCTCATTATTCTGTACGTAAAAGTATTAGTAAGATTATCAAAAACTAAATATTTTACGAGATATTTTATATTT
>NW_021851804.1:0-264 GCF_003651465.1 Formica exsecta
CTTCGAGCCTTAAAGATCCTATCGACACGCTTCCAGGGCCGATAGTCTTTGAGGATCTTCTACTTGCAAATAATACCAATTCTATGAGCTCGAACAAGCTCTTTGCTACTAACTTCTCTGATTCAAGTTTAACTGACTCTGTTCCATCTTACGCTTACAGGGAAATGACGGAGCCACTCATGAGCCAGGAAAAACTCTTAAAAAATAAGAAATCTCCTAAATCAATCTTATTCAATACTCTTCCGGAGTCACAAGACCAAGAAG
>NW_021851805.1:0-1889 GCF_003651465.1 Formica exsecta
CGCACGTTAAAAGACATGCGGATTCTGCGCATCATAAAGAAAATGTATCGTTATTATTAAATAATAACAATATAAGCTCAAATACAATAATACGAAAACGTTTTAAACAACAATGGTTAGATATCGATTTGTTTAAGCCATGGCTACGCGAAGTGTCACATGACGTTAATTCATTTTTCTGCGCGTTTTGTAATATATCTGTTGTTGGTGGCTTGTCTCAAATCTATCGTCACACAGAATCCAAGAAACATATTATAAAATGTAAAGAAAATGAAACAAACAAGTCCAGTGAAGATATTAATATGAACGAATCACTTTTGTCATTTGAAGAGCGAAAGAAATCAGCAGAAATTCGTTATGCCGCGTTAATTGCTGATAAAAATATTTCGTATCAAACGGCAAAAGATATTCTTACTCTTTTCCAAGAAATAGGAAAAGAGGAAAAGATTTTGAAAAATATGAGTATGGGCCGAACAAAATGTACAAGTATAATTTCAAATGTGCTATGTCCGATTGAGACGGATCGTATAATCGTATACATTCAAAACACTAAATTTTCAATTTTTATTGATGAAACGTCTGATATTTCAAATGAAAAATGGATGACGTTTCTTGTTCGGTATGTTGATTCGAAAACATTAAACATTCGCTCGCAATTAGTAAAATTAATTAATATTGATGCGAGAGATTGCAGCGCAGAAAAATTGTTTAATGCCTTTAAAGCTGAAATGTGGAAATTGAATATTCCATTTTTAAATATTGTTGCTTTATCATGTGACAATGCGTCCGTAATGACAGGAAAACATCTTTCATTTAAAAAAAAAAAAAAAGAGATGTGTAAAAATTTAATTACACTTCCATGTCCTTGTCATTCCACTGCATTAGTTGCGCATGCCGCATGCGCTAAAATACCGGATTATTGCGAGGAATTTAAAAAAAAAATCGCGAATTTCATTAACGGTAGTCCGAAACGTTCGGCAATTTATCAAGAGTTCTGTGAATGTTTTCAGGAAACAAACCTAAAAATTTTAAAGTTGTCTGATACACGGTGGCTTTCTCATCATTCATGTGTTGAAAGACTTCTTGAGTCTTGGGATACTATCAAGTTATTTCTGAATGAAATTACCATAAGCGAAAAAACAAAGTCTGGAACAAATTTATTATCTATGATGCAAGATCTAGATATAAAAGCCTATTTCTTATTTTTACAGCGTATTTTAAATTTTTTAAATTCATTTAATGCATTTTTCCAAGCTGTGGAAACTAGAATACATTTATTGCAGCCAAAGTCAGTAGAACTTTTAACCACAGTTTGTAAACACTTTTTAAAGTCAGAACATTTGAATAATTTATGTAATAATATTAAATTTGATGAAAAGGAGAATCAAAAATTGTTAGAAGAAGTTTCTTTAGGATCTGAATGTGAAGAATACCTCGATAAATTAATGAAGGAAGGACATGCAGATATAGTTGCAAATGTTCGAAAGAATTGTTTGCAATTTTATGTAACTGCCGCCGAGGAAATTTATAAAAGATTACCAATTAATGATAAATTTTTATCAAAATTAAAAGTTTTCGAATATAACCTAGCATTATTAGATATTGATAGAGAAACATCATTCAATGATGTTTCTTTTATCGCTGAAACTCTTGGCGGTTTTGACGAAAACGGTTTGAAGAAAGAATGGCTTACTTTACATCTAGATTTTACAATAACAGAAAAGGAAAAGCTATTAAAATTAAACTTTGATGATATGTGGAAACAAATTTTACAAAGTCAGTATTCCACTAATATTGATAAATATCCCAATCTCAAACGTCTTTTGAATGTTGTTAGATCACTCCCAAATTCGAATGCCGATCCAGAAAGAATGTTTTCTGTTTTAACA
>NW_021851805.1:18258-19067 GCF_003651465.1 Formica exsecta
GAGAACTCTCGACGGGGACGAGTACGCCCGTTCCCGTTTGCCTCTCTTTAAAGGTTTCGGACGGATTGCTCTCGGAGATGCCGCGAACTCTCAGCGGAGACTGACAAGTACTCCCAACCCCGTTTTCTTCAACTGCTGCAGAGTAGGAGCTGCAGCACTTTCTGCTTCCTTCGACATCTCCATGTCGACTAAATTCTCTGTTAGACTTTAGACAGTCTAACGTTTATTAAATTATTTTAATAGACGAAGTCTAACTTAGACTTCGTCTATTAAAATAAAATGTATATTATGTGTGTGTGTGTGTGTGTATTTGTTGTGTGGTAGAACCTTTTAGACTACTTATTATTTTATTACTTATATTTTTTAGACTACGTATTATTTTTAATGATATTTATCTAAATAATTGTCCAATATGTTCATTGTTTCTCTCGACCAGATTTCTGCTTGTGTTTACAAATAGACGCATAGCCCGTCGTGTCCGCTCGTCTCGATATGCCTAAATCAGCTAACAAAGTGTTTTTTTCTTGTTATTGTCTCGGAACAGTTTCGTCGTTTTCAAACATGTAGAATAGGCTCTCGTCTCTTTTCTCGCCGAAATGTCGACTAGATAAGTAGTACGCGGGCATAGAATCAATAAATCGATTATATCAATTCAAATTTATCTCGAATTCTTTACGCTGCTACTTCGTTTTAATAACTTTCTCTAAACAGTGCTCTTGTGTAAAATCTTGATGTTCAGAAAGTTGGAACTATCCCAATTGTATGCCTCAAATTTATTTATATTTTTATCTGTTTCATTCTTATTTATA
>NW_021851806.1:0-1093 GCF_003651465.1 Formica exsecta
ATCTGCTCGCCTTCTTCTCCTTTTTTCCTCTCTCTTCTCTCTCTCTCCTCCTACCCTACTCCTTCCTTCCTCTTCTTTCTCCCCCGCTTCCTCTTCGCTTTCCTCCTCCCACCAGTATTCTCTTTTCCTTCTCTCTACTCTTGCACCTAAACCTAAACCTTTCTTTTCCCTTTCTTTCCTTATCTCTCTTTCTTTTCCATTGCCTGTCACTTCTGCTTCCTCTCTCCATTCCTCCTTTTTCACTACAATTTCCTCTTTTACTGCTCCCCTTGCTCCTCCTGACCCCCTCTTCTCTCTTCTTCCTTGATCCCTTGCCTCCTCTCTCTCTTCTTCTTCCTCCTCTTCATTTTCCTCTTCTTGCGACACCGTTGTTTCCTTCTCCTTTTCTCTCCTTTCTCTCGCTCTCTCTTCTCTCCATAATTTTAGCTCCTTCCTTATTTTCCTTACCTCCACCACCAGCTCCTTCAACCACTTTTCCATGTCCTCCATCTATTTTTCTTTCCTCCCGTTTTCTTTTCCCCGCCTTCTTACTTCTCTCCCTTTCTTTCTTCCCTCTCACTCTCCCTTCCACCTTTATCTCCTTCCTTCTCTTTCCTCCCTGTCCTCTTCCGTTCTTCTCACTTGTTTTCTTATCATTTAACCTCACTTTCCTCTTCCACCATTTACTTCCTTAATTTTTCAGAGCAAGTGAGCCTACAATACAACTAACATACAACAAAAAAGAACGCAGTTTAGTTGCTTTCCATCGATCCAATTCATCCAAACTTCGTGTTTTCCTAGTAAATTCAGTTGGTATCCATTTTCTTGATAAGATTAAATATTCCAAAATTTCTTTCATCATTTTGCTATTGAATTTTACAATTTGATTTTCATTTACGTGTCATCCTTTGGTAAAAGCTTTTAGTATTTTCTTCGTAACGCCAAGACAGACGAGATGCATATATTCCACAGGAAATTGAGATACCATACCGATATTTACTTTTTCAAAAATGGATTTTCCGATATGATAATTTTCATTTACTCGTTGTAGAAAATTGTCATCTGTGCATAATGGTGCATCCATCTCTAGAAATAACATTCGACGATCTTCATA
>NW_021851807.1:0-454 GCF_003651465.1 Formica exsecta
ATTGTTGATACTTTCACATCTTCATATATATAAATATATTATATTTATTAACTAATGTCAACTAAAAAGCCGACAGAAACGTTACCGCAATAAAATAATTGCACGGCGGAACAAACGCTCTCGTGTACATAGACATACACGCATACATATACACACACTTAATGTTAACAAATTTTCCGTAATTGCGTTTAGACAGGATAGAAGAGAAAAAGAAGCATATCGCGAGTCAACATACATGCGCTGTCTTGTTGACGATCTCGCGAGAGCAGTACACGCTGTTTTGATTCCGTCGTGCTTCGTGCGATTATTGTCCATAAAGGATTTTACACGCGATTATATCCTTAAAGGATTTTTTGTGCGAAGTGCATCGTTTTTGGTTTGCGTAGGTGAAACGTTTTTCGTTATTTAGATTTAACATAAAAAAGTTACAATAGTTATAAAATAAACAAAAATG
>NW_021851808.1:0-316 GCF_003651465.1 Formica exsecta
CCATTGCTGAGCCGTGAGCCGCGGGACCCGTTTCTAGCATCACTGCTCGGCGGACGCGCGCGAGACGGCAACGTCACAATATATATACAGGGTGTCCTAGACCACCCGTACACCCCTTTTCTTTTAAAAACTAAGCATTTTAGGTTAAAACGTTTTGAACAAAAATTGTATGGTTTTGAGGGGAACATAAGATGATGTCATTGGTTTGACCTTGGATGGCATCGTTAAGGTCAAGTCGAGGACACCTTTAATTTCTTAAATGGAATCCCCAATTTTTTATTGCATATTCTTATAGCTTATCCCGAGATCTTTCCAA
>NW_021851809.1:0-297 GCF_003651465.1 Formica exsecta
CTATAATTATGGCTACACAGTTGAAATATTTATCTGCGTAGCTATAATTATGGCTACACAGTTTATATATTTTAATCTAGATATTATTTCAGTCTCTCCCTCCCTCCCCCCTCCCCCTCTCTCTCTCACACTCTCTCTCTCTTTCTCATGATTATATTATGTTGTTAATTGAAAAAAAAACAAAAATTATTTAATAAAAAAAATAGAAAAAATATAATTTTATTAAAAAAACAATAGAAAAAAATAATATAACAAAAATAAATCAAACAAAAATTAAAAAAAAAACATTTTTTGAAA
>NW_021851810.1:0-250 GCF_003651465.1 Formica exsecta
CTTAATCCGGCAACGATCCCGAAATTTACCGTGCCTCACCCGAGGTATAACAACATCGAACATCGCGCACCGACTACCGAACGCGAATTGCATCTAACGCGTTGCATTATCCGCCGCGCGCTAGCTTCACGAAACATATTGTAAGTAGACCATTGCCGAAAGAGGCGAGTAAATACGCTACATTATAACTCAAGCTTTTCGTGTATCTCACCTTTTCACGAGCCCTGATCCCGACCGAGTTCATCCGCGC
>NW_021851811.1:0-34638 GCF_003651465.1 Formica exsecta
TATATATATATATATATTCTTGAACGTCCGACACTTTGAAAAATGACGATGCTTTCGACTTCCCTTCGCGGAAGGCAAGACGAAAGAGGACAAAAAAAAAGAAAGCAGGAGAGTATGGAAACAATGCTTCGATGCGGAGAATGGATCAATGGAAGGAGAAGACCCTGAGAGAGGAATGAAGAGGGTGGAGCTGTTTTACATGTAGCCATTCACCCTTGGTACTTTGTGTACACCCTCTCGTCTACCCTTCATCCCCGTGGCTTATTTTCGACGAAGAAATCCCCTCGCTTCGATACTCGCACTATCATGCTCGCTAACTCTGTGCAATATTTTTGACGCTCCTGAAAGTATCGTCGAGTATAACGTCGCGATAATTCAAAATTTGACAACAGAATTAATTATTCAAATAAATTTTAATCACACACTTTGCGTATGCATTTAAAAATTCTGAAGATAAATATAAAATGCAGATATTTTATTAATTGCCATCGGAATAAATATATTTATAATTTTGTATTTTAAATTTTGACACGATCAAATAATTAACGAGACGATCTGTTATGGCAAGTGCCATCTTATTGAAGCTAGGAACATGAATCGTATGCGGCTCACATTTTCCACAAAATTCACTTTAGGCGATATGTCGGTTGCCTCGTCACGTCCGGATATTTTATCGGTCGCAAGCTTTTGGATCACTCGTCGCGACAAAAAATGACCCAGAAACGTTACGGAAATGAACGACAGTGACGAATCGTCATTTTACGCTTGTGATATTTTTGAAACGGCGGGAGGATATTTGCGGAAAACAGCTGATTACTCGCCTTCTGCGATTAATTCTTTTATTACACTAAAACCACGCTTAAATAAGTTAATGAGTTAAGTGGATTTTTATGTAGAATTAATTTTTGGTAAAACTAATAAATTCTTCAAATACGAGCTTCTACGTGTCCCTGGACAAACAATCGATTGAAAACTCTTGAGAAGCTAAGTATAAATGAAAGATATTTAAACGTTTTATATATTGGATGAGAGAGAGAGAGAGAGAGATTGCATAAGTTTGTGCCCGATTTTCATAGATGACATTAAGTTACTGCATGGCGGAGTTCTATTGTTTTCGTGTGGTAATTGTTGCTTACACCGAATAGATGACGTTGTCTTATGTCAATTTAGCGTCAGACATTGTTCAGATAAGTCCATTTGTGCATAAGAGAAATCATTAAAAAGGGAGAACGAAAAGGTGCATTTGCGGCATGTAACGTTATATGAATTTCGGAAAGGCGTGAGTGTTGGGACTGCACAAAAAAATATTCAAACCGTTTATTTAGACCGCGCTCCTGCTCTCCGAACAGTCAAAAAGTGGTTTGGCAGATTTCGAAATGGTGATTTCAACATGGAGGATCAACCCCGCTCTGGACGGCCTTCTGGCATTGATGATAACATTGTGCATGCCTTAGTGGAAAGAAACCCAAGGATTACAACTGAGGATATTGCTGAGAGGCTGAACATCGATAATTCAACCGCTTTTCGTCATTTAAAAAAGCTTGGATACGTTTCCAAGCTTGATACATGGGTGCCGCATCTCCTGACTGAAAGGAATAAGCTAAACCGTATGACTGTGGCTCTTTCTCTTCTCGAGCGTAACAAAAAAGAGCCTTTTTTAGATCGAATGGTAACAGGCGATGAAAAGTGGATTCTCTACAAAAACGTACAGCGAAAGAGGACATGGAAAACAGCAGCTGAAGGAGCAGAACCCGTAGCAAAGGCTGGCTTGCATCCGATGAAGGTGTTGCTGTGTGTTTGGTGGGATCGCAAGGGAATTATTTACTTTGAGCTGCTCCGACGCGGCGAAACAATCACGGCGGACAAGTACTGTGAGCAACTAACTAGACTCGCTGCAGCTATTCGAGAAAAACGTCCGATTTTGGCCAATCGAAAAGGCGTCATCTTCCACCACGACAATGCTAGGCCACACGTCGCTCAACAGACGCTGCGAAAACTGCAGGAGTTGCAAGGGGAAATTCTGCAGCACCCGCAGCAACCGATATTCTCCAGATATTGCGCCTTCAGATTTTTATCTGTTCCGGTCTTTGCAGAATAGTTTAAATGGCAAGAATCTCAATTCCGAGGAAGCTGTCGAAAACCACCTTACAAACTTTTTTCAAGAAAAAACAAGTTCTTTCTTCAAAAATGGAATCGACAAGCTTATAGATCGTTGGAAAACCATTGTAGAAAAGAATGGAGACTATATAATTGATTAATAAAAGTGTTATCTCTAAAATATAATCTATTGAAGTTTATATTTAAATCGGGCACGAACTTATGCAATCACCTGATATAAAAGTATATAAAGAAAGATATTTAAACGTTTTATATAATTAAATAATTTAAGAAAGAATTAAATACCGGAATATCTGGTAATAATTTGCAACTTTGGGATAAAAGTACGCAATAAATAAGGGATGAAAGTTCAAGTCTTTCATTAAGTATCGCGAGACGGCGACCTTTCCATCGAGAAAATTAAGTTAATCTCTTGGATGACTTTTTTTCCATCTTTATCGTCCGATTTATCACGCGATATATTTGACTGATTAAATCTCATTCCGTTTTGATCTCGTCGCTTAGACATAGATCAAAGCAGATAAATAATTGAGTAAGTCTCGGCACTCACGGAAAAATTTTGATGTCTCTTTTCTTTATTTTTGAACATGACGTTTTAAATTTTTCACTTGTATTTTACGTTGGGGAGAAGCGAGCTTAAATGTCGCAGTTTTATTAGATAATATTTAGAGAAGCGAAAGTAATTAAAATAAAACAGTAAGAAATATTTCCAAAAATGACTTTGCTTGCGCTCTGATTTTATAAATGGATTGAGAACAGAAATATACGTGACACAGATACATGTAATAAAGTTTATTTTATTCGTAAAATTCAATAGCTTTTCACTGCGTGAAGAAATTTTTGATATTGCTTTATACGAAACAATTGGCGAATTTGCCGTACCTATTTATTTATTTATTTTTTTTATTTTTTTTTATTATCTTCTTTCTTGACATCAGTTAGTTTATGGAACGCAAGTGAGCGAAAGTTTGGCGCGTTGAGGTGAATTTTCCATTATCGGCAATCAAGGAACAATGTACAGATTTAACCTCCGGGCGAAAATAAAAGAAGATGGTGGGGGAGCGGGGGGAGGATTAGAGGCCTTGCAAAAGGAATCATACCCCTTTCTTATTTCTTGTTTTTTTTCCGCGTATATATACTTCGCCTCTTAATGGAGAAGCAGCGTTCGATTTTCCACGCGGAAGAAGCACGGGACTCTTAAATATTCAATCTACCAAGTTCGTAGGTCCACCCGTCTTTCGTCTCCACGAGAAAGAGAGAGAGAAAGAGAGGGAGCGTTTCTTTCCCTTAAAATGAAACGATTTCTTTGATTCTTTCCTTTATCTTCCGGCGCGGAACTTCGCAGTTTCGCGTTCCCTTTACAATCAAATTACGAATTTAAAGAGCGAATTAAAGTCTAGAATTTTCAGTAATTTTATTACTATTTAAATGTTATTACAATTCGTTGGATCGTACAGTAATTTTTACCTGATAACGCGGAACAAAATCTCACCTCGCCCATCAAACTCGTTAAAAAATTTCTTGGTTTAATATTTTCGTTAGTAATACGAGACTCCCTGAATATTAGTACACATTTTATCGCTATCTTTCCGCAATATGTTCCCGTGTATTACCGTAAATTGCCGTTGTACAGGTGCAGCTCGTCTTATCATCTGCCAATTACGTTTGAGACTGCCGGTTCGATTATCTAATCTATACCTGTCGCTCTCGCTTCACGCAAGCAACATGTCGAAGGTGCACTTAACGCTGCACTTACGGCAGCTGCACGGATCAATTCCCATTGAAAGTTCCGGGGAATTTGAATATGAATGATACGTCGATTATTTTAAAAAATAAAACTGTTTTTAATTTATCGTTTACTTTACACGTGTGCTCGCTAATCTTTTAAATCGTGCAAGAAAATGAGTGCAATGTAGGAAACGGGGATACTAAAGTGCGATATATTTAATAAAGTTAGACTTTAATATATCTTAGGAATTAATTTTTCACGCGAGTGCACGTTCTACTAAAATATATTCTAAGAAATTTTATTTATTCTAGTAAGCACACACATTTACACATACATTTAAAACGTTTTATCTTGAAACTGCCAGCTTTAAAAGGTACATAAATTCCAGCTTTTATTTGAACAGCTGTACTTTTTTAATACAGCGTTTTTTAAATACATTCTTGAAATTATCATAATTACATTTCAACAACTACAATGAACCGTCGAAATAAAAAAAAAAAAAAAAAAAAAAAAAAAAACAAAAAAAAAAAAAAAATACGCTAGTTTTCTTGGCGGTAGAAATTATGCAACGAATGATGTATTTTGTGAAAAATTTCGCGTGCGAGAGATGAATATTGAAAAATCTCTATTATATGGCAATTTTACGAACGAACTGAAACACGTGTATGCGATGGCGAAGAAGCGTATTTTGCATCGCATTTTCAGAGATACTTAAAACACGCGGTTAAGCACTTCGTACATGGCGTTAGACACACGTATCGCGTTTATAATGCACAATATAACTGGATTACGATATCGAGCGCGTCGTCTCTTCTCACATTTCCAAGCTCTAAAACGCAATCCGTGGTAGGTCGCCCCCTTTCCCGTTTTCTACTTTCCTACATTGAAAGAGGAATCCGAACAAGTCTCGCTCGAAACTTGCCGCGCATTAAACGAGGTCCGCCCAACCGACATAATTTCCATGTGCAATAAAACAGAGAAAAGTACTGGTAAAAGTGTTCATTTCTGTCTCTACTCGAAATGTTGAAATAATTCTGGAAATATCGTTAAGTATTGTTATAACGTAATAAAAAAATTGTGATGAGCCTTGTATAACGCGGTAAATTTCCGTATAATAAATGATAAATAAATTCCACATTTTTAATTTTTATATTTAAATTTTATTTGACTATTTTATTTCGTCGAATTACATAATGGAGAAATTATATAAATAAATGACATATAAATTTTTAAGTTAGATAATGAAGAAAATTTTATTTTAAAATAAAAAATAATTTATAATATATATTGTTATAAAATATGTTGGGTTTTTCTATTTCTATTGCAATAAACAACGTAAATTTCCGAGCTTTGTATAATGAGTATCCCATAACGTGGAACGTTATTTGAGAGTTTAATACATGTATATATACATTTAAAACTCACCACTATCATCGCTATTTAATAAATTAAATTTTAATGATTTTACAACGCCAACACGCTAACATAAGTTTGTGTAATTAGCCCATTAAGTGCTAAACGCGAAACAATTAAAGCTACCAGTGGATTTTAATAGGTTAAGGGTTAAGCACGGGAGGCGAGGCGCGCACACCTCGTCGACGACGACGCCGTCGTCGTCGTCGACGAAGGCCGTCGGCAACGGCGGCGCAGTTGCGGTCCACGTCGTCATATCGTCGGGGATCTCGCGTGCGCGGGTGCGCGCCCTCGTCGTCGTTCGAAAGGGAACGAGGGCGCACGAATCGGGCGGAGAGGGGAGATGGAGGGCGAGAGGGGGGCGAAAAGGGTGGAGGAGAGCCAGCAGTCGTCGTCGTCGACGTCGCGCGCGACGGATCGATAGGGATACTCTTTCCAGCGACGCGCATGCGAGCCCAGGAGCCAATGGTCGCGCGAGGGTTCTTTCCATGATGCTAGTCGCCCTTGACGGTGGGCCAGAGAGGGTGGACGGACGAGGAAGGGGTTGTGGAGAGGAGAGCGGAGCGCGGGAGGAGGGCCCGGCGCCCCCAGGGCCGTCGGCCGGTGCCCCTCGATGAAAAATTTCGCGCTCGACGCCATCGGAGCTTAATTTTTCGGAAATTTTAACGAGCATTGTTCTATTGAAATCCAGGATCTAAGCGAATTCGCGGAGTCCTGTCGAATTTGTCGACATGTGTATCAGCCATAACGCGCGATGACCTCATATGTGTGCTCTCGGGATGCCTGCTACCCGGAAACCCCGGATTTCTCAGGGATTTCTTTCTCGTGGAGAGAAAAATCGGGGGATTCTGATGGAGTTTTATTAGGATTCGAAGAATTTTTTTAAAACATTTTTTTCTGGATCAACTTTGTCTTATATTGCACGCAATCCGATTGGCTAAGTCGTGAATCACATGTATTGTAAATATATATTTCTCTTTATGTGTATATATTTAATGTTTTAGCAAAATACTGTGTTTGCAACACGTAATTTTTTATTGTAATTTTTAATGATAAAAAAATGAAAATATTTTGCAAAAATGAAAAATGTTTATCTTATGAAAATCAACTTAGTTCTGTTCAGTACATTTTCAAATATAACATTTCAAGTGATTCTTTATTTTTCCTTTGTATGAGTGAAAAGCATTAGAAAATGTACAAAATTTAAAAAAAAATATTATTTTAGAAATATTATTTTAAAAAGTTGCATCTAAAAATTCTCTGTATTTACCTGGAATTTAGAACAAAAACACCTGGAAGCTCAAAAAATTCTGAAAGAATTATTTTACAAGATTTGAGTAGATATACTCCGATACAAATTCCATAAAATTCGATTTACAATATTAAGCCCGCTTTACATGATCTATAATTATAATATACAAAAGATATATCAGGGTACATACATGTATAAAATAAACTGCATATAAAATTATTAATAGAATCTAAATTTTGTCGCGAATTGTGAATTTTTTAAAGCAGTCTTAATATTATACAGTACTCAATAAAAAGAAAAGTAGATGTAGTATGTTAAACTTGCTTTACTTTAATAAGGTATGTACGCAAATTGTTGCGAATTTAATTTAACGACATTGCTGGTATTGTGGATCGACATCGTGTTATGAAAATGCTATCTATAATTTTCAAACATGTGAGCGAAGAAGACAGAGTTTATAATGATTATTATAGTTTATAAACGTCATATATTAATATACTCGTCCACAGAATTTCACGTTAACCGAGATTGACGTAATCTTGACGACGATACCACGTCACTGAAGGAAACGGGACACGCGAACACAAAGGACGATTCAAATTTGACCTTACATGTCGATACATGAAAACGTGTCTTGATATTAAAATTGATTTCGATATTAAAATATTCGTGGAAATGGCCGAAATTTAATAATCAAAATCGCGCGTCGAGGCATCGTATTTCCGCGCGACACACTTTTGTATTCCACAATACAGGTTGCACGCGCGTGTTTATCAGCAAATTTCACCTCGCATGTTTCGTTTCCGATGTCAGACAAGGACAACGATTGCCGTTTCGTAAGGACATCACGTTTCGGACGCAACGCCGGGCATGCAGATTTCTTGCATCAATAATTTATAATATATATTGTTATAAAATATGTTGGGTTTTTCTATTTCTATTGCAATAAACAACGTAAATTTCCGAGCTTTGTATAATGAGTATCCCATAACGTGGAACGTTATTTGAGAGTTTAATACATGTATATATACATTTAAAACTCACCACTATCATCGCTATTTAATAAATTAAATTTTAATGATTTTACAACGCCAACACGCTAACATAAGTTTGTGTAATTAGCCCATTAAGTGCTAAACGCGAAACAATTAAAGCTACCAGTGGATTTTAATAGGTTAAGGGTTAAGCACGGGAGGCGAGGCGCGCACACCTCGTCGACGACGACGCCGTCGTCGTCGTCGACGAAGGCCGTCGGCAACGGCGGCGCAGTTGCGGTCCACGTCGTCATATCGTCGGGGATCTCGCGTGCGCGGGTGCGCGCCCTCGTCGTCGTTCGAAAGGGAACGAGGGCGCACGAATCGGGCGGAGAGGGGAGATGGAGGGCGAGAGGGGGGCGAAAAGGGTGGAGGAGAGCCAGCAGTCGTCGTCGTCGACGTCGCGCGCGACGGATCGATAGGGATACTCTTTCCAGCGACGCGCATGCGAGCCCAGGAGCCAATGGTCGCGCGAGGGTTCTTTCCATGATGCTAGTCGCCCTTGACGGTGGGCCAGAGAGGGTGGACGGACGAGGAAGGGGTTGTGGAGAGGAGAGCGGAGCGCGGGAGGAGGGCCCGGCGCCCCCAGGGCCGTCGGCCGGTGCCCCTCGATGAAAAATTTCGCGCTCGACGCCATCGGAGCTTAATTTTTCGGAAATTTTAACGAGCATTGTTCTATTGAAATCCAGGATCTAAGCGAATTCGCGGAGTCCTGTCGAATTTGTCGACATGTGTATCAGCCATAACGCGCGATGACCTCATATGTGTGCTCTCGGGATGCCTGCTACCCGGAAACCCCGGATTTCTCAGGGATTTCTTTCTCGTGGAGAGAAAAATCGGGGGATTCTGATGGAGTTTTATTAGGATTCGAAGAATTTTTTTAAAACATTTTTTTCTGGATCAACTTTGTCTTATATTGCACGCAATCCGATTGGCTAAGTCGTGAATCACATGTATTGTAAATATATATTTCTCTTTATGTGTATATATTTAATGTTTTAGCAAAATACTGTGTTTGCAACACGTAATTTTTTATTGTAATTTTTAATGATAAAAAAATGAAAATATTTTGCAAAAATGAAAAATGTTTATCTTATGAAAATCAACTTAGTTCTGTTCAGTACATTTTCAAATATAACATTTCAAGTGATTCTTTATTTTTCCTTTGTATGAGTGAAAAGCATTAGAAAATGTACAAAATTTAAAAAAAAATATTATTTTAGAAATATTATTTTAAAAAGTTGCATCTAAAAATTCTCTGTATTTACCTGGAATTTAGAACAAAAACACCTGGAAGCTCAAAAAATTCTGAAAGAATTATTTTACAAGATTTGAGTAGATATACTCCGATACAAATTCCATAAAATTCGATTTACAATATTAAGCCCGCTTTACATGATCTATAATTATAATATACAAAAGATATATCAGGGTACATACATGTATAAAATAAACTGCATATAAAATTATTAATAGAATCTAAATTTTGTCGCGAATTGTGAATTTTTTAAAGCAGTCTTAATATTATACAGTACTCAATAAAAAGAAAAGTAGATGTAGTATGTTAAACTTGCTTTACTTTAATAAGGTATGTACGCAAATTGTTGCGAATTTAATTTAACGACATTGCTGGTATTGTGGATCGACATCGTGTTATGAAAATGCTATCTATAATTTTCAAACATGTGAGCGAAGAAGACAGAGTTTATAATGATTATTATAGTTTATAAACGTCATATATTAATATACTCGTCCACAGAATTTCACGTTAACCGAGATTGACGTAATCTTGACGACGATACCACGTCACTGAAGGAAACGGGACACGCGAACACAAAGGACGATTCAAATTTGACCTTACATGTCGATACATGAAAACGTGTCTTGATATTAAAATTGATTTCGATATTAAAATATTCGTGGAAATGGCCGAAATTTAATAATCAAAATCGCGCGTCGAGGCATCGTATTTCCGCGCGACACACTTTTGTATTCCACAATACAGGTTGCACGCGCGTGTTTATCAGCAAATTTCACCTCGCATGTTTCGTTTCCGATGTCAGACAAGGACAACGATTGCCGTTTCGTAAGGACATCACGTTTCGGACGCAACGCCGGGCATGCAGATTTCTTGCATCCCTCGCTTCTTGCTATTCGCGCTCACGCTCGCGTCGCAAATCTCGAGGTCGTTTTGCGCGAGGAGCGAACGGCGATTTTTATTTATCCTTCGTACAATTATTTTTCCTTTTCTTTTCTTCCTCCATCGGCGATATGTCTGACAAAGCAATGCTCGGTTTCGCAATGCTCCTCATCGCGTAATACGAAATCGGTAGACATACTTTATTCTTAACAAAATTATAATAATAATATCAAACCATAATAAAAAATTAAAATATTATAATTTAATAATGTTATAATTTAATGTTATAATTTAAATTAAAAATTTTTATCCTAATGAAACTTATTCAGTTTTTCCAAGTACATTTGTAAATCTAGTACTCAAAACTTAAGTGACTTTGTATGTTTTTCCTTTATATGAATGAAAAGCATTAGAAAACGCGTACAATAAAAAAAGAAACTTACTTTAGGAAAACACCAAAAGATTTTTAAAATATTCTCTTTACCTAGAATTTTGAACAAAAATACCTGGAAGATCAGGGAACTTTTTTATAAGATTTGAGTAGATACCCTGATAAATATTCTGTAACAAGCACGGACAAATGCAACGAGGCGTGATAATTATATTCCGCAAATGTTATATTACCTCCTGCCGGATACAATGCACAGTTTTTATTCAGAAGCTCTCTTGTGAGTACCTAAAAGTTTTCAAAGAATTGACTTTACCCGCTCTACATCGATACGGACCGTTAACTACGGGATTACCGTAATTACGGAGCAACTTTGCGAAACGCGCGTTCGAGAGAAAGTATCTTTAAAATTTTCGTAATAATTTTATATATTACGTCTACCGGAAAGTTCTGTCCGTTTTTGGAATAAAACAAAATACAAATTTTTATTACCGTCAATAAACTTTATTAAATAATGTAATTGCCATTATTATTAATGATTTCTTGCCAGCGTGAGGGCAATTTGCATATCCCATTTTCGAAAAATGTTTTATCTTTTGATGCGAAAAATTGAACCAATGCTTGTTTGATATCTTCTTCATTTTTGAATTTCTCGCCCCTCAAAAAATTTTGTAAGGACAAAAACAAATGATAGTCGGAGGGTGCTAAGTCCGAGGAATATGGTGGATGCGACAGAATTCCCCAGCCTAGTTCTGCAATTTTTTGACGAGTCCCCAAAGCAGCATGTGGCCTGACATTATCATGATGCAGTATGATGTTCTTCCTATTGAACATCGCCGGCCTCTTTTCTTGGACTGCTGTATTTAAATTATCCAGTTGCTGACAATACTTCTCCGAATAATGGCAATTACATTATTTAATAAAGTTTATTGACGGTAATAAAAATTTGTATTTTGTTTTATTCCAAAAACGGACAGAACTTTCCGGTAGACCTGATATATATATATTTTTTTTTTAAGTATCGCTCAGAGTCGCGAGAGAAAATCGGAGGGAACGGAATATACTTGACATGAGATACGCGTTCGTTGACGTCGCGGGCTACATAATGGAACCCTTGAATTTCGCCTCGGCCGGCGTATATTATACGTCGCAAAGGGAGATTGGGCCTGCGTAATGGAACATTTATCGTATTGCCGGCGTCCGTCGTTACCATGGAATCGGGCGCACGCGTTTCTGACGGGTACCGCTTAGAAATCACGGGACGCGCGGTCTCTATCACACGCGCGCCATAGCACGTATATGTATTCGCGTTATCTACCTGATCGAAATTTGGCTCGAGCCGTAATTACATACGCCTATCCGTATCCTATCTGTACGGTAATTAACGTTAATGTCATCACTCGAATCTATGCAAAATAGAAATGATAGTTAAGTTAATAAATACCCATTACGATTTTTTTTATATCTCTCGCGCATTTTTTATCTCGTAATTTATCTTTCCATCATTATATATTATTTGCGAGTTGATACGAACTTTGAATGGTTTTAATCCGTAAGCAAGTTTTTTTTTTGTTACTTCCTTTTTGCAAAAAAAATTTGTACGATTGATTTTATCAATATACACGTCGTACAATGCACGAACTTCAACGGAATGAAATGAATTGCTCGAATATAATTGGAAATACTTTTCGTGTACGTAAGGACTGAGAGGCGAAGGGTATCTATGCATTGATAACAATATGTTTCATAAAAAGCCGTACGAATCGTAGCCGTATTTTTTTTCTAAACTTTCTTCGTTACAACAATGGCTTTATACAATAATTTGAATATTATTTGCGTTCATGCTTTTAGAAATGTAGCTGTATTTTGTAGAAAATATCGAGATATGCAAGAAAAAATTCTCTCACACACACATTCGCGCGGATTAATTTTGTTTTATTTAACGCTTCCACGCGTTGTATTTATTTAACGTTATTTTTCCACGTCCGTATCGCGCAATTTATCAGTGACGTAATCAGTGTAAAACGATTCGGTGTCAACATGCCGCTAACCGTACGCGAGGAGAACTCCGCAGAGTTTTAACATCCCTCTTGTTGACAAATTACTTACTCGCAACAACTCTATTACACTACGCGAACGGTCATTGAAAAATTGATTCGCTCCGATATCGAGACGTCGATTGATGCTGCCAAGGAGCAAGAATCGCGCGTGCATCGCACGATTATCCGACTCTCGAAAAAGTGCGTGCAATTAATCAAAATTAATCCGCGATAAATTATTTATCGATATAATTATATCGTTTCATGACCGCCGCGACAACGCATTATCGGTAGATATTTATTTGTATGCGTGGAGAATATATAAATATATATTTATACGAGCTGTCTTGATCGGTAACGGACCGCGATTGCGTCGCGGAACATTTTTTTATTGCGTACATTTTCCGCGACAATGATATTGAAAATCGGTATCGAAAAGAGCACTCGCGTGCGTCTCGATTCGGACACTCACTTATCGGCCGTCGCGATCTTCTCCTTACAAATTAGTCCTTGCCATAACCGGCAATTATGCGAGATCGGATGCTGATCGGACGAAGGAGATACTCTCCATCCTTTGCAATGATCGATCGGTTTACCGATCACCGACGAAGGTCAACGCGGTGTTGTTTGTACCCTCCCGAGTATTGATTTTTTGTTTGGAATCACTAGTGGAATGCAAATTTTTAATATTATTTATATATCTATAATATTAATTTTATATATATATAAAATTATATTTAAATATATATATATATATATATATATCTTATATATATTGTGTGTGTGTGTGCATGTGTGTGAGAGAGAGAAAGTCCATGTTGCACGCGAAGGTCGTTAAGATAGCTTGCAGGCCGAGATATTGCGTTACTTTTTCCAAACTCGATAAAAGCTATTGTCGACGGCGGCGGCTTTGAAACCGGCGAGATTGCTGCAACGATGACTCCAGCCAAATGACACTTTTATCGAATTTCTTCGCGTCCCGTGGACATGCGAACACGTCTCGGACCGCATGTTGCGCGGACAACGATGAATTATGAAAGAGAGGAAGAGAGAGAAAGAGAGAAGAGAGGGACAGCTTCGTATTCAACAATGCATTATTGCATCCCTAAGCTGGGTTTTTGGGCCTCTCCATTACACGCATCGTATTCCAATATTAATTACCGTCGGCCAATCAATCTAAACCAAGTCAATGATCAATTAATACTATCGATGCGCGATGGTCCGTGCATTTATTTAGCAAGATAAATTCTGATAATTATCACGGCTTGCGTGACGACGCATATATTATATTAAAAATTATATTTACAAAAAAATATATATATACATATATTATGTATATTCTATGTATTACATGTACATAGAAGGGAAAAATCATATTTTTCAATATTTATCGACAATGAAAAAGGAATATCAAGCACAGACTTAAATTATTTTTCTACCTTAAGATTGAAAACAATTGGAATATTGCTTTTCACATCTTTTATATATTAAATATATTCTAGCATCGGGAAAATTTTTTAAAGAAATACATATTTAAAAATAATATTAGTAAACACGCGCGGATGATAATCTTATAATTTGATTGTTTCACAAGCATTTAATCCTGTGATATTTTCTGGACATACGGCACACTGGTATAAACATCTATCATGTTTGTAGACTCGCAATAATAATAAGATTGATTGATTTACGAACGACGAGGAAGGTCAGTTTGACGTGTTTCTTGGAAAGAAGGATCTCGCTTGTTTTTTTATTTAATATCCACGCGACCGAAGAATGCACGCGGATCTTTAACCATCGTTTGATATATTCTCGACGATTTAGAACGAGGGAGAATTTCTTTCTCGCCGAACAGACGTGATATGTCAACCGCATTTCGAATCGAGAATGATTATATAGTTATCCATTTTCACGGAAAATAATAAGCCAGATCGGTCCTTTTCCAGGTCACCAGCCAGGTCGCGCTAAGTTTATTTATCGTCGGATGGGAAAATATTTATAATCGTGATTCTCGGCCGTGAAAGTGATTATTTTCAATTCTCCACAAAATTGCAGGCGAGCTTGATTTTAACCGTGTATTTATGATGATCGATCTGCGTTTTTTAGCCGAGAAAAAAAATTTTAAAAAAAGTATCCTTAAGATTCGGTATAAATGCCTCTGTGTTTTTCTCGCGAAGGAATTTTTATATTATGTCGAAAAATTAATTAATTGCGTATGCATTGCTTTATTCGAGCGTGACGCGTTTAATTCCATCAGGGATCTTGTGTAACGGCTCAATGATATGATTATTATTCGCATTACGCGAATGACTATTGCATTCATCAATATTTAAGTTGGGTATGGATATTAACCGATGAAAACAAACAAATAAATATTACCCGACAAGTATCACAACGCAGCGTTATGTGGACGATGCAATTCTATCCTGATTAATACATTAATCGATTAAGCGGTTAATTAAACCAGATGTACCTCTAATATTATCAGGGGCTGATTAACGGCACGATATTATGATACCTAACATGATAATCGCATTTGAGTTCAATCAACGTTATTACATAATGTAAATTGGACCGAGATTATAACTTTATGCATGAAAATGAGATATTTTGTACGAGATTGTGTGCGGAAAAAAAAAGAAAATTGAATAATAAAATAATAAAATAAAATAATAAAATAAAAATAATAAAATTAAATTGAATAGTTTTGAAAGAGAAAAAAAAACTATCTTTATAATACGAAAAATATATTTCTACAATTTTGGATAAGAAACTCTGCGTGCTTCTTGTATTATATTATAAAAAATACGAGCAGAAATAAATTGTTGAGACCCGAGGCAACCTGGATTCGCGATGCACCTGCGGAGTTGCGTGGCATGCAAGGGTTGACGCCGAGCGAGCAGGTGCAAACGACCTTCGCGATTCTATTTAGCCTCTCACCTCCTCACGGAATTTCCGAATGTTTTGATCGCGGCGGCGCCGGTGCAGGTGCAGTGTCATTCCGGACGGAAAGATATCAGGCTAACGGCATCGCGCGGACACACATAACCGATATTAATCGAGATTTCGTGGCAGGCATTTCATGCTCTTCAGCGGTGTTATCGGTCCCGATTAAAAAACTGGACCGATCAAAAATTGAATCACGAGGTTCATTGATATATATAATCTTAAAATTTTATACAATGCAACTTTTATTGTTAATTTATATCGTTATTTTAATCTTTATGTAACTTCTTTTTTTTATACAATAAATTTCTTGAAAAATCTTTGAATATCACGTATAAAACATTTTACGGCGGCAAACAATTTTTGATAAAAATAGTTTATTTTTAATTATGATTTATCGAGAATTTTTGGAGATAAAAGGATAGAGATTTTTTAATCTCTTTTTTTTTAAATAAAAGATTGCATTATTTTATTATCTTGAACCAATTGCATTTGCGTGAAATCGAAAAAATGGCAACCGGAAAAAAAATGATAAAGATAAAAAAATGATAAAGATAGAAGAGAGAAGTTTGCTGCCTCTTATTTTTGCGTGCGCGTTTTATCTATCTTGCTGAAAGTCTCTCGCATTAGAATGGCTCTCACGAAATTTCAACGCAACTTTTATCGGTCAAAGATATCGTTGAATTCTGGTGACTGACATTTCGACATCGCTAAGTGGACGTCTACTACTAGCCGTACGCGGTTCGTATCGTCTCTTGAGAGAAAGGTGGCTTTTCAAATAGACAGTCATTTAATTATCCTGTCGCTCAGACGATAGAGCGTTTAAGCTTTATCTAAGATCAAGCTAAATATATCCCTTGAATGGCAAATTAGCTACCTTTTGCCAATGTTCACTAACGGGCGCGATTTGTATTTTCCCTCTAAATTGCGAGTAGAATTTATACAATAGTGCTCGTTTGCGTATAATCGCAATAATAAATAATAAACGCTATGGATACCTTATTGTTTGCGCTGTGTAAATATAATCTAGAACTTGACATTGTGGAACACACCGATACTTCCATTTGCTCCAATAGCATAAAATAATTACTGGAATTGTGAAATTTATAGAGGAGCTAACAATATCGATATACAAATAAAACGATATCAATATTTTTGACATTTACTTTTTTATAATAAATCTGATAGTTATTTATCATTTTATATAAAAAGAAATTGATATACCAAAAAAATAAAAAATTAAATTTAAATATCATATTGTTACTTATTATATTAGCTATTATTATTTGTAATAATTAATGAAGTGTGTCTTTAGAGATAACAATACGTCACCGATATATCTGTCATTTTTCTGAAAATGTACCAGAATGTCTACTCTCTGGAAAAACATGAAAAACCTGGGATTCTCATGGAATTTTATTGGGACTCGGGGAGTTTTTCAAAAAATTCTCTCTTTAATAATTTTGCTCTTATACTGTAAGTGGTAGACAATCCGCCAATAAGCCAACTTGTGAATTATGTGTATGTCTTTAGTTTAATTTTTAGTGATAAAAAATGAAAATGTTACGCAAATTAAAAATTTTTATCTTAACGAAAACTATTCAGATTTTTTTCAGTATTTAGTTTTTATTCAGGTACATTTTTTTGCATTTGTAAATCTAGCACTTGAAACTCAAATGGCTTTGTATTTTTTCTTTGTATGAATGAAAAGCATTAGAAAACGTGTACAATAAAAAAGTTTATTTTAGAAAATTGCACCAAAAAAAATCTATAAAAAATATTTTCTTTATCTGGAATTTTGAACAAAAATACCTCGGGAAAGATCGGGGAATTTTTTTAGAAGGTATGAGTAGATACCCTCTGTACAAACTTGTTCGCTTTTGTAGCTTTAATGTTCTCAATATTGATCGAAAAATTCGGCGTGCCAAGAGTAACCCGTGTCAAAGACGCACGCGGGTGGCATGCATTTCGATTCCCGACATTTTCGCAGCCCCGGCGGAGACACCTCACCAGCGGCCTCTCCTTTGAGACAGCCCTGAGGCACGTAAATTGCGCGCGCAGCCCGGTTTGAAATTCGTGGCGCGCAGCGACGGAGGATCCTTGGGGGCTGCGTTCCTCTCTCGCCTTTCGTTCCACGTCCGTTCGTTCGTTCGTTCGTTCGTTCGTTGGGTTCGTTCGCTCTCCCTCCGCCCGTTCGGCTCCGGTCGTGGAAGTCGATGCTAAGGTCGGAGTGCTGTCGCTTGCGCGAGAAGGGAGTGTCTCGGGCGCCTGTCTCGCCGCCCTCCTCCGCCGGTCCTCCCAGTGATCCCGAATTTCCTCCGCGGGCACACGCGCTTCCCGCTGCTCGAGGATGACGCTCCCGAGTCGTCCGGTCTCGCCCGAGTCTGGTACGCCCGGCATTATTCGCGAGCGAACACGTTGGATTGAATACGCGATTTAAAAAATAATATCAATAATAAATCCAAGTTTTTGTCTTTGACGAAGAAAGAGAGAGAGAGAGAAGGAGGACCGTATCACGGATGTTCCTGTATCCGTCAGGTATCTCTCAATGGCAACGAGTGCACAAAGACTATCGATTGCCGAGTGTATTTAAACGGCTGCGAGGGAATCGTTAATAACCGCGTTCTCGCCAGAGAAATCTTGTTCCTGCCTCGTTCCTTTGACGGTACAACCCATCATAACCATTGACGACAATCTACCCTCTCGATTGACGTCCACAAGTCTCTCGGTGCGAAGAACAGTGCGGGATATCCTTGACACTATGACGAGACCCATAAGGAGGAGCCGGTAGTAGCTTGGTTGGCAGGGATGTCCTCGTGACATGTTACCCCGTGACCTTGGCTGGCGCAACTACAACGTCCTCCGTGGAGAGGGTCGTCTTTTGGTGCGTGGATCCACGAGCGGGAGTACGGGAGGTGGCCGATCCTTGAATCCGCGTGAGATCGAGTATCGCCTGCTGCCGCTGGTGCAGGTCAAACCCGACTTTGTGATCCCATATGTGCTCTGCTGGAGGGTGCCGGGCGCGATTCACCGCATCCAGATTAATCCGTCGATTGTCCATCATCACCATCACCATCATCATCATCATCATCACCAACAGCAGCAGCAGCACCAGCACCAGCAGCATCACTATCAGCAACAACAGCATCGTCAGCGTCGACGACACTTTGAGGGAGTATCGCGACCACGTCCACCGCCCTCGACGGAGCATCGTCCCACGTACGGCGTCCAGCGTGACATCCTTGTGGATTCTGGTATGGAAACAAGGTGAGTCATCCTGGAGATCATCATCGAAATACAGTGGAAGTTCTGAGACCTGCGATTCTCGGGCGTGTCGTCTGCTCGAGCCTGTCACGCTTTCGACATCGATTTGTCAAATCGTTTCTTTAATCACTTCAAACCTAGGTCCTCCTCCATTCAGGCGTGTAATTAGTACTGCGTAATTAAAGGATTGAGGCTTTATATCTTTGGAACTGCGTGTCCCAATTTCTCTTATCGAGGAGATAAACGTGTGCTAGCTTTTCAAAATCTATTCAACCAATGAGTTCTATAAAATTATTAATTATTAATAATGTCAATTTTTTTACATTTTAATGAGCAGTAAATGAACAGTATGATACTTATACACCATACAGTAATAATATAAAGATTTTCCACAATTTAAAACGTTAGAATATGATACTTTGATGCGTTTTAAACCTTGAATTAAATCTCTTTGCAAGATTAGCAAGATTAAATCTCTTGCTTTTATCAGGATATATATTTAAATTTTTCTTTCTTTTTAATTGTGAGTATATTCATGCGTGCGCGTGAATATAGATACAGGCATGCCACGCGGATAAACTTCGCCGTAATGTGTGGTCGGGAAGCTTTTCGGACACGCGACGCATCAGAGTTCATTGCCCGTATCTCGTGCCTGCGTATTATGGGGCGCACCCTCGTCCGACAGGGAAATAGAAACATTTCGTCGTCACCTCGGCTCGAAATCTGACACCGTGCCAGGTGTTCCTACAATAGCAGGAGAATAGAGTGCATTCGCCGATTAACGTGTATCGCGCAGTCAACATTGCGTGCACTCGCGTTCGCGGTTATCGGATATCCATTGTGCAATTAAATATCGCGTTCGTCTCGATATACGCATATTATTCAAGATATTAGAATCCATATATGTATATACATGTACATATAGAGGAAACGCGCTTTTGAATTTACCGCAATTGCCCCAAAGGAGTCCTCGAGTGCGCTGACAATCTTGGAAGAAGAGATTTATAAGGCATATCCAAGATATGGCGTGATGTTGATACAATGATGGATCATATAATCTGATCTCTCGTGTCGAGATATTCTTCTTTTTACGCCCAAAAAGAGGCAAAAGCTCGTCTACTGTCGTAAGCAGCTTCTTTCTGCTTGACGACCTCCCGCTGTCACTGACACTGGTTTTAGCCAAGATTTTCCTACGAAAATCTAAAACCGTACACACAAAATGAGATTTATCTTTATGGCGTATATACTGTTATATTATGAAAGGACAAAGAGGGAGTTAAATGAATATTATATTATATCGTCTAACGTATTATAATTATTATACATCTTTGTATAGCGCTTTTTGCGTAAATTTCGATATTTTATCGCAGCAAAGTCGGAGCAAAAATATCGAAAATTTTATTCAGTCATTCGAGGAGACCGAAGACGTACTTTTATACATGACATTGACTCTCGCATATGTGTAAAACTCGTGTCACAGAAGACACGAGTCGATCGTTCGCGAGGGATATTCGTCGCAAAATGCAAATGTACATGTATCTCATCGGTCGGGGATATATCTACGTGCACGTAACGCGAGATTACCCGTCAAATCCCAGAAGCATCGCGTATCTTCGATTCGCCGCGGGGCTCTTTTTATAGGTTCGAAATAAAAAGGCCGATCGCTCATAAAAACGTAGTCGCGCCCGTGGGGGAAAAAGGTTGTGTGAAAAGAGGAGGATTTTTCCGCTGACCGTTCGCGCGGGCAGGCCATTTCCGGCGGCTGAGAATGGCGATTTCCCATTTTGCGTAGAGATGTTTTAGGAACATCGAATAACATGACGTTCTTTAATCGTTCGCAGTTATTCTCGCAATAGGGGCACGAGAAAAGAAATGTCGATGAATCGACCATTTTTTGACTTAAGGATGTATGTGTCACATATTAAAAACGAAAAAATTTTATTTATTTAAGATTTAAGATTATTTTTTTTATTATCTTTTTTTTAATATCTTTCCAAAATCTAAACATAATTTTATATTTAGTTTAAAAAATATTTAATTTTTATGTTTGCATTGAGATTTTTGTAGGAAATTGCATACACTCAAAAAAGTGGTATTGCAACTACAGCAAAAATTTTCTGGGTGCGCAAAATTAACTGAGGTACATAAATGATTAGCAAATACTGTGATATCGCATATGTTTCGCAAGATTTTTGTGGGAAATTGCATAATCGAAAAACTTTCGATAAATTGTTTCTTGCAAAATATATTGGCGTGCAAGTTTTCTAATTATCGATTAGAAGAAAAATATTAATTACAATTATATTATCTAATATATATAAAGATGTTAAAAATTATTTCACGATACTTTAATTATTTGCATAATTCAAATTTATTTATTTAATGTTTCAAAATCCTTAAAAATATATTATTTTAAAATAACATTTTTTATTTAACTAATTTTTTAATTACAGCTGTCGAAACTCTATAAAAACAAAATGGCGGTTGAATAAAGTTGCAGGCCTTCTTCTAGCCCACTCTAAGGTTTCGCGAGAGTCAAAACTAGAATCTTTTTACGGTCACGAGAGACCACCAAGAATATTTATGATTTATAACGTTATTACCGCTCGTAAATCTTTGATCGTGTTACACTACTATGGAGTATAAAGCAAAGAAATATTTATTGGTTGATGTATACTTTTTTTCAACGTCCATTCGTATGTACTAAGCCATAGATTCGCTCCCAAGTGACACAAATTGTCCACATCGACATAGTAAACAATGCAAAGAGCAAATGTCGTTCTGCAATGGTCGACGAAAGAACCCGTTATTCGTTCATTAAAGTTAATGCGTTGTCATTGTACTACGGGGAATAAACTATACAAAAAATATATATACATATATCATGCGACATTGAACGGTTTTTCTGTCTTTATTCATAATACCTTACAAAAAGGTGAATAAAAAAATTAAAATATAGAGATTTATTGTTTCCTCATATTTTTGAAAAAAATTTAAACACGGAATTTAAATGTTTAAAAGCGTGAAGTATATTTTTAATGTAAAATACAATGCCTGAAAATGAACAGAAATGAACGAGATTCTACATTTTTATTTTATTTTTAAAAGGAATTGGAAAATTTAATGTGGCAAACCGTTTCCTGGTGGTTTTAATTTTAAAAGTCTTCTGCTCGCTTTCGTAGAGTTTAAAATTTTCCATTACGAGTAGAATCGCGTTACTTTCACGCCATTGTAAAGCCGGAAACTGTTTCAGAAAATTATCTACGGTCATAGTATGAATCAATAGCGTGTAACGAATAGTAATTGCGACTTTTAATGAGAGATGCGTTTCCGGTTCAATCAATCAGTGCGAATACATTCGTGTAAATGGATAGTGATGTAAACATAATTTGGATCTAGGACGAGGCTGTAAGATCGAGGTTGATGGTGCAACGAGAAACAATTGTAAGAAAGCATAAATACGGTCTAGATAAATAAAGTGAAGAGATATCATTAACAACAAAATGAAAAATAACGTTTGATTTTATAATTTTATATAATTATTAAGGAAGCCGGTTGTGAAATCATATGGCAGAATTATCTATCTTTATATTTCCTTTTCACTAAGATAACATATCTGAATAATTTTTCTTTCGCGCACTCTCATATGTTTGAATACATTTTAATCGATGTTTCTTGCTAACAATAAGTAAACGCTCTTTCTAAATTTTTATTAAAAAGGTTTCTAAATAAAGTCAATTTTTTGGGCAATTTTTATTATAATTTTCGATAAAATTACAAATTTTTTTAAACTAACCGATCAAATTCAATTTATTTCTGAACAGCTTAAAAAATGATAATCGAACCAGTGATGTTTAAAAAAAGGTCAAGAAACATGATTATACAGAAGATCATTTTACAGACACTATTTTTATATACTTTATGTTCATATATTTTATATTTTTTATTTTATATTCATACATTTTACATTTTTATATTCACACATTTTTTAGACATATACCCAAAAATCATTTTACATAGCTCGAAATATGTTTGAGTGGAGAGATTATTATTTAAAAAATAAAAAAATTTTGACATTTTAATTATTTTCAAGTGCACTGGCTCTCTTTAAGATATTAAGAAATTTTCAAGATTTATGGAAATGGGCGATTTCGCGAAAGAAATATGTAACGTCAGTATGTGAAAAGTAGCGATATGAAATTTAAATTCTTGCGAGGGCACACTCAATGGCTCTCGGATATTAAAAGAAATGGAATCGTTGAAAGTTCTCTGTCCACACAATTATGGATGCTCGCGATTCATTGCAATTCGTAAAACTTTCAATCTTTCAATGCAAATAATTCATGTAAAAAAAAATCTGCATACTCCCAAACAAAGCGTGTAAACGATGTGTATAATTTACATAAAGATATAAAGCGTTGAGACACAAAAGAGGATCTTGCATATATTACAATAATAAGATTGCTTTATTTTGCCACAGAGATAAGGCCTGATAATAGCGTATCTCACAAATAAGCTTATTTGTTACATTTCTATTAATACAAAAAAAAAAATTAGCAATATCGCAAAATGTGTTTCTTTTATTTTCATATCACTTAAAAGTTGTTATAAAATTAAAAAAAAATTATTTTTATATCTCGTTGTAAATCAGTCACTGTTACAATTATAATTAATCAATTGTTTTTATACGACATCAAGAATACAAATGTTTGAAAGAATACATTTAAAAAGAATGTCAAATACTTGTAAGCATTTACAATTTAATAATTTTTTGCGGGATCAAAATCGAAGTAATGGAAACTCGAATTTTTATTTATCTTTTCAAGAGAGGATGCCATCATGTTTCTCGAGAGAAAATATCGTTGCAACAAAGTTGCGATGTTCACGAAAGTAACGGTCATCATCGATCTGTCGGTCGTGCGATGGCTTAGACGTATGCAGTCGTTATCGTTACCCTAAATTGATTCACGTTTTATCCAGATAAAAGAGAGGGAAAGAAGCGATATTACTCAGTAAACTCGGCATAAAGAGAGACAGATTGTACGATTTTTTATCTCTTCGCAAGTAGAACAGTTTCTCGTCTTCGTTTTGACAGATAGTCATGTGTTAATCCACGATAAGAAGACGTATCTGCTTCATTGTAGAAATCAGATTGTTCCTTCTACGTAGCAATTAATAACAAACCGCGGTCAGATTATTATTATTATTTTTTTTTCTTGCACCATCTATACCACGTCGGCGCAATAAAACACGTCTATCTGATGTCATTATATCTTAGCGTTCTGCGTGAACTAGTTTAGTGCGCGTTATTAATTCATAGACGAGAAACATCAGAATCGGCGAGGAGAGAAAGAGAGACAGGGAAAAGCCGACACGAGAAGGAAGCGAACTTTCTCGATCGCGCAGCCGAGATCGTTGCACAACAATTAATAATTGCAATTTTCATTGAATTCCGCCGCGTGTAACCTTTTGCATAAAATTACGTCGATCGTGCATTATTATCTTGCGATTAGAAATTCATTAAAGACTCTGTAAAAAAATGGACGACGTTATTTTCCAGATGGTTTTTATTAAAAGTCAAGGGGCTTTAATTATAGGACAATTTCTCTCCTATTTTTCACGCTTGCAGGTGCAACGTGTGATTCATTAAGCTAACGACACTTAAAACGATACAAGGTACGATATAAATCTTTTGCAAAAGATTTTTATTTTACACATCCATGTTTATTGCAATTACATATTACTTATACAGGGTGGGCCCAAACGTTCCGACCAGACTTTGAGATTTTATAGGAAATTTAATTCTGAACAAAAAGTTTAATTTTTTTCTTATAAACATGGAAAAATGCATCCTTACAAAGTTAGCGTCCAAAAATCTCTGAAATCACGGTTATTTTATACATTTTTATAAATATCAGGGAAAGTATGCGTTTTTTAACAAAAAATGCTGAAACAAAAGTTGTAGAGAATTAAATTATTTTTCAAATGAGATCAAAATGATTGTAGTACGTTCCAAGAAATTTATTAAGTTTTATTTTCTTTTTATTTCGTTTTCTTTTTACTTTCTACTCTATCTTTCATCCTCCTATGGTGATTGGCTTAAACAATGCAGAAAAGTAAAATTTTTTTAGTAAAATAACCAATAAGCAAGATAAACATTAGAAATTAGCTAAGGCCATAACAGCATAATTGAAGAGTATTTTTAAAAAACTCTACCCTCGATAGCCGAAAAAGAACTTTTTTCTACATTTGAAACTGGCTATCTCAAAACCTATGGAACGTATTACAATCATTTTGATCTCATTTGAAAGATAATTTAATTTTCTACAACTTTTATTTGAGTATTTTTTGTTTAAAAAACGCATACTTCTCCTGATATTTGTAAAAATGTATAAAATAACCGTGATTTTAAAGGTTTTTGGGGGCTAACTTTTTAAGGAAGCATTTTTCGACCCATGTTTATAGGAAACTTTTTGTTCAGAATTAAATTTCCTGTAAAATCTCAAAGTCTGGCCGGAACGTTTGGGCCTGTATATTATGTATGTATACAATTTTCCATTATAATATCAAATGGTATTTGTATTATGTCTGGCATTCTTACAAATTAATGTGATTCTTACATATCCTTTGCTCTAGAATATTTCGAAGTAATTTTTCACATACTGTGCACGTTGTTTGTCAACATAATTGAAGATTTTATAAAATCTCTGTCAATGGGAATATATAAAATTTTACATAAACTGTTGAAAAAAAAAAACGTACAATATTTATCGAAATTTAATATGCGATGAGATTAAAACACACAAAATTAAATCACGTTTTCATATATCGCAATTTATATTGTAGATAAGATGCGAGATCTCTCTTTGTCGGAAACAAGTCGGTGCAATTCGTACCGATGAGAAAAACCAAAACCCCCGTACGTTGTCACGAATCATCGGAGTTCGTGAGCTTCCGCGAAAGGGTGGGATTTCTTCGTCTCGCGTGTACTCTGAAAATCCTGACGAACGATCGCGGGGACGGAGAGAGGTCGCGAAAGAACGACGAGGGGGCGAAAAGTTTTCAAAGACGATTTTTCCAGAGCAAAAAAAGATGGCGCGTTGTTACAGCTCAGCGTCTCCCTGGATATTCTCTTTCTCTCTTTCTTTCTCATCCCGACATACACGGCGATAAAAACCCTCGGATTCCCCGGGACTTTCCTGGGTTACAAGAGCCATCAAAAACTACCCCGTAAAAGAGAATAACGAACGTGTGTGTGTGTGTGTGTGTGAAAAAAAGATAGTCAGAGAGAAAAAGAGAGAGAGAAAGAGATAGAGCTCTCGACGACACGGCGCGTCGCGATGTTAGATTTAATTTAAGCGTCGGTCTGAATCTCTTCAGCGTCTTTGCGATGCCGCATTGCTCGCATTCCCGTCGACTTCTTCCGGGAGAGTTGATACCAACAGCGACAACGTGCAGCGAATTTTAGGAACGGAAACAGAAACTCGGTATCGGTATCGCGCGCTCGAGTTTGTCTCCATTAAAGATACAAAATAGTCGCCGACATTTTTCTCGACGAAATAGAATTGCATCGAAAATATTATAGGCGAAATTAATTATTTAATTTCTTTTCGACCGCATTGTTTTTTTATAACGTGTAATAGTTACCTTTGCGATGGCTCTCTTGACGAATTTCCTGAATACTGTCTTCGCGCACGTAATTTTTACAGGCTTATTAAAATGATAGATCGATGTTTTTTTATGAAAACTATTGCGTTTTATACGTTGAGGATGTCGAAACGCCTTTTTGTTTTTACACTATACGACCGCGAACACCTGCGAGGCTTATTCAGAATTATGTGTTTCCTGCATACAAGTCGTGCATCGTGCATGGCGTTTGCCTCCCCTTTTCAACCACACGTTTTCCGAGACATACGCGAGGTGCCGACAGTCGGCCATTTCTCATCCATAAATTATTTATTTTACAGTGGAAGGGAAGAAAAATGTATTCTGAATGACTATACGTATTACTGTAATTATACAGTTGCGGGCACTACACACTGGATGAAGGATGTTAATAGAAATGAAAACAATTGGAGTAGGAAATAATTTATGCCTATTTGCGATATATATATTGACAATAATTACTAGTATTTTATTGTTTGCAGTAAAATATATTTACGATAATTTAAAAAAAGAATATATATATATCATAAAATATCACAAAATATACTTGTATCATTTCTAATAGCGCGCACTAAAATAATTTTTTTAGTTAAAATATTAAAAGTATTAATGTCAAATATAAATATTAAAAGAAAAATGATAAGTTTCTTTTCACATTATTTGCGTGATTTTAAATTTGTAGTTTATATAAAAAATGTAATTAAAAATATATCATGGATTGTTATAAATAGATAATTTATTGTTCATAAATTTACAAGATGTGTCATACTTAAATTCTTTTTTAATAAAGTTTGAGAAATTATTATTAAATTAATCTTTATATTCACTCAAAAAAATGTCTTGCTGATATAGGTAGATTTCTAGGTGTCACAACAAAAATTTATCGCTATTTTTTGTATCTGTTGGAATATTGTCTGTTACATATAGAATTTATAGCAGCAATATTCTAATATCTTCTAGAAAATTTAGGTCCCATTGCCAAATGTTAATCACTGCATTGGATAAATATGAGTTTCGATACTACAGCTAGAACACTCTTTGTGAGAAATATAACTGCCAATTATAACTGCAGCATCGAAAAATTGAGAGAAATTGTTTAAAAGAGCTGGATAGATTGGGCGCGTTATACAAATATGTTAGATGTGAGGATTATATATTCATTTGTTTCTTGCCGCTAATTTTTTTTGTGTACCACAGCCAAACTTTATAACAAGTATGATTGGCCTTAACATGGATAGGCGCCACAGAAAAACATTCTTTCTAATTTTCACAAACAGTTCAGATATAAATTCTGTCTCTGTCACTTAGATTGATTAAATGCGAAACATATGTGATATCACAGTATTTGCTAATCATTTATGTACCTCAGTTAATTTTGCGCACCCAGAAAATTTTTGCTGTGGTCGCAATACCACTTTTTTGAGTGTTATATAGAGAAATTTTAATCATCTTCAATATTAAATCGCTCGCACCTGATGTGAGAATTACATGGACGTAAGTTTTAAACATAACCAGTTTCTAACGCATATTATTAAGATATATACGCATAAATATATGAGAATAATTTTGTGAAAAGTTCTTCACTAGCAGTCTAAATGATCTTTAATTGAAAGATTTATATCTATTTTCTTATTATTTCAATATTACAAAAATTGAACAAAGGAGGAAACATCGTTAGCTTGAGTCTTTATGTAAAAATCCACAGATATTGTCGGGTTTAAATTACCATTAAAAAATATTCGTACTGCGAATATTCGGGGCTCAAAGCCGAGTGCCAATTTACGTCACGTGTGATTTAGCCATTTCGCGCAAAACGAGATATCGGACCAGCTGTGTAAAACAGATTGCCCTCAAAGCCACGCGGCGTATCCCTTTGTGAGGAGGATCTCCTCTCTTTTCCTTTCTTTCTCTTTCTACAAATACATCTTTTTTTTATTATACTCGCTCAATCGTATTCCTTTAAAACAAATTATTGCGCACATCGCCGTCAGGCCCGATCGCTTCCTTTTCCGCGCTTGCTATCGTTTCTCTGCTCACGGAAAAATTCGAGCCGCAATTCGCAAACCGGTCCGGCAAAAAAGATCCCGGTTCGAGAGACTCGCAAGCCCGAGAGATCGCGACCCGATCGGTTTCCCAGAATATCTCTACGTCTTCGAGCTTCTCGAAGCTCCATAACGTCTGCGTTCACGACTTCAAAAGTTGAGCTTTTTTTACAACTTCCAGCCGCAACGTACGGCTTCGAAAAATAAATCTAGAAATGTGAGAAAAAGTTAGAGATCTTTCAGCGGGCGTGCAGCAAATATTTCGGTACACTTGTGAAATTTGAAATAATTTTCGGAATTCTTCTCGGACGAAGACTCGACAGAGTCTTGTATCATCTTCTTTCATTAGAAGAAAATTTTCTCTGCGTTATATATAGACATGTGTTGCTTGATAAATTTAAAATCTAGAGTCTGCTGAAACCTATTAAAATTAAACTTTATTAAAGATGACAATAAAGTAATATTTTAATATTTAATTTAAACAATTGTAATTTACAACCTTTCTATTTTTTAACATTAAAAAATAGCGTTTTTATACTTTTAATTCTAAGACGTAATAGAATGAAGAGAGAGTATTTAATTTATATATATAATAGCAGTTTTCATATATTTTTTTAATATTCTAATATAGTCTGCTTCTTGTATGTGACTACAACAACCGACAAGGGATGGGAAAATCGATATTGATTAATTTTCGGGAGCAAAAGATAATTTTATTTGACGTCTAAAATTATCTTCGAGAGAAATTATTAATTACAATGCAATTTTGATCACTAAATACGCTGAGATAAGCGGAAATTTTCACCAAAGATGTAAACAATCTGCACAATTTCATGCAATGTTCTTTCAAAGAACAAAATGTCAAGTATTACATCGTTTTACGAATTTTTATAAACTGTTTGAATAAAAAATTGTTTAAGATAAGTTGTTTAGATAAAAAAGACATTTGACAAGAGTGAAAAAAATTTACAAAATAATTCAAGCAGTGAAACTTAAGCAAAAAATCTAGCATTCTTTTCTTTTGTCTCTTCTGGACCTGATCTATCATTTTCAAAAAGCTTGATTATCGGTTGATTAGCTTACATTTTTCGTTCTATTAGTTAAGCTTTTTTTGCGCGCTGCAATTTTAATTCCGAAGGCAACCATGTTTTCTCGCAATCTACTCTAAATTTGATAAGAAAAATAATTCTCTCTCGCAATTCTCTCGAGATCGGGATGAGAACCGCTGCATTAAAGCAGACGCCTCGCGACGTTGCCGCACCTCGCAGATCTCACTCTTCTATCGACCGGGCGGCGTTGCCAGCTCCTTCCACCATGCCCCTTTATCGCCCCTTTCCCCAACGCAGCCCCCTTTCCTCCCCTTTCTCTCGCTCCCGCCCTGTCTGTCTTTTTCTCCTCGCCGATGGCTGTCCATATTTCTCTCTTTATCCACTTCGGAGTCGGAGCCCATCGCAGGTTAGACCCTTCTCTCCCTTTTTCCCTTCCTTTTCCCTCTATCCGGCTATCTGCATCTCCTTCTCGCGTTTTCTTCCTTCTTCATTCCTTATTTTCTCCCTCTCCTTTCCCTTCTTCCTCTGTCTGCCCGCTTTACCTCCTTCGAATACAGCTGTTCCATCTTTTCCTAGGGCAGACGCCGCAGCTAGAGGTGCAATGTCATCTTTATTATCCCCTTTTCTCTCTCTTTCCTCTCGTCTTCTTCCTGAATGCTTCTCTCTTTCTAGCCGACAATCATTCGATAAAAGCAAGCCGATCACGAACCGAGCCCGTCTGTCGATGAGACGAGGTCGGTCTTCCTCTCCCTTTTGTGGATCCACCTTAATGTTGTTCGTTGTTTGGACGTAACCTCCTGATAATACTACACCGATATTTTGCAAGTAGTTTGAAACTATCAGAGTTGATCGAACAGCTTGAATTTTCTCGCTTGCACCAGTCGATCAAGTTCGACGTTTCCCCGACACTCTTCGACGCGTTTCGCGAATGAAACATCGCGAGAGTTCGGTTGAAGGTGCACATACGCACGAAATTGATTCTGTCCGAAGCTGATTAATATAAAACGCTGGACGAAAATTCTGGGGAAAGTAGTATTCGCGATATCGATTTTTTACTCCGTAAAATATCTTTTTCGTAATTAATTCCTTTCTCGATCATTAAATGAGGAATTGCTACTTCAAATTGCGATTTCACAATTTCCAACCTATTCGCGAAATAAACTTGGGAGAATCCGTGTAATCTGCGGAAGAGAACGTACACTTTTCATAATCAAATATCCCCTTCGTTTCGCGCGATTTCACAATTTCCAACCTATTCGCGAAATAAACTTGGGAGAATCCGTGTAATCTGCGGAAGATACGTTTCTCATCAACCTGAATCTCCGTCTTCGAGCTCTCTGGTTCGTAGCCATGGTGGTCTCCCAGAGGTCCGCACTTCTGGCTGCTTCTCTTCCCTCTCGGATCGCCGAGTATTCGACTTCGTGACTCACCAACGTAGACATCATCCAACGGTCGATGTGCATAGGTCGAGGGGCATCCCGAGATCTGGGTCGGTTTCCGTTGGAATCACAAAGCGAAGAAAAGAGAGACGTGTTATATAAATTCCCTTCTTAACATTCTATTTGCAAAACCGCCGCTTTTGTACGCACCGGCTATTATCTGCCTTGAGTGATCTGAGATTGGTATCGACAGCGAATACTTTGTTAGAAAAAAATCAAGTTACTTGTCAACGCTTCGAAATATTCGAATTATTATAACCATTATTATCATTTGAATTTCGTTAAAAAGCTAATAAACTAATTTTTAATTTTTAATACTCAATGTTGATAATATTTTCCTTTTCACGACAACTGTAACTTTTTACGTCTTCTTTTAGGGGTTAGATATAATAAGCAGATACGTGAAATGCGTGATCATATTTTTTTATTGAATGCTTTTTATCGACTACATCTTTCTTCCCTCTTTTCTTTTTTATTATGATAGCCATTAGGATAAAAATTCTTAAAAATGCGGTACAACTTAGCTCATAAAAACGACAGAAGTAAATTTATATCTTCCACCGTCCACTCTTCTCATGAAACAAGTCAACTTTGACGAGAAGAGACGATGATAGGAAGAAAGATACTATCTTTTTTCATGAAACTTCTCTAAAAATCCACAGAATCTTGCTTTCTCATGGAATTCTACGAAATTTCCTGAATTGACGGTGTTCAAAAAAGACAATTTTGAATATCCGACTTGTCACTTAAAGTACATGTACGAAGGAAGCAGATACAAGACTTGTTTAGATATTTCATTTAAATATGAAATTAAATAATTTATAGATTTACATATACATATTTTATTCTATTTCACACTCGCTTTCATTGAACTTATTTTACTATCATTATTTCATTCATTATTAAAATAAAAAACATTAGAAAATTAGATAAAATACATGTAGTTTAGATATTTCGTTTAAATATGAAACTAAATAATTTATAAATTTAGATGTGTATATTTTATTCCATCTCACAATCGCTTTCATCGAACTTATTTTACTATCATTATTTTATTTATTATTATTAAAATAAAAAACATTAAAATTTGATAAAATGCATGTAGTTTAGATATTTCGTTTAAATATGAAACTAAATAATTTATAAATTTAGATGTGTATATTTTATTTCATCTCACAATTGCTTTCATCGAACTTATTTTACTATCATTATTTTATTCATTATTATTAAAATAAAAAACATTAAAATTTGATAAAATGTATGTAGTGGTTTCACTTGGAGTAAAAGCGTGAGAAATTAAACTAAAAAAAGAGACTCATTTATATTCTCACATTCCTCACGGCTTGCGCATTCAAGTTCCTGAGAATCCGTTGCCTTGATTCTCCGTTACTCGTAGGTATCGTTCCTCGAAAACGACTGGGACCGCGGACCGATCTTAATAATGCGGCTACCTACCTACCTACCGCATGCCACGATCCCTTTTGCACGGACAGGGGCAGCAACCAGACGGGATAACGTCGGTGTAATGAAGATTAATCTCGTCTAGCAAGAGCGCGCACCGACCGTCCCGCGCATTAATAAATCAATCATATCCGTCCGATTATCATTCAAATCGGTCCCCGATCCTCCTCGTTGCTCGCCCGGGCAATATGTACATACGTCGTTGCGCGGAAACATCGACAAATCGGCCACGATCGGCTGGCCATGACGACCTAAGAACCGAAGAGCGATCGCAATAAAGGCGATTGATGGCGATTAGATCGAACGGAGCCAAGTCAGAATAAGAGAGCACTTCATATTCCATGTTTGCACTCCGTCGTTTCAGCGACTATTCGTCGAGGACACTCGATCGTTTGCCATATATTATTTAATCATCGATGACAATTTATTATACAAATTATACTGTTGAAATAATGACGAGGGCAAACGGATTTACGCGAACGCAAGCCGAGAAAATTATCGGCGGTAAAATCCCTCCGTCTTAATTCCTTACCGTTGACGTTTATTCGCGCTATTATAAAGCTTATGATAATGAAAAGATGCCTCTATATCTCTGCGGATTTCCTTTATGAGCGAGAGAGCTTACAAAGACAATTTACGCAAGGCGTCGCGCGCTTATTGCAATCTTATATATTATGGAACCTTTAGAGAAAAATATTTTATCTTTCAGAGAAGCTCGATCGACATAAATCGAATTGAACTAATCCTCGTGATATCTACCGAGGATAGACAAAATTTGTTTACGCAGAGATGGGATTACCAGGGTGTCTACTCTCTGGAAAAATATGGAAAACCTGGAATTTTCAAGTATTTTTTTTTTTAAGGATTATTTTTTTCAAGTATATTTTTTGTGGAGAAATCAGGGAATTCTGATGGAATTTCATTGGGATTTTATTTTTAAATTCTCTCTTTGATAATTTTGCTCTTATACTGTAAGCAGTAGGCAATCCGCTAATAAGCCAAGTTGTGAATTATGTGTTTAAAATATCATAAATATATCTCTATGTCTCTGTTTAAATATTTAATGTCTTAAAAAAATATTGAATATACAGTACACATTTTAATTAATTTAATTTAGTTGTAATGTTTAGTGATAAAATATGAAATTAATAAGTGGCTTTGTGTTTTTTCTTCGAAAAGCATTAGAAAGCAATAAAAAAAATTATTTTAGGAAATTGCATCAAAAAATCTTTAAGCGAGTGAAAAAACGTCCCTGAATATGAAAGGACACCATTGACAGTTTCGAAAGGCTACCACGTGTCCCTTTCCCAGCGCAATCACGTCGCTTTCCCCTCGTTCGCCGACGACAATAACAGTAACGTTTCGTGCGATTCGCGAGCCTCGGACAACGCAACTGTCGTGTACGCTCCTTCTCGCTGTGCACACACAGAAATCGTGTATGTGCACACGCTCGATGTCTGCCCCTGAGATTCCCCGACCTATCATCATCGGGGCAGAGTAACCGCAGACCGATCGATTCGGGGAACTCTCTAATTTGCCTTTTCAAGTTCGCCCGTTGCAGGGAAAGAAGGACCGAGTGTATGATATATCAGGTAGCGGGCCGTGTGTTAGAATTTATGGATACGCTTCGGAAATATTTCCACAAGCAATTACGATGTGTCCGTAAAGCTTGGGGCAGGTGCCGACGTATAGCTTTTACCCTCGTTCTTCTTCTCTCGTAAAGATTCGATATTTAATTTCGTATCTGCATATATTGCAAAATACTTTAAAGCCAAATATATTAGAATTATATTTTATAATTTGCAAATAAATTATTTAATATAAGTTATTTATATAATTTATTTATTTTTTCATACTTTGTATAATTTACAATAATATAACACTCTTTGATTTATAAAAAGACGATAGAGTTATAAATATATATATTTTTTTTAATCTGTATAATAAATTGAAAAAGAAATATATTTATTTGTATAATAAATATACTGATTACGCAGAAATTTAATAGTTTTAATTGGTTGGTTTTAAAACCGAGCATTGGTCGAATAAGAAATGAAAGGATAAGACGGGAGAAAAATCGTATAATTATGCGACGGTCGCGCAATTGGAAGACCGAATGTAAATCCGGCATCAACCCAATGACCGCAAGCATACCGGTACATTTAATATGATAATCGACGGTGCGCGCGTATTAGATCGTGCTTCGGTCTGTCTGTGAACCGGTTCCGCGATGCGATGAAGACGGATTAAGGTCGATTCATATTAAGCGACATGACGCGATGCATGTTGCTTTACAAGACGAAATATTCGAAAGTGTATAAAGAAAATCGCAGCGTCTTCATTTTCATCATAATGCCAGGGAAAGGCATTACAATGAGTCATAATTCATGTATTATTCAAGTAAATTTTTAATTTTTTTTTTAAATATTATTTTATATAAAATTCTGCATTTTATGCATAATATATTTGAAACTTTATTATTTGACGGGTTACTCTATTCTTACATACCACCATATGTATGATGATCACATCTGATAAAAAAAAATATATATATGATATATATATTTATCTATTTTTAAAATGATATATTAATATTAAAATATTAAAAATATTTGATAAAAATTAAAATTTTTTAAATTTAAATATTATAATTATAAAC
>NW_021851811.1:34850-53477 GCF_003651465.1 Formica exsecta
ATTTTAATTTTGATTATAATATTAATTATACTTAATATTCAAATAAAATTTAACAACAAATTTATAATCCAATGTAATGTGAAAATCAGAAAGCATATAAAGTGGCTGTATAAATTTTATCTTATATAGTTTTTAAATTTGAAATAATTAAAACCGAAAGAAGAATACTTAGACACACGTATCATATATTTCTCTTCCTTTACATTTAAATAAAAATTTTATTTAAAAAAAAATTGCAGCGGTTTGGCAGGATATTTCTCTCTCTCCGGCGAGGAAGAGGCGGTCGAGATTCGTCGCTGGAAAATTACCAGGGTGCAACGTTGCACGTACAGTCGCCTCGTAAATTTCAATTTCCAGCCGATCGAACGATTCGCTCGTACAATGCACGGCAGCGTTATGACGGCGCCCGCCAACTTTGCGCCGATTTCCCCGCGAGCTTCTGCACCGTAGATAAGTTATGGGAGAGCGCGCGCGGCCACGATCGATTAACCCCGGGGAGGTGCTCGTATTGTGAGAGAGCACCGCTCTTAGATAAGAAGTTATATTCTTCCTACCGAGTAGAAAAGCCACCGTCCGGTATCTGTCTCTTTCCTATATTAAAGAAAAATATTGATAATAATGAGTCATTTATATTTTTATATTATTATTTTTTTATGTTGTAATTATTAATGACAAGTAACTTTGTATGACATATGAGAAAAATAGATAAAATTTTATCGGACTAGAATAATCTCAGTATAATAATTTAGTTTAGTGTTACTTAGATCATGTTTTTCCGCATCAAGGTTAATTGGAACGATGCATGTTGGAGGTGCAACCGTCCGTGCACAAATGAAAGTTTTTCCGCAGGCGTATATTATCTCTCACTTTAACACCTTAATAACGACGTCGCAGCCGCGGTCGTTAATTAGGAAGTTAATTCACCGGCGGCGACTTTAACGCGCGCTTCCACGCCCATGCCTTTCCTAAGATTCGCATATTAATTAAGGCTGAGCGTCTGCAACAATCGTGATCACCGCAGTCACCTTGGCATTTGTGTCGAAATGGATACGCGCGACAAACAATGGCTATCGTTAATGAGTCGCGCGTAATAGTCGGCAAGTATTAGCCTCGCTATCGTTAGGTGACGTTTCATCACAATAACAATGATACGTACACACGTCTTTTATTCTTTTCGCATTCGCAGGTGAAGATTTTATATTCTCGGCTGCAAAAGTTAGCATTTTCGCACATCTCGGTTAAATAATATTTAATATACATAATTGGTAAAGAGAAAGAGAGAGAGAGAGAGAGTCGCAACAAATATTGAAGCAGAAGACAATCTCGTCTTTAACACATATTTTTTTCTTCCATGTGTTTAAATTAAATACTTTAATTAAAATCTTAATTAATTGCATTTGTGTGCTCGAGGAATTTTGCTCTTTATTGCGCAAACTTTAATTTTACCGGTGAACCATTTTCCCTCTCTTTGCAATTTAATAACGATATATATGTATATTATATATAAATTGCTTTTGTATATATTTTTATATTATTAAAGTAATATTAAATAATTAAAATTAATATTTTATATTGTTAAAAAGGAATAGTCTCGCTTTCTTTCTCTAGTAATATTATTTTAAAAATTATTTCTCTTTTAACACATCATATCTCGTGTGTATGAATTTAAAGCTGAAAGAAAGGGGAAGATGCTGAGTAACATCTGCATAATCTTCACAAAGGATAAACTCTTACAAGCTACCGTCAAGATTTAAAATCCCTCTCTCACTTGTTTACAAAGCGTGTTACTGCCCTACATTTTTTTTAATTTTTTATACGCGTTTACGTGTAAAAGATGGCGACGTAACGGAGACGAGGATGACACCGCGCGATGACAGTGTTTATTCTCAAAGAGACGCAGTCACGTGGCATTGCGTGACGACGGAGAGGGGTGAGGGAGAAAGGTGACGAGAGACTTGGTATCTCTTTCTCTCGCTATCGCCCCGCCATGTTGAAAACCTTCTCCCTCGGGGCTGTCGTTTACAAGGGCGTGGGCGTGCAAACCTGGGGAATTTAATACTCTGAAATATCAGATGTCGAAGGTAGAATGTCCTCGTCGATGGCAATTGCAATTGCGCGCGTGCACTTTTTCTTTCATTTCGTTCCTCTCGTCCACCTCCTGCTCTAGTTCTCTTATTATTGAGTTTATTACCTCTCTCTCTCTTTCTCTTTTCCCATTTACAACCATTAAATCATTGAAATTGATATGAAAACTGATGAAATGGACTTTATTACAACGTGTTTTCCTCCATCAAATATTATTTACAGAAGCGCTTTATATAACTGATTTAGATATTACTTTTAAATCGGTAACAATATTTTTATTCAGTAAAATCCATTATTCCGGTATATTAAGTGTAGCCATTCGATAGCTTGAACATATCCTGTGTGTACAATAATGTAATAATACAATATAACGTTACAATCATATTGCGTGTTATCATCGAGATCGTTCTGTCTAAGCATATTGTAAATAATAACTGACGCATATTATATACTATAGATGGAATATCGACGCGTACACGTGCGTAACGTGCATTCGATATTATTTATCGACGGATTACACGAGCGATTGATACGAGACACGACTGTATCACCGTACGCTTCCCGGACTTTCGGCAAATATTTTCCGAAGCGATTCCATTGTCGAAGAATATTGCCCCATCGCGTTATGAAAAAGCCAAACGAGTACAATCACGGGGCACTACTGCTGAATGCACGTGTTCTCGTCGCAGTGCAACGTGAAAGAGATTACCACGTGGAAATATTCGATGCCCCGAATTACTCGATCGTTGGTGAATCGAACGTCAAAACGCGAAATTCCTCTCGTTATTTTTATTCACATAAATACCGCATTTAGTTTGACGCCCATTTGTAATAATTGACATTTTTAGATTCTGTCATTTTTTTTTTTTTTCTTCCATTATTGATTACGAAATTGTAACTGATACCGATTATCTCCCTTGTTTCAGGTAAGACGACACTTCCCTTTGGCGTCCTAATCGGATCTTCCCGGTTTTACGTAAGTAGCGCGCTTTATCACGTTTTACCGCGATAATGTACGATCGATCGGCGACATAAAAACGTCGTCCACGGTTTAGAGGATAAAGATGACACGGCGCCGTTACAAAGGGTTTCTAACGGGCTCGCAGAAGCAGAGAGGAGCCGCAAAGGGAAGGAACCCGCGACGCGTGTAAATTTAAGGGTTTCACTCAGCTTTTTCTCCATCGTTGTCATCTCCTTCGCGTCCCATAGTATATATTCCCGGTGCCTTCATCCACCACGATTGTCATTGTAAAGATGCAAGAGAGAGAGAGAGAGAGAGGGAGAAACCAGCCCTTCCACCCCCCTGCTATTCTGCTCGAGATCATTCACCTCACAACGGGTTTTCGCGCGAAACTTCCAACTATTGTGAATGGAACATTTAATGCGACGCGCGATTATTTCTCTCTCTCTTTTCCGCGGCGAAATAAAAATTTTACGACGCGTAGAATTTTTCTTTTGGGTTGGATTGTCGACGTAAAAGAAGAAATGCATTAAAATCCGCAGATTCGAGGGCAAGATTTTACGAGACGAAAATGTTTGTGGCATCTTGGAAACGAAGTTTCTCATTAATGAGCACTTATCGATGAGAAACTTCGGGATCTCGGATGCGAAATTTTTATCGCGATCGGGAAAATTCTGCAATAGCACTTTAGTTTGAGAGCGCGTTGTATTTTATGCGTTTTTTTTTTTTTTTTTTTTTTTTTTAACGCTTTACGCGTTTTCGATAACGTCAAGCGATAGAGCGATTTGTTTTACCGTTTTAATAACACCCAGGGGAATTTTTGTCGCGAGAAGGAGGATACTGTAAAAGAATTACTGTGGACGTTACTCTTATTTGCTTTCATTTTTCTGTGACGTTACTTTTTTTTTCTCTCTCTCTCTCTCCGGATGCGCGCCTTCATTTGCAGTAAAGTCGCTCGCCTTAACCCCGTAACCCGCGAAATTTTTCGCATCATTTCCACGCGATTGTATAAAACAATATTATAGCCGACAAAGGGGAAATATTTTACATGGATTTTACCGCAGGCGGAAAAATCGCGCGGGGACACTGGCTATATAAATGGCGCCAAATAATCGTGAAAAATTTTGCGAAATCAGTGCGCTATTCTTGCGCGCGATGAGAGCCAAGAGGGAGAGGGGGGAGGGGGATTAATTGTGCCCAAAGAGTAATTTATCAATTTCCCCGAGGTTCTTCGCTTCTTTTCACGGAGATGATTCCCATCAGGGGAATCGTAGTTAGGATCTTTTGGCGTCGTACGTTAACCCCGACTGAAGGATGAGAGGGAGATAGAACGAGAAGGGTGAGGGGGGCGAGAGTCAGACAGGGAGGGAGGGAAGTAGATGCAATCTATGCATCTGAGTTGTATCGGCGGTCAAAATCGTTTCACTGACGTCACGTATTACAGGCACGCGCACACCACCAGCTGTTTTCTGACATCTGCGCGTACGCGCCATGTTGAAAATTATGCGAAAAGTTGTGACGAATGTGCGTGGCACGTTAGCGTGGTACGCGCTCATTAATTCGTATACTTTGCTGCGCTCAGGAAAGGATATCGACGAGGGAGAACATATTGCGACTTTACTCAAGTCGCTACTTATATTTAGACATATAAACGTATGTTTGTGTTAAATAAATCCAGCGCGAAAGTTTCCGGTTATTTTCATTTTTTTTAGAATTATAGAAGCAAATTTCTCTTTCTCTCTCTTTTTTTTTTTTTTTTAAATCCTGCTACGGTTTTCTTTTTGTAATAATGTATATTAAGTGGCGAAACAAAGTTTTTACGCTCGATTAAATCGCATTTTGTTTGCACTTTTTACAATATCAAGAGACACGGAAGTGTCTCGCGCCAAGTATTAATTATTTGAAGATAAAAATTTATGACGATATTTGATTTTTTTATCTATAATAAAGCAAAGCGTGATCTTTTATTACTGCAAGATCCGAGAGAGACGGAAAGAATTAAACGGTTCGTAGATATAAAAGGTACCCATATGACCTGTAAAAAATATCCAGCGTAACGTCACCGTGTTGCATTTTCGTGCGAGTAATGATTATATTTTATGACAAGATAATTTTAAGGATGATGGTAGCCTTCGTATAATAACAATGCATATGTTTATTCGCACGCTACTTTAATTCAATGTGCGTCTCACGTGCACCTGCCCCTTTACTTTACCGTCAGATCGCTTACGATAATCACCTTACTTTCAATGCGATACAAATATTTCGAGAAGAAAAAAGACGTAACTGCATCGCCTTGCATTATCTATATTATATATATCGCTGATGTAATTATTATACATCGAGACAATTATTTGAATTAATCTTCCGTTAAAAAAAAAATTGTGTTACTTGATAAATCTCGCAGAATCTGTCGGGTTCATAATTTTGTCGCTCGACTCTCGCGACGCCGGCGCGATTTTGTCCGATCATAAATTGAGTCTTCCGTTTCAATTATCTTGCGCGATTATTCAAGCTGCATCCGGCAAGGACGGGCCGGAAAGTTTTCCGTCCACGACGGCGAGATTCGCGCTCTTTTTCCCGGGTTCGTCCCGGGTTAACGAAGTGTCTTCGAAGTTTCCGCGGACGGAAAGTTCTCTCCCTCCTCGAGAGTGGAACATGAGCGTTTGCATCTTTCATCGAACGAGGTCGAGGAGAGCAGGAAGCGAAGGTAAAGAACGCGACAAGATGTGCACGTGATGTGACACGACGTACGTAAGAATGCAGATCGGACTTTTTAGCAGAGAGGAAGTCCCCTGATTCCTTTTATCCTTGTGTGCACGCGTATCTTTCTCGATTGCATTTTTTTTCCGAAACCACTGTCACGTGCGTCGCGCTGACAGTTCTCGCACACTGACAGTTCACGCTGATAGGTCACGTGCGCGCGTGTCTCGCTGCGCGCGACTAAAGGAGCGAAGGAATCGTCCCGAATTCCTTCTTCTTATCGCCAGGATGACCTTAAATCGATCGTGCCAGCACGTATAACGGCGGCGACGACTGAACGGTATCGCTCGAAGAATGTTTCCTCTCGGAAATTCGCGGGGACAATCGACTCGCGTACGTTTACTTTGTAGATTCATACACAGTCCATCCAATGAGATAAGAAATTTTAAATGCAAGATACGAGAGACACGTTTTATCCTTACGACGGGTTACTTAAAACGTGATATCTCTAGCGAAAGAAATTTATTATCTTCGCATGTATACGGTCGACAGCCGTTATCGCCGTTCGCTTCGTGTTTTGTTGATATGGCATTTCGCGATATTGTCTCGGAAAAGCTTCTACCAAATTTACTATCAGCGTTTCCCATAGGTCCCCGCAGCATTATACATACATCCTCGATAACGCACTGGCGAACTTCCTATTCCGCATGCCTCGGGATATTTAATCTCGAAGATGGAATATTTATACGTATTTTGCCCTCCTAGGGGATCATTCGCCATCCTATAACTATTCTATGCTCCGTCAAAAGTGTACAAATTTATGCGACATGTAATATCGTCCATTTCCTTCTTGTCGCGCACGATTGCAATCGTTCGGGAATCTATTTTTTTATTTTAATCTCACAAACAGCGAAATATAAGCCGATTGTTCGAAAATCGAACCAAGTTCGCGCGATAAATGGAGTCGTGAATAATCGGTAGAGATTAAACAGAGTGTCCACTCCCTGGAAAAATCAGGGAATTTTCATGGAATTTTATTGGGACCCAGAGAATTTTTTAAAAATTTTTTTTGATAATTTTGTTCTTATATTATAAGCAATCCAAGTGAATTATGTGTTTAAAATATATTATAAATATATATCTATCTCTCTGTTTATATATTCAATATTTTAATATATATTTTTCATATTCTTTATTTTAAGTCTTTTTGATAAAAAATGGAAATGTTATGCAATTTTTATCTTAACAAATCTATTCAATTTTTTTTTCAATACATTTGCAAACTTAGTTGAAACTTAAAATGGCTCTGTATTTTTCCTTCGTAAAAATGAAAAACATTAGAAAACACGTACAATAAAAAAACTGGGGAAATTTTAGGGAAAATTTTATTAATTTTTTATTTTAAGTCTTCTTGATAAAAAATGAAAATGTTATGCAAGTTAAAAATTTTTATCTTAACAAATCCATTCAATTTTTTTTTTTTTCAGTACATTTGTAAACCTAGTACTTGAAACTTAAAGTGGCTCTGTATTTTTCCTTCGCATGAATGAAAAGCATTAAAAAACACGTACAATAAAAAAACTGAGGAAATTTTAGAGGAAATTGAACCCAAATAAATCTTTAAAATATTCTCTTTACTTGGAATTTTGAACAAAAGCATCTGGAAGATCAGGGAACCTTCAGGGAATTTTTTTCTGAAAGATCTGGGTAGATACATCCTGTTAAAGGCGAAGAGTGGCGGCGTCTTTCTCGGTATAATTAATCGTCGGCCGGAAAAGCGGAATCGTCGATTAATTTGCACGGCGAAGTTTCTCGGCTCAGCGACTGAAAAATTCAGCGTCTTCCTGAAGGGCTCTGTTCGTGTTCGTTGGTTCGTTCGCATTATATATGCCTACCTACGGTCGGATCGTTAAACTTTGAAACCCTTCTCTCGTTGGGAAAGTCATCCGCGTCGTTCGTCGGAAAAGCCATGGGAACCCGTAAGCAAATAGCGTCCTCGTTAGCCAATCCTATTCCCGGGATGCGATTATCGATCGGCCGAGCCGATTCATGGCAACTTCGAATGCACTGCTGACCGCAGGATTCGCTGAACCTGGCGACTCGCGAAACAATCGTGCAAACAAGGTGTTTCGGGCGCGCATATTCTGTACCATTCGACATACGACCAGATTCGATTCAATGTCCGTGCGATTTTAATGATTCCCGAACAATATCTTTTCATGTCGCTTTTAATTAATATTTTAATACTTAAAATTGTTTAATATATACAATTTTTCATAAGGAAGAATATAAAACTACCGTATATATTGTAAAACGATGTAAATTAATTTGATATCCTTACATATTTATATCTTCATTTTGTAATCCTGTTTAATATCTCACATATTTATGATATTTTTATTCAATTTAAATTATGGCAAGATATTTTCTCTCAGCGCTTTTATATCTCTAATAAATTAGCTGTTAATAAAAATAAATTAAAAAGTATCATGCACAATATGGTTTATTTGTATCGAATGCGACTAATTGAATTCTTTATCGATTAATTATGTAATCAACCAGCCAGTTTTTAACTCGTTGCTTAATTTGTTTGATAATATTTGATTAATACTGTAAAATAAACGTTGTTCATTGCCTTCTCTCAATTATATTTTTAAAATACTGCAGATTAAAGCCGATACAAGGCATTTAACAGAAAAAAAAAAAAATATATATATATATATATGAATGAGATATTATATTTTAGATTGTAATTTGCAAGTGTTGCGCTTTATATTTATAGACTACTAAATTATAAATTATATCACGCGTGGCAAGCAATTCTCTCTTTCATGATGCGAAATCGCGTGAGAGAGTGCTTTTAACCGTCGTACCAAAATATAAGATAGATTCTTGATTAATTAAACATATCTTAATCACGTATCATTAAACACAATCTGTCTCAAATCTAATTCATAAATTTCGTCATCGATAATCTTTTCTCATTCCGTGATTCTATTAATTTTATTATCATTTACGATATTATGGATGATAATATAAGAATCGCATGCTCGTTTTTGCGTATATTCGCGAAATAAGCCAAACCCCACACATACTCACGATAATTACGGTATTGCGGTTCTTTTTTTTTTTTTTTCCTTTCTCGCAAAGTTGCTTTGTTACGATCGAGCATATTCGAAATGCGTCGTTAATTAAAATTTTTAATGAATTCCCTGACGCTCGCGCGCTTTATATTGTCGAGATAAAACAATATCGTTTTTCTTTTTTTTTTCCTTTTTTTTTTTTTTTTTTTTTTTCTTTTTTTTTTTCCTTTTGCGCTGGTTCATATATATATATGTATCTGCTTTTATATCTTATATCTATTCACATACGTGTTGTATCTATATTTTTATATTTTTTTTCACGTACATATTTAATCTACTCTCTTCGTCGTATAATTTATCGACTTACCGCGCTTCCATTTTTTTTTCCTATCCGCTATATTTATCAACTTGCACATTGCCGCGGTATTCTGACAACGTATCGACGTGAATTTTACCGTCGTGTAACTTTATTTTTGCATTAAGTTCGACTTTGGGGAAGGGTCATGCGCTCATTAAATTTTTTAATTGCATTATGATACGCGAGTTTTTTCAGGGGAATTGAAAAATTGTTTTCATGATTCCTCTTTTACTAGATAATAATTCGGTGAAACGGAATAATGATACAGAACGACATACTTATTGTTTATTCAAGCATAAACGTAACAGAAATAAATATTTATACAATATAGGTAGAAACGCACACATTGAAAATCTAATTTTTTACTTTCAATTGCTTGAGCTGCAAAACTACAATTTTTCTCCCATCAGAATAATTTCTATTGCATATCCTTGATTAAAGAATATAATGCAGTTGGTCTTTTCGTTATCCTTCACGTAACATTTTATTGGGTTTATTATTGTTGGAAAAAGCGACCAACCCTTTCTACCACAATTCCCGAAATCTTTTCGGCCGACAAGTCCGGAGAGCATCGGCACGATAACCACTGGTTCGTATTGATCCTCGCGGGGGTGTTCAGGGATTGAAAGAACCGAGAGCGGGAGGGAGAGAGAGAGAGAGAGAGAGATAATCAGGGAGGAAACCGTCGGGAGAAGAAGGGTGAGTTTAGCAATGGAACATCCCCCAGTGACTGACACACACCCCAAAACCGAACCAACCCCGAATCTAGTTCCACAGCCTAACCTACACACCCGACCCGGAGAATATCCGTGCACCATCGCTTGCATAAGAAGTCAACTTAAGCGAGTCCCAGGGGCGGCCTGCCGTGGGCAAAACCGACGAGAAAATTTGCAGCGTGCAAGCTTAAAATATGTATATCAAATCTCTCTCTCTCTCTCTCTGTCTCTCTCTCTCTCTCTCGCGATGGTGGGGGAAGTCTAAAGCGGTAAGAGTGGGATCAGTGGCTCCTTTGCTCCTGGCAGTTAGACAGGCCTACATTGATTATATATCATCGATTTGATCATCGTTAAGTCGATACGATCACGCATTAAACAAAATTCGACAAACAAAATCGCTCTATTATGGGTCTATTGCAAGAAATTCAACATTTATGGACAAAGATTGGTGAGAGTATCGTTTAAAGCTATTATAATGTAATAACATGAAATTTAGCGATAATTAAAAAATATTTCCAATTCTCGAGGAAAAATTCATTTGCAGAAAAACTTAAAAAAAAAAAGTTCTGTTATTATTAAACGTAAATTTTCTTACGTAATAAAATATAAATAATATTTTAAAGTTCAATTCTTTCATTTTGTAAAATTTTCAAAGTAAATGACTGATGATGTGATAATGACGAATAAAATAAACATAATATTTTCAGCGTAAAATTATGTAATATGTTAACGTTATACGTATATAATCGACGATAATATATAAATATTAAATTAATATATAATTTTACGGATATAATTTTACTCGCAAGCTCAGATGTTACCATAGTATGTCGATTATGCTCTACATACGCTGAAGTACGTAGAAATGTAAAATTTAAATGTTGATCAAACTACATGATCTTTTCATGACCTTTTTTGCCCATAATTCAATATATTAATTTAATTTTCAGATCCACGAGTGATCGATTTGCCTTTAATCCAGTTCTCTTATCATGTGCCACTTATGATATTCGCGTATCTGTATCTTGTACTTGAGTGTGGGCCTCGATTTATGAAAAACAGGCGGCCATATTTACTGAAGACGTTTATAAAGTTGTATAATATTATTAAAATTGTGGCAAACATTTGGTTAGTTTACGATCACATCGACGCCGGTTTGTTTACAAATTCAAATTTAACGTGTCCCGCAAGTCTTGATTATTCCTACGATTATACTCCAATGAGGGTAATAAGTTATATATAAAACAGGAAAGGATATATACATATATATTATTGACAGGTGTCTATTTACAAGTCTAATCCTAAAAGAAACTCAGTGTACACATTTATAAAATATAATTTTGTGTTACATTTTTATTAAGATAAAATAACTTTCGGTAATTAAATCTTCGGCTGTTTTATTTGAAAAACAATAGTGCGAGAATTGTAAGTAAAAAAGACATTTTTCTTGTTAATGATATACATTTTTATATATCAAAGTATTCTTATTTTAACAATTGAATGAATATGTATAATAATGTCATAATTAGGCTATTTATTGCTTACTATACTCATACATATTCCTTTCATAAAATAATATAACAATGCAAATTAATTAATACATCTGAACGTTATATTACAATTAAGTAGGGGTGCATGGTATTTTTTTCTCTTGAAAATTTTGGATTTCGTCGAAACAGGCATATTTTTATTAAGAAAGAGAAATAATCAAGTGTCTGGTTTGCATTTATACCATCATGTATCTGCCTTGCTTCTGGCATGGTTAGTTGTAAGATATATCGCTGTTGGTCCTGCATCATTGAACTGCGTGATAAATAGTTTCATACATGTGATAACGTACATCTACTACTTCCTAGCAGCTTGCGGGCCGAACGTTAAAAAATCTATAGCACCTATGAAACAGTGGATAATTAAAGCACAACTGGTAAATCGGAACAATTTTTTCTATATTTACGATTATATATATATACATATATTTCATATCTTTTAAAAATTTCCCTGAAAACATCGTTCACCAAAAATCCAAGTTAAGGATATCATTGTAATGTTTTCTTTATATTGTAGGTGCAACTCGTCATAATGATACTATATAATTCGCAGAACTTTCTGCCAGGTTGCAAGGTAGTGGAGCATTATTGGATAGACATAATAATCATTGGATATTTAATGATGAATTTCTATCTATTTTATAATTTTTATCAAAAGGCGAAACCTAAGAGAAAGATCTAATAGATACTGGGTATATATGCAAATTCGATAAAGTGACCCGAGTCGAAATTTTACTCCTAATTTCGACCTCCTTTTTGTTCATATCTACAGATTCTGGAGGATTTTGATAGGTTCCATTTATATAAAAATTGTATTGTATTGAGCTCCTACTTTATACCTCAAATAGGCAGTAAACGAACTTTCCCATTTTGAGGTTTAAATGAGGAGTTTTCGGTAAAACCTCATAAAACCCTCTAGATTTGATTAATTTTTACTTAATCTTTTAAATCGTAATGAAATATGTTCCATATCATCAGTGATTCATAGTAGATACTTTATTTAGGGTCTAAGATTTTCAATATTAAAAAGATATTACCGCAAAATATTTTATAACATCGTTAATTAATCACATACATATAAACATACATGTATGTATCACAATTAATAATATTATAAAATTTATTTATATAATAAATATCTTTTTCTTATCAACTATCTCAAACACAACATAAATAAAAACTCCACTGTAAATCGCTGATAATATACGTGACATAGAACATTTTAATATGATAATGTGGTAAATAGTATAGGAAAGTCAAAAATAATATAAGAAATCTCTCGACGCGTACATGTTTGTTTCAAAGGTACAAAGAAACATATGTATATTTATTTGCTTACACTTTTTTTTTGTATCTACTTGTTTATATACTTTTGTATACTATCAAAATTAAAATCATATTATAACGAGGAAAACAATTTTAAAAAACTATTACAATGTATATTGTATCTTAATAAAAATAAAAATTTAAATTAAGTTTGAATAAAGTTAAAATTAAAATTGAGAAATGTTTTAAAACTGAATATCTTAAAATTAAATATCTTAATACTAATCAAACTTAAAATTAAGCATCTTAATACCAAATAATTAATCGCATATCACAAATAATTTGTGATATCGGCAGGAAAAAAAGCGGCCGAAATAAAAATGTATTCGTCACCGCGGGGAATTTTTTCCGTTCGACAAAATGACGGTGCTTCTACTCCTCGTTTCGAATCGCGCCACGAATCCCGCTTATCAAACGCCATATGGCGCGTTAATATGTCGTCCAACATCAGGCAGCTTTTTTTTTTTTATGCGGCTATGCAAACGACCGTCCAGAGTGCATTTCGGAGTCTGGATTGTCGGTCGTGTCGAAATGTCCCTCGGTAACGACAGCAAGAGGGTTCCGCCGAAAATACATGGCGAGAGTAACCCCCTCCCCCTCTCTTCTCTCTGTATCTTTGTCTCATGGTGTCGATGAGTCCCGTCCTTTTCGCTCTTCTGTTTCGATGCTGTATCTGTCCAGCTCTCGTGCATCCCGTGATAACCATTGATTTCCCTCCCGTTCGAATCTGCCGACCAATGTCCGAACGTGTATGATCGAATGGTCATCGTAATCCCGCTATTTCCTAGTCTCGCGACATTGATTAATCGCGTCGATTAAGATCATCGATATTCGCCGACAGCGTCGACAATATCGTTTAAACAGTATTCAACGGGATCGTCGTTACACAAGGCATATTTGAAGATTCAAGTATTTTTTAAAATAACGCATGTCGCGTATATATTTGTTATACTTTTTTCACACAAATGATCTCGAAGAAAGATTTTTTTTGTAAATTGTAGGTTTCTGAGCGCTCGAGTCCCATCGCGACGTCCCAAAATACTCTCTGGATCAGAATTGAACCGAGCAATTAATTCTACCTTTCGTGAAAGTGAAAGCAAAATATACGTAAAATATTTCTGGAATTTTATTCTCGCTCTCTGATATTTCTCTTTTTTTTATTTCTTTCTTTTTCTTTTCTTTTCTTTTTTTTTTTTTTTTTTTATCGAAGAAAGATTGTTTATATTATGATTATTTTTCATTTTGTCGGAATTTATTATTTTAGTCCCGGTAATAAAAAGAAAAAAAGAGAGAAAATAACTTTTAAATTATTTTCTTATATTTATCATGCATATATTCTTTTTCTGAGGAAGAAGAAAAAAGGATTTTTTTTTTTTTTTTTAATTGATCTAACATAATATACGAAATGCGATGGATGACATATATATGTATTATTTAGTATTTGAATTTAGAAATTTTTGAAATATCACGCACACATGTGGCACCTCGAAAATTCCGCTCCCATCACATGACAATTAATTATATTTGGCCAACTAGCGGTACGCGATAAATTAGTTTTCCCGTCCAGTAACGTACGAATCGTCAGCTTTGTAACGAAGGACCAACAATATACGGGACGAATTATCGTCAAAGCGTGGAAATTCGCGTCGACGACGTTTATTAGATCATTTTGCGCGTGCCCGGATAATTCCTCGATTGATTTTGAAAATCGCATTACATCAGATTCCAGGGATCCAATTTGTATTTCCGACGAGCTGTATAGGAGAATCAATTCTCTCTCCCAAATGAATCAATCGCAGTAGTTGTCCGAAAATGGGACATAATCTGTCCCATCGTGACGTCGCAAAATATGTCTCCGGATCGGAATCGAACCGAGCAATTAACCCCATCTTTCGTGAAAGTAAAAGTACAATACGTAAAACGTTTCTCAAATTTTATTTTTGCTCTTTGATATATTTTTTATTTATTTATTTATTTTTTTTCGTTATTTTTTGTAGATTGTAGGTCTCAGAGCGCTCGAGTGACTCGCGCTATTAAAGTATCCGGCATCTACATCGCCATCGTTGACTGAAATTCTGGGATCGCTCGAATTTTTCCGACCAGGTTCGTGCCGTTAGCATACATCTTGAGTTACATATATACACCGCGCATAATTTTCACAGCCAAGGACTGAGTAGTGACATTTGCGGGTCGACGTCGAACCCAGACTCGGTCGGGTCGTTCACCCCGATGGGTCGAGAGCCCCCGAAATAAGCGGCAAATGCACAGGTCGAGAGCCCCCGAAATAAGCGGCAAATGCACACACACACCAACACACACAACACACACGTATGTTTGTGGGAGGAGATGCTCGTTCGTGGTAACTAGGCGGATTCTAGGACTCTAGGAAAAATCGACAAAGCTCGCGATAAAAAGGAGGCCCCCCCCCCTTCCCTCCGGCACGCATTGGTCCAGCCGGTAGAGAAACGGTCTAAAACCTAATCTCCGACCGAACGAACATCTGAAAAGGCATTAATCCCTCGCGCCACATCGGCGGCGAGTTTTATTGAGGTACGTGTTTGCAGACAGGTACTCGCACTTGCAAGCGAGCACGAACGGCGCCCTATAAATAGCGCTGGCGGTCGTGCTCGCCGCTTTATCAAGGAGCGTATGCTGCCCTCAGCATACTGTCGACCGCGCCGAGACTACTTTCGTACGGTGTCTTTTATTTTTATTTTATTTTATTTTCCCTTTTTGCCCTCCATCCTTCTTTTCCCGCTCGCCCCGGATCATGCGCATTTTGTTTCACTGGCTTTTGAAGCTCCGCTCTTCACCGAAACGCTTTTCTCGCGCGCAGCGACTGTTCGTTTGTCGATTTTTATAATTAACGGTATATATTTTTTTAAAACAAGCAAATGTTTTTTTTTTTTAAATTAATTATATTGCGTTTTGACCAACAGTCCCTTGTGTGACATTTCAAACTATCAAGCCTTTCTCAACATCAATATATGTATTTTATAATCATCCAAATAAATTATCTTATAATTATATAAGTTATCTATCATATATATTATTGTTATAAAAATAATATAATATATAGATCTTTTTGGCTATATAATAATATGAGTAAAAGTATAATATATTACACATACTAATAATAATAATAATAATAATAATAATTTTATTTCTTATTATATACCGCGTTAGTAAGGTCAATTTTAGCTTCACCGTTATATCTTCGCGAAGCCCTTTTTCTCCTTAAATAAAGCGGGAGATTACACATGCAACGCGCAAAAGGTGTGTTGTAGTTTCGTTTCTCGAGCCCTCTTTTGTAGTCCGAACCGGAGATAAGGTCCCGCATGACGTACGCGCGCTCGTTTTATCGCGGGGTGGGCCTTCCCCCTCCCTCCCCCTCTACCCCTCATTAAGTTCGTAATAATTATTCGTGCCGGAGTGTACGCGTGCCCGCGCACGCGTTATCGCGGGCGTGTTTCGTTAGGGACGCGCTCCACCTTCGCCGTCATCGTCGTCGACGGTCAATTATCGGTGTATGAATTATCAATTGCCGTTAATTAAAAGAGGGCAGGTGCGATCGAGGTGCAGACGCAATCAGTCCCGTCGTGTTTGTTCTTCGTTAATACGGAAGGAACGGGAGATGGGAGGCCGAGGACGTCGAGATAAGAGCAATCGCGACTTCTTTGTTTCTTCCGAGAAAACACCACGCAAATATAAACTAATTTGATTACTATAATCTTCGAAGATAACGCGTTCTCGATAATTCTGCGATAAGATATATGCGGGTGTTAAATAAATACGAGTATAATCCTTATCGTAATTTCTACTCGAAGCGATGCGATCAGTGTGTTTTAAGAGTATAAAATGCCAGGCAATTTTGGGGAGTTTGTTTCGTCCACGTGATTTCGGAGAGTCCCTACAACTCCGATCCTTCCAGCACAAGCTGCTGTTAATTAATTATGCATACGAGACATAATCGATTCGCGACAATAATTAATTTATATATTCTTCCGATAGTTTCTCGCATTTCGCGTGCTCCCGTGCCGTTAATACGATTTAGTGCTATCGTCGCCTGCCCGTTTCGTGGTGTCACATGATAAATAAAATCGGAAACACACACATATATGTATATATACACGCTTGGAAGAAGGCGCGTTCTACAACGAAACGCTTTCTCCCGTCTGTCATTCTGTACGGAAGNNNATTGCGCAATTTGTCTGATGACGCGATACTAGCTCTCCGTCCCTTCCATTATCGATCCCTAAGAGAAGCGTGACGTATCGTTCTCGCCCTTTTTCAGACCGACGAAAATATAATATATACTCTCGGCTATCCCGAGTGCCATGGGAGCAATAACATTCGCAAGCGAGCGCGCTCCACTTATCCTATATTCGAAGCTTTTAGCTATCAGCTTGAATATGTTTTACATAACGATATAAGCGCGCGAATAATATATATATATGTATATATGCAGTTTAAAAAAAAAAAATTATATTTCGCAAAACGCTCGTCAACAATTTTAGGAGAGTATTTTTTTAATAGGCTTTGTAGGGGTATCTCTTTCGCAAAAATATTTAAATTCAAGCGATGTATATATTGATGAAGTTATTTGACATTGACGATTATAGGTTCATTTAATTCTCTTCGATATTTTAATATAATTATTTTATACGAGAGAGAGAAAGAGAGAGAAATATATAAAGCATTGACAGACGATATATTGTTTGTTTTATAAAATCGCTCACAAAATTTATCAGATTTGAGATATTTTTTTACGAATACGAAATTTATACGATTACGAAATTTTTGCAAGACCTCCGCGAAAAATTTCAACGCTTTTTTTTCGATTTCGTTTTATTATATAAAAAAGACCTTGGGAATGTAAAGTTGCAGATAAACCACGCACCACGATAATTTCGCGGTGCGAGACGAGTGACGCATAAGCCGTAATCAACCTCATTATTCGCTGAACAATGAACAATTGCGTATAAGAGTAGAAATAATCAGCAATGCACCGGCGAAACGACGAGAACGGAGGCCCCCCCCCCCCCCGCCACCCCTCGATCCTCGCTCGATTCATCGAAATGTTCCGCATCGAACGAGGAGGAAAAAAAAGAGACGTCGGTAAAAAGAGGGACGAGGAGAGAGTGAGAGAGAGAGAGAGAGGCGAGAAGGAAGGATGTGGAATCCTTCGTTTGGCCCCCACCCGCGCCCATCGAGAACCTCGGTGAATAAGCGGCTGAATATTTTTCTAACCCGCTCTCCCTCTCGCTATTGCAGCGAACGAGGTATTCAAATATTTAAACACGAAAATATACGTGGAAGGCACCATGCATGAATTATGCATAAGACGTGTCCACCGTCGTTGCGTCGCCTCTCTCTCTCTCTTTCCCACGTTCTTGGGTTCTTTCTCCTGTGTGTGACCCGTGGCTTCCTTCTTCGATGCCCCACGAACTTCTGTACTTGAGGAACGGAAAAGGTGACCCCTGTTGCCGCGGAATGTATTCCGCGTACGAAACGCCGCCGCGATACTACGATGATCGGGAGATTAAATGGAGGGAGGAACATTGTGTCACGTGTGAACACATATTTAAATTTCTTAAATATATTTTTATACAAGACCTTAACATTTAATAGATAGTGTCAACTCCCTGGAAAAACCTGGAAACCACAGGGATTTTTTTTTTTTTTTGTACCTGGAAAATCAGGAAATTCTCATGGAATTTTATTGGGGCTCGGGAAATTTAAAAAAAAATTCTTTTTTTGATAATTTTGCTCTTATACTGTAAACAGTAAGCAATCCGATAAGCCAATAAACCAAGTTGTGAATTATATGTTTAAAATATATTATAAA
>NW_021851812.1:0-271 GCF_003651465.1 Formica exsecta
TTTTTTTTGAATATTAATTATTTTGAGCGCTGCTACAATTCGGATCTTCTATTTGTATGTTACAGATCAACGTAGCAACCCTGATATCCTGAGAGGAGGAGGAGGCCTAGGAGAGGCATCCTGCACCGGCGGAGCAACCCAAGGGTGAGTATTTATTATTTGTATATCGGTTGTTAAAAATCGTGTACGCGCATTAATTCGATCTCATTATTTGAATGAATTAAATAAAAGAAAATTAGAAAGAAAGACTTTTGTATAAATCCTATAAAAG
>NW_021851813.1:0-533 GCF_003651465.1 Formica exsecta
GGCACGTATTCCGCGACTCCGACTGAAATCTTCAAAATGTCCTATTAATAACTGCCTTCAACGCGTATCGGAAATCTTGTAGAGCTTCTTGCTAGAGGCTCTCGCGAGAACGGATATCTTGCACGCGGACGCCGGATGTTGCTTGGCGCGAGGCAGAGGACATTCGGGAAACGGTTAACGCGCGTCGACTTTCGGACTCCACACTCTTAACAATCACAAACTCAAGAAGTATAGAGCAGGTAGTAATACAGACACTGAGGCGTCTTTTGCACTGAGTTCGATGCTCGCTAGAATGTCGATTGAGAATTTACAACGAGAATGACAAAAGCGCATACGACACGAGCGAGATTAAACAACAGCAGCGCGAATAGTCTATGAGTACCGCGACACAACACGAGCGAGAAAGGTGTTGTCACACTTTTTCTTTGTTTTGATCCCGCGATCACGCGCCGATCGGCTGATCGCGACGATGTTTATTTTCGCACGGATTTTGATTGCAGCTCTTACCGTTCAGATTTGTCGGTTGAATTTAC
>NW_021851814.1:0-4063 GCF_003651465.1 Formica exsecta
ATATATTGTATAATATATTAACAAAATAATAAAATATTAATATCATCTATCCATGTGTAATTCTATATATATATATATAAGATATAAAAGTAATACATCAATGCTGAATACAAATCATAAATTCGGAAAAGAAATGTTTTCATACAAGATCTTGCACAAAAAAATTTCGAAAAAAATTTATTTTGAAAATTGAACAATTAATAATATATCTCTTTGCATTTTCTTAATTTCTCTTATATTATTTTGTAACATTATGTCACATATTATCGAGTTCGAAAGTAATATATTATACTGTTATATCTCGCTCTTCAAAGGGTAAGTTGATCACAAAGTTTATATCATATTCTTCTGGCTCTCCGACTCGAGTTTTTTTATAATAACTGCCGGCCCATAAGATTTTTTGAAACGTTTTATTAAAGAGCGGACTTTGTTGTCGCATAGCTTCTATTAATTTCGTAAGAACCTACGACACACAAAGATTTTATAACGCACTATAAACATATTAATAACGTGGTTATACAATATATTGTTTGAATAAAAAATATTATCAATTTTTTTACAATACCTCATTCAAATGTTGATTGTGAGTTTTCACATCATTAATATCCAAACTTATAAATTGTTTGTTTATTTTATTCAATATACTATCGTCAGTTAGATAATGTTCAATATTTCCGTTTTGCATTATTGCATATAATTACCGGATCATAAAATCTAAAATTTTAACTTAAAATTATATATACGTTAAAATTATACAAAGCCACGCTATCATACTTGTATTTCTATGACAAAATAAAGTATGAGGACTTACCATACATGATTAGGTAATTTCTTAAATATAAAAATGTATATGTATAAATAATATATTTTAAATGAAAGCCAAAGAGGAAAAGTAGAGAATAACAAAATATGTTTAAAAAGAATAACAATTATATTTTTAAATTAAATTAAATTTTTATTTTTCTCTTTTTTTGCACATTCAAAAAAAATTTTAAAGTTTCTAAATATTATTCTGATATTATTCTAATATTGAAATATATTATTTATAATTAGTACGATAGAGAATGTGCATAAATATTTCATTATAGATGCATACCGCGTAACAATCAAATTTATGTTACTATTTCTGAACTTCCCGCAAATTTCCGGGAAACTACTAATCAACAATTAAACGCAGATTTATCGGTATACTCATATCCGCATATACGATGTGATATTACGATGATAGATATATCGTCATTTGTGCGATAAAATTTGATTATATAAATGTTGATCAAAAATATGTGAATGCACAAATATAATATATGTGAATGCATAAAAATACATGTGAGATTGTCTTTCGCTAATTCCGCACATAAATATTTGCATTCATTTAGCATTTTTTTATAAACAGATAGCGGTTTATTATAAGAAATAGCAAATATCATAAAATACAAATATATATCAATGCAAAAAAATAAAATTTATTTCAAAAATATATCAACTAAATAGTTTAAATGTTTAACAACAAAAAGATTATTTAATTTCCTATATATCAAAAAAATTTTTTTAATTTTGTATTATTAACTTGGATTAATAAGCTTTCCGTAAAAGTGGAGGGATTACGGAGAGCCAAATACTCGATTGTGATTGGTCGATTTTCTTAGCGCTGTGAGCGTATTTCGGACCGCAGCCCTAGGGTGCGTTCCGTTTCACGCATTGAGCGCATAGATCGCCTGGAAATCTATAACGTAACATATATTATAGATTTCCAGGCGATCTATGCGCTCAATGCGTGAAACGGAACGCACCCTAGGGCTGCGGTCCGAAATACGCTCACAGCGCTAAGAAAATCGACCAATCACAATCGAGTATTTGGCTCTCCGTAATCCCTCCACTTTTACGGAAAGCTTATTAATCCAAGTTAATAATACAAAATTAAAAAAATTTTTTTGATATATAGGAAATTAAATAATCTTTTTGTTGTTAAACATTTAAACTATTTAGTTGATATATTTTTGAAATAAATTTTATTTTTTTGCATCGATATATATTTGTATTTTATGATATTTGTTACTTCTTATAATAAACCGCTATCTGTTTATAAAAAATGCTAAATGAATGCAAATATTTATGTGCGAAATCAGCGAAAGACAATTTCACATATATATTTATGCATTCACATATATTATATTTGTGTATTCACATATTTTTGATCAACATTTATATAATCAAATTTTATCGCAAATGACAATATATCTGTCATCTGTCATTTCTACGTCATCGTAATATCACATCTTTTTCGTAATAAAATTGCTCGTTTATTGTATGAAAATCACCCACACAGAGCTACATATCTAATCGATATCTACTGGATATCGACATATCCATATAATGTCCATATTTACTATGGATAATCAATAGATATCTATTAGATATCAAAAATATCTATATCTCCCGTATAACCAGCTGGGATATCTAGTGGATATCCACATATTATCCACACATCCATGTTAACTAAAAATTTATTAAAAAATATCCAGTAGATATCCATTAGATATCATATAATGTCCACATATTCACGTCCACTAAATATCTGACAAGAATATCTAGTAGATATCCACTTATTGTCCACATATCCATGTCCACTAAAAATCTAACAAGGATATCCAGTGGATATCCGATTATTGTCCACATATCCACGTCCACTGAATATCTGACAAGGATATTCATTAGATATTTACATGTTATCTACATAATATCCATGTCCACCAAATAGCTACGAAAGATATTTATTAGAGATCCACGTGTTATCTACATATTCATTTCTTATTCGTAAAAATGTTTGCCAGAAATATTTAAAAAGCATATATCCATTATTAATTAGAAATTAAAATCTAAATAGTTATATTTAAATTTTTTTTATATACGTATAGTTAATATTATTATTAACTATTCGATATTTTACATTTTGTATTATGTGCGTAATACGCATACGTTTATCTTCTTGGTGCCTATATTATAATTATGGTTCTTTATTGGGTGAGTTTAAAAAGTGAGCGCGATTCACTAATAGATTATTAGATATCTCTAAAATCTCTAGCAAGCGTGCCATTTAAGATATTTTACGAAAGCCGCACACATGCGCAAGCAACTTACATGTGAACTAGAGACCCTGTGTTCTAGTGTGAACTGCGTGCCACTGCATGCTCTGGATTTCAAAGAGATAGCATTTCTTCAATATTAACGTTTTTAAGATAATCTTTCTTTCTTAAATTATAAATATTATTAAATATGTATTTGAGCATAAAATATATTAATATTTTCATATATATTTTTGTTATTTCTATATTTAACCTAAGAAGTTGGGTTATGTCTTCAAAAAATGTAAAGGGCGTTTTTTAATTCATCGATTGATCAATCGCATATGATGCGCAAGTACAGCAAAGTCCTGTATTTGCTACATTTGTGCATCATGCGATTGATCAATCGATGAATTAAAAAACTCCCTTTACATTTTTTGAAGACATAACCCAACTTCTTAGGTTGAATATAGAAATAACAAAAATATATATGAAAATATTAATATATTTTATGCTCAAATACATATTTAATAATATTTATAATTTGAGAAAGAAAGATTATCTTAAAAACGTTAATATTGAAGAAATGCTATCTCTTTGAAATCCAGAGCATGCAGTGGCACGCAGTTCACACTAGAACACAGGGTCTCTAGTTCACATGTACGTTGCTTGCGCATGTGTGCGGCTTTCGTAAAATATCTTAAATGGCACGCTTGCTAGAGATTTTAGAGATATCTATGAAGAGATATCATAAAGAGCTCTTGTGAAAGATATCTTACAAAAAGATAACTTACTGATATCATTTCTAAGAAAATTTAATTAAGTCTTTAAAAAGTCCTCTTAAAGAGCTCATCCTCTCAATAATGCTCACTGGGACGTTACATAGCAGTTATATTCTGGTGTTATATTGCTTAAATAAGAGATAGTTATATAATCCCAATATAAATTAGGTATAACAACCGTTACATTACATGTTATTCCCATGTTATATAGCAGTTATA
>NW_021851814.1:7897-15703 GCF_003651465.1 Formica exsecta
AATTGCATGTCATTGTTGGAGATAGTTCATAGAAATCATCATATCAAATAATGAGGAGATAATGCAGAGAAGATATGAAGAAGAGAATCCATTAAGTCAATATCTAAAATAATGGAAATTCAAACATTTATATTCTTTGATTTGGAAACAACTGGTTTGATTCAAGGAAAGATCATGCCAAGAATCACGGAAATTGCTTTAGTTGCTGTTACAAGAGAGTCGATATGTAATTGCAACAAAGCATCTTTGCCGCGAGTCTTGCATAAGCTAATACTTCCGATCAATCCCCAAAAAATCATACCACCAACTGTAGCATATATGACAAGTAAGTTGCTTTATTAGCTTAAATTGATTAATACATAAATAAAATTGAAGAGAATCTAAATTAAGAAAATTTTATAATATAATGATATAATAATCTCTCATAAATTTGTAGAATTATTTAACGAGGACATGTTGCTACTGCAGCCTTTTGAGTGTGAAGTTTATGAGTTAATAATGTGCTTTCTACAGCGTCTCACACCACCAATTTGTTTTGCAGCACATAACGGCAACAGATTCGATTATCCAATATTCTTGAATGAACTCGAGCGCATAAATAAGGTATAACCGATTTTTAAAGCTATTTATTTCTCTATTTATTCAATAATAATTAATTTTTTGCCATTAAAGGTTTTTGATGACAAAATTCTATGCATTGATACATGGAAGATGTTTCAAGATTTCTTTAAGAAAAAAGATTTGGAACGAAAGACAGTCCAAGATTTGTTGGATGATGAGTACAATGATTCGCTCTCCATGTTGGATATAGATATGGTAATGATGGAACAAAAGACTAAAATTGATGCCATGCCCATTTCGCAAGCGACGCCTCCCTATAACGGATATATCAAAGTTATAAACGATAAGAAATACGATACAAACAAGGAGTATAACAATGACATCGATGTCGAATCGCCGGAGGATTTTAGACAAAAAGCTAACGAAAAAACGCCAGAGAATCAAGTAATGAGGCAGCATGAGATTGTTCTTGTAGAAAGACCATTTAAAAAAAATAATCCAAGGAAGAAATTGGATTTTGGTTGCGAAAGACCAGTCAGCCTTAAACTCGGCGCCATTTATGAATATATGTTTGATTCAAATTTTCCTCACGAACATTCGGCCGAGGCCGATTGTCTCGCCATGATACGTTGCATCACCAATATTGTCGACTTCTTCCTTGAGTGGTCAGATAATAATGCAACTCCATTGGTTTGCTGTAAAAGAATATAGTGCAATATTGTTAATTGATATTTTAGACAATAAGAATGATACATAAACGAATGAAAAATGATACAGAATTATGCAGTACAAAGGGGATATATGTGATTATTATGAATTAAGATGCAAGGCTAGTATATGAAATTGGAAATAATGTTGTAAAAGCTTTCATCTCTCTATATATTAAATTATTAAATGCAAAACAGTATTCATAACTTGTAATATTAGTCTAAATGAGACTATTTGTGATAACAAAATATAATTCATTGATGATTCATTTCGTTTTTATATGATTTAAAAATTATATATACATATATAATTTTATAATTTATTGTAAGCTGCGCAAAGTTAATTATAATCTATTAGAGGATAATTGCACTTTGTATATGATAGCAGTCTACTTCAACAATGCATGTTGAATTGTTATTTATAGTTCTTTCGTTGCTTATTTATAATATACATTCTTGTATATTATAATTTATTCTTCTGTAACACTTATGGAAAAATTGGAAAAAGCTTTTTATTTCTGTGAAAGAATTGTGTAGGCTTTTTCTTTTTTATTATATATGAAAGAAATGCTTAAAATGAATTGTATTCATACTTTAATCTGAAAACAGTGTACAATCAGATATGGCATAAAATTGCTTCTAGTTTGACGTTGAAAAATATTAGAAGATGTGAATCTCTTTTTTTATAAATAATGATGTTAGATTCTATTCTTACCTCTTCCTTGAATTTAGAAAAAGGAAAGAAGAGAATAAAAATGAATTCATTTTATGAAAATGCAGTTGTTTTAAAGAAATCGAGCTATAAGCTTGTTTTAATTGTTCATGTCTACGTTTAAAGTAAATTAGTACTTTCAATTAATTATACATGTTTCGTTTTAAAGTACTTTTAAAAACTATTTTAATTAGTGATAAGACTATTAATCTTCTTATCAGTTGTATTAACAAAATCAATTTCTTTAGGTACTTAACTTTTTATATATATTCGTGACAGCAGAACTTATATTTTTATTTTTATGAAATAAATGTAATACAGAATGTTAAAATGAAATATATAGTCATATATTTTATACTCTAAGACTGAATAAATTGGCGATTAAGATAGCATTTTGTATATTGTATATATTTTTAATGTCATTTCTTGAAAACGCAAATGAAAATGAAATAATTATTTCTAAATTAGCCAAAAGATTATAATTGGACGAAATACTTTTTGCAGAAAACTTTATAATTAGACGGAATATTTTTCATAGAATGTTATTCGTTATGTGCGTGTGATTTAATAAAATAAAAAAATCTTAAATGAAAAAATAAATTGAAAATAAGAGAATCACATCTTGATATTATTAATAACGGATTAGATAGATAGATAAATAATTTATTCTAATTCCTTGGAATTACAGAACGGACTTGGTTGGACTTGCTTTACAAAAAAAGGCCTTATCCACACACATGCCCTCGCCCTGCCGAAGCTAATGATTAGTCCTCTATCCTATATGAGATTGATTTTCTCTTTTGTTTTTCCACCTCTTTCCTCTTACCCTTTCACTCCCTTAACCACCTATTGCCCTGTTCCGTCTCCTTTTCGCCCAGTATATCCTCTATCTCTACCATACTGCTACTCTTCCACGAGCACCGCTCTAACAAATGCTCAAACGTGTCTTCTTCCCATCTACATATATCACATTTCCTATCCTCTTCTTGCAGCCAGAATCTATTTTTCCTCTCTTCATTGCCACACCTGGCCCTCGCTCTTCTTTTATGACTTCCTCTTTCTCCCCTCCCTTTCAAATATTCTAGAAGTTCTTCAACCCTAATCCCCTTGTATCGCGTGTTATATCTGGCTTCATCTATTAGTAATTCCTGCTCTTCTATTTGTACATCTCTATCTCTTCTACTTAGTTCTTCTGCTATAATCCTCCCCTGCCTCCTCCATTGCTCGAGTTCTTCTTCTCCTACCCCACATCTCCTCAAATATTCATCTCTTTCCAACGTTCCTTTCGTTATGTTTCTTCTCTCTTCTCTCTCCTTAATGCATTCCTCCACCCATTTCCTTTGCCCCTGCCTTGTTTTTGCTTTTTCTTCAAACTTCATCGCTAACTTTGCTGTTCTTATTCTCATATAAAATGAGAATATATCTCTTTTTGTTTCCTTCCTGACCACGTAATTTGGCGTGCATTTATCCAAACCTAGTGATCACTTAAGATAGCATGTCTCCACTCCTTCTACACTGAGTTGTTCTTGCCATTCCCACACTTCTGCTCCATATACCATTACACTACCTACCAGGCTATCAAACATCATCATCCCCCTTTCCCAGTTGTTTGCAAATTTTCTTTCCCCTATACTCCACGTCTTTCTCATTACGATCATTGCTCTCCTTACTCTTTCTCGTCCGCATAGGCTAACGTCCAAATTCTTCCCTGACCGATCCTCATACCACCGACAAGTCCTCTAGCCATTTCCTCTTCCAAGTCAGAGATAAATATCAAGAAGAGCAACGGATTCAGGGGACAACTCTGTCTTACTCCCTTTGTCGTCCAAAAGGGACTTGACTCTCTGTCTTCTACTTTGATTTTATTACGTGTTTCCTGATAAACTTGCTTGACCCTTTCCGTTAAACCCTTCCTTATCCCTCTTTTCTCCATAACCTTCCAAAGCACTCTCCTATCAACCCGATCAAACGCTGTCTTTAGATCCACAAAAAAGGCATTCATCTTTTCTCCTATTCCATTCAACTCTCTATCGACTAAATGGTTCAGAATGACAATATTATCTGTCGTACCTCTTCCTTTCCGGAACCCAGCTTGGGTTTCCGGTAAAATCCGTTTGCCCTCCACCTCCTTCGATAATCTTTCCGCTAACACAGCTGCGTAAATCTTGTATGCTGCGCTCAGTAGGGTAATTTCCCTGTAATTCGTAGCGGGTATCCCCCTTCTTATATAGCGGAGAAATTATACCATCCTTTCAGGACTCCGGCCATCCTTCGCTTCTCCAAACATCTTTAATCACATCCTTCAATCCTTCTCTAATCTGACCCTTACACGATTTCCATGCTTCGTTCCTTATTCCGTCTTGACCCGCAGCCTTCTTACATTTTAATCTTCTTATTTGTCTTTCAATCTCTTCATCCGTAAGATCTTCCTCTTCGTCTCCCCCTTTCCTTTCTTCTCCCAAACTTTTTTTTTCTACCCCCTCTAGTACCCCCATAAAAAGGAGTCTCCAGTTTTCCATGGTAATATCCTCACATACTTTTTTCCGAACTTTTCTCTCCCTGTTAATAAACTTCCAAGCGTCTGTCTTCGTTCTAATCCTATTTATCTCTTTCATTTTTTTCCTATTCAACTTTTCCCTCTTTTTCTCGCAGAGTTCTTTTAGTTCTCTCTTATTCTTATCCACCGCTTCCTTACTTTCCTTTCCTTGTCTCCATCTTTTCAGATTTCTTTCTGCTTTTCTCTTTTTCCTGGTACACTCTCTGTCCCACCATTTCTTATACCCCAATTTTCTTTTTCTCCATTTAATTTTCTTCATTATCACTGCCACTTCTACTTTTACCCTCAGTTCTTCCCATTTCTCCTGTACGCTCTCCTCTGTCAGGTTTATCCCCTTTGTTTTATCCGCGAAGCTCCTTGTACTTACTTCGTCCCAACACTGTATTATTCTCTCTACCTCACTTTTATCTTCTATTATTACTTATCCCTTTAGCTCTTCTTTTGTTAAGCATACACTAGTCAAAGGCAAGTGATCGGAGTCTATCCTATTCCTCACGTTAAACTCTTCTAGCAGATCCCATCCCTCTATGTTTACCAGCAAATAGTCTATAACCGATGAACCTCTTATCCCTACATATGTGAATTCTTCTTCCTCGTCCCCACGCTTCACTCCGTTAGCCATATACCATCCCCCCTCCTCCACAAATTCCAACAGCCTCTCTCCCTCTCTATTAACCTTTTTATCTTTTGATCTTCTCTCTTCTATCACCCCGTCTTTGTACACCCCTCCTTCTTTTCCAGTCCAAACATTTAAATCTCCTCCGATTATCAGTACTTCTTCTGGCTGCCGTTGTTCCGGGTTAATTATATCGTCTTTAAATTCTTCTAAGCCATCCTTAACATATACTGCGTTGATTGTCCATTTATGGCCACCTCCATATCCTTTCCACTTGACCCATCCTTTTCTATTACAGTCTACCTCCTGGGTCATCAAGACTCCTTTCCTAACCCCTACCAATATACCCCCCCCCATCCCACTGCCCCTACCTCTACTCTGTTCTCTAACCGCATATTGCATGTGCCAAACAAATTCTAATGGTAAGTTTTTTTTCCAGTCCTCTTTTTCATCCTCCGTTATCCATGTCTCCATTAATTCTACGTAGTCCTGATGCCTTATAAATTCCCAAAAGTCTACTCCTTTCCCCTTTAGCCCCGCCACGTTCCAGAAACTTATTCTAATTTTACCCCCTACTTTACCGATCGCTGAGTTTCCCACTCTCAACTGAGTTCCTCTGTGTTTTTTCTTCTTGTCTTCTTCCATCCTCACTCCGAAATTTTTCCTCCGTCTGCGCCAATAACACCACGTGTTCTCTTTTTTCAATCTGCCTCCAACTAAACCATCTGTTCACCAAATAAACCCTGTTAAATCTAACCTTCGTATGCTCTCCCCATCCTCTAACTACTCTCGCAATTCCTCTTAGTCGCCATTGTCTTTCCTCCTCCTCTTTTGATAAAATCTCATCTATAAAGATCGGATGATCTTCTCCTAATTCTTTTTTTCTTCTTACTACCTCTATCTTTGCACTAACATCTACCATTTGAACTCCTAGCTTTCGATTTCTTGCTCCCCCTTCGCACCAAGCACCAACCATTTTATTCCCTAGGTTGAACCTATCTTGCAGAAAATCCTTTGCTTTTTGCATTGGTTTCCTGCCGTCCCATTTCAAACCGCGGATCATCAAACATTTCCTTCTTTCTCGTTTCTCATTTTCTTGCTTCCATTCTAACAATTCCTGTACTTTTACCTTTAATGCTTTATCCATCTTCTCATTCTCATCTTTCCTTCCTCCCCTCGCCATTGTATCCTCACCTTGTGACGTCGCTCCTCCTTTCTCGTTCTCCAACCTCTCCAGATCTTCCAGCCCCGTCTCTGCTCTCTCCAGTTTGATAATCTTCTCCCATAGTGCCTTCCACTCCCCCTCCCACACCTTTTCTTTCCTTTTCATCTCATCTCTCATCTCTTCTCTTATCTTCTTCAATTTCTTCTCCGATTCTTCTATCTCATTTGCTCTTTCGTTTTTCAATTTGGCCACTTCGCTTTCTACTCTCTTTAGCCTCTCCAGGATAACACTCTCTTGCCTCCCGAGTCTATCTGTCCATTCTTCTTCCCTGCCGGTTATCGACCCTATATTAGAATCACTCTCAATTGGGTCGTCACCAGTCATCTCTGTTTTAATAACGGATTATTCTGTGTATATATATACATTTATATACGGGGTATTAGAAAAGTCTGGAAAGAGTCAAATATCTCGAAAACGAAACTTTTCTAAGAAAAATGTTTCGAACCAAAGTTGTAGGGTTTTAAAAGTTCTATTCAATGATCATATCCGTTTGACCTTGAGTGGAGGCGTCAAGGCGAGGTCAAGGCCAACATGATTTTTTTAAATGGAACCCCCCACTTTTTATTGCACATTCCTGTAGCTTATCTCGAGAGCTTTTCAAAACACTATAATAAAGTATTTTTTCATTAAGTACTTTTATATGTGTGGCTCTATGTATATACTTATATTTCGTTAAAAAATAAATACTCACAGATATATCTTGCTATTGCATATTTATCATTTGCGATAGTTTTCTCGATAGTTTGTATAATGTGATTTATTCTTCCTGTCATACTTCTCATTTCATCACGCCCAACATGTTCCAACAAATTAAGATCTTCGTCCCAATAGTATCTTATGCTACTTTCGCGAAAAGCTTCGCGAAGCTTTTGTAACATCTACAAATGTATTATTATTTTATAACTAATTTAACAAAGGAAAAATTTTGAATTTTAGCAATAAATTACCGTAAAGAACAAAGAAGTAAATGATTGTCTGTTCGAAATCCGAAAAATATCCAATTCGTTCAAACATAATGTTTCGATATAATAGCTTGCGATGTTCCACTTTTGTGTATCTCTTAGTTTCTGAGAGAATGCAATTAATAATCATATAAAAAAATTAATTTGAAATATAATTGCAAAAAAATATAAAAAAAGAATATTTTTGAATTAATTTACAATCTAGAATTTGTTATCCTTTTCTCTATGAAAGGAGCTATAGAGTTTCTATGTAAAATTTTTAAGTATATAAAAAATTTTGATAAAGTAAAAAAATTAAATCTTAATAAATTTGCTAATGATGTAAAAATAGACCAATCAATTAAAATATTATTTGAGGAAAGTTAAAGAAAGAGAAATTATTTTGATAAATAATTTAGATTTATATATGTATCATGATTCCAAAAATATATATATCATATTATACAATATAAAAATAATTATATAT
>NW_021851814.1:15898-22714 GCF_003651465.1 Formica exsecta
TCCATATATAATAATTACATAATAATAAGAAAAAAGTTATTTTGCTCTCTATATATTAAAAATAAATGGATGTTACTTTATGATGTATATACCTTCAAATGACGTATTATAGGCTTGATGCGTCCATAATTATAATTATCAAGTATATCTTTTTCAAACTCCTTAAAACATAATCGCCAATAACGATATCGTGCATCACTAAAACTGGCTTTACTGTTATTCAAAGGTTTAGGGACTACGGACCAATATCTAGAATCCGCCGGCTGATACTGCAAAACGTGCAATTTGGCAAATTATACGCGTGGTTCAAAAGTGATATAATTAATGAATTAGTGCAGATTATTTGTCATTTTTCTATGTTAAATTTTATTTAAAATAAAGTAGCAAATTTTTAGAAAAAAAATTTGTAAAATGTCTTGCTAGGTGAAAAAAATGTATCAAAGTCACAATGGCTTTCTATTTCTTTGAATAATAAATTTGTATTTTTCAAAACTATAATTTTTTATTATTATCCTTGTTTGATACACACGATAAATCTTTTGCACTAATGTAATATTTTATGTTACTTTTTCTAAAATAGACAATTTTGAACAGTTTGGTGGTGTTTTACAGCTCGAAAAAAGTAATACAGGAACCACATCAATATCAACCGACTTTCCAGAAAGTTGAAACGAAAGCGTAAACGCTGGTCCGGCTTTTTTTATTGTTATCTAGAAACAAAAAGAGAAAATGTAATTTTTGTTTAGTTTTTGATGCCCTACGATATTAGCTAGAATACTGTATGTATGTTTTAATATTTTACTTACTGAGATATCACCACTCAATACAATTCGACTACTTTTACTGGTTTCGTGAGCCACTTTACTTAAAATGCTTTCTATCCAAGTACGAAATTTTTCTTGATTTAGATACGATTGATTATCAATTAAAGACTTCAGTTCTCTAAACAGACAAAAAACACAATTTCTCTTTTTTTCTAAATCATATAAAAAGCGCTTTAGTACGATTTATTTACTTTAATGCCTTTTCTAAGTTTAATGTATCGTGTGACATATCTCTATCTGTCCAAGGCGTAAGTATCTTAGTATAACCTGGTTGATCTGAGCTAAACTGTAATGATTAATAGGTACTTATTATTACACATATGTGCAAATTATATATTTTAATTTAAAAAGAACTAATATTATATATTGTATAATATATTAACAAAATAATAAAATATTAATATCATCTATCCATGTGTAATTCTATATATATATATATAAGATATAAAAGTAATACATCAATGCTGAATACAAATCATATGGACATTATATGGATATGTCGATATCCAGTAGATATCGATTAGATATGTAGCTCTGTGTGGGTGATTTTCATACAATAAACGAGCAATTTTATTACGAAAAAGATGTGATATTACGATGACGTAGAAATGACAGATGACAGATATATTGTCATTTGCGATAAAATTTGATTATATAAATGTTGATCAAAAATATGTGAATACACAAATATAATATATGTGAATGCATAAATATATATGTGAAATTGTCTTTCGCTGATTTCGCACATAAATATTTGCATTCATTTAGCATTTTTTATAAACAGATAGCGGTTTATTATAAGAAGTAACAAATATCATAAAATACAAATATATATCGATGCAAAAAAATAAAATTTATTTCAAAAATATATCAACTAAATAGTTTAAATGTTTAACAACAAAAAGATTATTTAATTTCCTATATATCAAAAAAATTTTTTTAATTTTGTATTATTAACTTGGATTAATAAGCTTTCCGTAAAAGTGGAGGGATTACGGAGAGCCAAATACTCGATTGTGATTGGTCGATTTTCTTAGCGCTGTGAGCGTATTTCGGACCGCAGCCCTAGGGTGCGTTCCGTTTCACGCATTGAGCGCATAGATCGCCTGGTGAAACGAAACGCACACCTAGAGAAGTCTCGGAAGGAAAAGAGGCCACAACATAACCTTTCAATTCTAATCTAGTCAGTCTATGTTCGCCACGTGTTTGTAACACGTTTTGTAACGTGAATTTGAGATTTAATTGAAGACGTGAGACTGTGTATATGTATGAAAGAAGAAGAGGGGCTAAAGACGACATTTTTTCCAGATAGAGAAGAAAATCATGACAATCTCGGAATTCACGTAATATCGACAATTATAATCGATATCAGTCTAGTGTTTCACTGTAAGACTATAGCGAGACTACAAAATGTCGCGAATAATAAATGCGAAGGAAGTAATCCTGACGAGTGATACTACTGGAGAAAGTTGGAGTGCTGCGGTATGGGATCCACGGAATGGTTCAATGTTGTCTGTATTTAAAAATGCGTCAGCGCTCGGCCATGGCACTCTTCAACTTCTGAGCGATAGCTACATACTGGGCGCCAGTGCCACGAAATCGCGTTTATACATCTGGCCGCTGAACAGCCCATCACCCTTGTCCAATATCCACCTAACTACAACGGGTAAAATAAATGCCCTGACTTGCACACCGAACGGCTCCTACATAATCACCTCAGTGGACGAAAAAATATTCATCTGGCAGACCTGCAACGGCAGAATGCTGGCCAATCTAAACGCGCATTATCAGACTATTAACTGTTTGGCGATCACGACGGACGGTTCATTCTTCGCTAGCGCTGGCGAGGATGGTATCGTGTTCGTATGGTCTCTCTATAAAGTGTTGAACGATAAGCGTGACCGTTCTCACGTTTATTCCTTCGATGATCATACTATGCCAATCAAAGATATGCTCTTTGGCTTTTGCGGCGCTCGCACAAGATTATACACAACTTCGTTGGATGCAAAATGTAACATCTATGAGCTCGGCAGTGGAGAGCTTATGGTTTCATTGATATTTGACGTGCCGCTTACAGCGATCACCGTGAATTCCCGCGAAAGCGAATTCTTCGTGGGCTGCACGACCGGTGATATATTCCAGTGTCATCTGCACGAACCGCCACGCGGAACCGTGAAACATGTGAAGAATGAGGAGAAAGCTGTGTTCAGAGCTCACAAGTCGCACGTCACTGCTCTGTCGACATCCATAGACTGTTGCACTCTGCTGTCTGGATCTACCGATGGAGCCGTCCATATCTGGGACATTGTCAGTCGGCAGGTGCTCAGAACGATTAAGCACAAGGGGCCAGTTACTGCCGCATTCTTCACGATGGGGTTTGAAAATTTTTGGGCCTCTACCCTCGAGCCGCGCTTGAAGGTGCATAGTCTGGAGAGGGTGTCGGAAACTAATGACAATGAATCGAACGACGTTATCAAAGTTATTTCCAGAGGACGAAATCCGGCAGAAATTCTGGACTTTCAATCGTATGTGGGAAATACCGTTGATTCTTCAGAACGGGAAGAGTTGATAAAGCAATTGAAGGAAAAGATTAACGAGTTGAAAAAGAGCAATACTGGCCTATTTGTGTATAGTGCCATGCATATCCTGCCAGAAATGAACGATGAGTGATGGACGATATTGAAAATATAATAAAGATTTTATCTATCTTTGTGAAATAGACAGAAAATTTAATTATACCTTATAGGATTAAAAAATATACAATGCAAAAAAGAAAGATAAAGAGAGGTATTAGATACCATCTTTTTCTTTATATGAAAATATGTATTATGTTGTTGAAAGACAACACAATCTTTTACAAATCATAAAAATATAATTACGAAAAAGATCAAACATTTTTTTTTACCCTCGAAAAAATCTTTATTCGTAAATTTTTGACAAATATAATAAATGCACAAATACTTTTCTATTTTATTATTGTTTTGTACTATTTTGTTATATTTTATTATTGTATTTGTATTCTATTATTTTATTTTATTACTGTTTTTTTATTATTCTATATTGTTTCTTTTTTCGCGATATTCAAGTATTTATAGTCCCATTAACGCTAGACGAGATTTTGTATTTTATTTTAGATTGAAACCTAATGTTGCGAGATATATTATATTCTCGTAGTGTTATCTGTAAAGGGTGTCACTAATTATCTTTACTAATTAGGATATTAGACGGGAAAATAATTTCTTTGGCGGATGATCTGCTATCGCCGAATCGAAAGATGACGTGCTATTCTTCATCCTTCTCCTTCTTCAAAGTACTATATTATAAATAACATCTTTTTTTTAAATAGTGTAGTGTAAGATAGGTAAGATATAAGTAAAAATGACATTTTATTGCAGAATCTGAAAAAAGATTTTTCTCGCGATATTGAATAAAATATCTGTAAGCACGGTAGAACGCTTTTCTCTTTCTCGCTAGTCTTTTCGCGACATTAAACTATATATTTTATTCTTTTTTTCTTTCTTTCTAAACATATATGCGCGCATACTCCGTACCAGTATTCCTTATCCATATCTCTATACACGTGTACAATTAATTAGGCAGCGAGTCAGTTAAATGTTAAATACGATTTTCATCGGCGCTCCTTTATATTTAAATGAGCTGGTAGGCGCATACAAATGAAACCTTCATGAGAACACTATATCTGTCACAGATAAATTAATCGCGAGGCAACATCGCATGCACATTGTCTCTTTAGGTGAGTCAATGAGCTACCGGTTCGTCTAATTTTTAGTTACATCCGATGCATCTTGACTATTCGTGACTTCTAATGGTATTGATCGTTCCACATTTTTACCTATTTTTGTAAAAGAAATTTATTCGGAAACATCCGATGTAAGTCCACAATTACGTATTCTCTATTCTCTCCCTCATTGCAAATAAATTTTTCTCTAAAATTCTTTATACATGAACGAGTCATTCCATAAGTATTGCTTAGAGAACTTTATTGTACGAGGTACGTTGGAAAAAAATGTACATATGTTACCAGCATTTATTATTTATATGGCACGTGAAAGAGGAAATATATAAATTAAGAATTTGTGTTGTAAAATTCCCAATCTTTGAAACTGAGAGATGGCTTTACCAATATTGAAACCTTTTCTATTCATAGTTCTAGTGTTTTCGATGCAACAGTCACAATGTATCCAGTGTGCGTAAACGAGGGAACGATACGAAAAAATATCGCGCGATCACGTTAGGGAGATCATCCTCACTTTGGAAAATCGCATTCGGTGTTCAGAAAATGTCACGCACAGTAATTCATCATAATCTGTCGCACGATAATCGCATCACGCGTGTACAAATCTATATATTATCCTGCATCATTGTAATCGTAGCCTCCTTTTACGCCTACGTCAGCATTGACCGAATTACTATAATTGACACCCCCATATTCTAGCTAGGAATGTTCAAAAGTGCGTCTAGGGATCAATTTATTTTTTGATAAATAGGGTTTTCCATCCTAGGGGTTGCGTAGTACATCAAAATCGACCGCGTCGTCAAAATTAATAATATATATCTTTATACTATACATCTCGCCCATAAAATGACGGTAACCATTTACATTGAAATGGTATATAAAAAAGGAAGCTTATGGAAAAACCTTGAAAATTTTATATTAAGAAAAGAAAAAAAAAGATGTAAAAAAACAGCTCGTTCTCTCATAGAAAAGTATCCATAATGAAATATATTCTTTGATTCAACGACATACATATTGAAATGATATGATTGGCATAGGTAAATGTAACGCGTTATGCGCAATACTAATAATATTTTCTTCTTTTGATAGTATAACAATAATTATTATAAAACTGAAATCATAATTGAAATCACCGACAATATTCGTCGATAATATTTTGCCAGCATCATCTTTGGCCGACAGTATGTATTCATCAATATACAAATGTTTGTATCTTTATTATACATCTGATTAGGCAAATAACTTGATCGTTTTTACAAAGGAATAATTCTATCCGTCTTGAAAATTTTGCAAAAACGTGTTGTAAATTAAAAATTTCTGGTAAGTATTTTATATCTCAGATTTTTTATAAATTTTTCAATTAACGTTAAATAAAATTTAATTTTTGACCCGGAAAACATCTAACAGCTTGTTATGTAGATCGCGGGAAATACATCGCAAGAAATAGGGGCGAGTCGGAGGCCCTGCGATAAGGGGGTTGAACCCCCCTCAGGGTGGTAATTCCATGATCGGGTGGAGTGGCGCAACCCCGGTAGAGGCGCAAGGTATAAAATCGGACGTCGGGTAACAGGAGGCATTCAGTGTCGGTGCGATTCTAAGCTTTGCAGCATCACTATTTAAAATTTCGATCATCCACATCATAGAAATGCAGGACAACCGATTTTTCACTCTTATGGTACTTCTGGTATTTTCTACCTCCCTCAATCGTAAGTCGATATCGTGAGATTTATAACAAGTTTTAGAGCATTTTAGCCCAGTGAGCATTATTGAGAGGATGAGCTCTTTAAGAGGACTTTTTAAAGACTTAATTAAATTTTCTTAGAAATGATATCAGTAAGTTATCTTTTTGTAAGATATCTTTCACAAGAGCTCTTTATGATATCTCTTCATAGATATCTCTAAAGTCTCTAGCAAGCGTGCCATTTAAGATATTTTACGAAAGCCGCACACATGCGCAAGCAACGTACATGTGAACTAGAGACCCTGTGTTCTAGTGTGAACTGCGTGCCACTGCATGCTCTGGATTTCAAAGAGATAGCATTTCTTCAATATTAACGTTTTTAAGATAATCTTTCTTTCTTAAATTATAAATATTATTAAATATGTATTTGAGCATAAAATATATTAATATTTTCATATATATTTTTGTTATTTCTATATTTAACCTAAGAAGTTGGGTTATGTCTTCAAAAAATGTAAAGGGCGTTTTTTAATTCATCGATTGATCAATCGCAT
>NW_021851814.1:24814-26455 GCF_003651465.1 Formica exsecta
TTTTTTTAATTTTGGATTAATAAAAAATTTATATAATAGAGTTATCGCTCGTTATTATCCTATTATAAATTAAAATATATATTAAATTATCGCGTTATAATAAGCTAAATCCTGAATAATTTAATAGCAAAAAAGAGAATATTAAATTTTGTTAACAAAAATTATTTTCATTTAATTTTATGAATCATTTTGTTATAAATTACGATAAAATGCATTATCGTCGATAACATTAAATCCTGCATCTGATACGAATTCAGCTTTTTATTGCATTTGTACTCACCAAATGAAAAACGCAAGTAACCTTAGTGTAAATCACTGAATCTATAATAATATTCGTAAAAATTGCGATTTGTATAATACTATATTAATACAAAATACAGCACTAACACATTAAGTTTTATTGGAGATTTTCTAATTATCTTTACTAATTAGGATATTAGACGGGAAAATAATTTCTTTGGCGGATGATCTGCTATCGCCGAATCGAAAGATGACGTGCTATTCTTCATCCTTCTCCTTCTTCAAAGTACTATATTATAAATAACATCTTTTTTTTAAATAGTGTAGTGTAAGATAGGTAAGATATAAGTAAAAATGACATTTTATTGCAGAATCTGAAAAAAGATTTTTCTCGCGATATTGAATAAAATATCTGTAAGCACGGTAGAACGCTTTTCTCTTTCTCGCTAGTCTTTTCGCGACATTAAACTATATATTTTATTCTTTTTTTCTTTCTTTCTAAACATATATGCGCGCATACTCCGTACCAGTATTCCTTATCCATATCTCTATACACGTGTACAATTAATTAGGCAGCGAGTCAGTTAAATGTTAAATACGATTTTCATCGGCGCTCCTTTATATTTAAATGAGCTGGTAGGCGCATACAAATGAAACCTTCATAAGAACACTATAGGCCCGAGCACAGACTTGCATAAGTGTAGAACCTAAATAGTTTAAATGTTTAACAACAAAAAGATTATTTAATTTCCTATATATCAAAAAAATTTTTTTAATTTTGTATTATTAACTTGGATTAATAAGCTTTCCGTAAAAGTGGAGGGATTACGGAGAGCCAAATACTCGATTGTGATTGGTCGATTTTCTTAGCGCTGTGAGCGTTTGTTATAAATTACGATAAAATGCATTATCGTCGATAACATTAAATCCTGCATCTGATACGAATTCAGCTTTTTATTGCATTTGTACTCACCAAATGAAAAACGCAAGTAACCTTAGTGTAAATCACTGAATCTATAATAATATTCGCAAAAATTGCGGTTTGTATAGTACTATATTAATACAAAACAGTACTAACACACATTAAATTTTATTGGAGATTTTAAGAGCTGACTTTCTTTATCAATAATTAATTTGTTCTATTGATTATTCACTTAAAAATAGCAATATAAATAACTGTATTTAATTGCATCGAACTGCAGATCCTACTGTGCTCTCCCCGAGAAAATGCTGCTTTTATACATGTAGTCAATGAATAAAGGCTCTTGCACACGTCAACGCGTTAGTGCCGGTCTACAATAGGCGATTTAAGCCCTAAGCCTTATGACTTAACCTCTAAACTGTGACGTATTTCCGGCCTTAAACATTTTTCGCGCTGCCTTAAGCCCTAATCTCTAAGCC
>NW_021851814.1:31691-56802 GCF_003651465.1 Formica exsecta
TTAAGTCTTACTGCTTAAGTTTTTTTAGTGTCGGTCTACAATAGTGATTTAAGCTCTAAGCCTTAAGAAATTGACCAATCACGATCAAGTATGAGGAGAATACTCGACTGTGATTAGTCAATTTCTTAAGGCTTAGAGCTTAAATCACTATTGTAGACCGGCACTAAGCGAGTTGGCCAACAACTCCCATCTTTTAAAGCTTAGAGCTTGAGGCTAGGATCGATGTAATTTTTCTCTTAAAACAAAGGCTAAATCTTAAATCACCTATTCTAGACCAGCACTTATGCGTATAGAAAGGCGAGACGCGTTGGCCAATCAACCTTACGCTCTTACGGACAAGCTGTAAATCGAGTAGCTATTGCATATAATACTTTTTTTATTTATAAAATATACAATATTTCATTTATATGCTTTATAAAATAAAGATGAATAAATTAATTTATTATCATGTAGGAAAACAAGAATAGAAAAAATAAAATTTGAACAAATAAAAAAATATAATAATGGGAATGAAAGAATACAATAAAGAACAAGCAGAGAAAGAGAAGAGAGAGAGAACGAATAAGGAGCAAACGAGATAGCTAACATGAAAGACTTCCGAAGTTTCGTTCGCGAGGCTCGCTTTATCTATAATCTCTCGCGTTATATATCGTTACTGTAAAATTTTTGTTTTTCGCGCTTATTGATCCGAAAATAATTACAATGAATTAATGATATTTTACCGATTAAAATAATACCAAACACGATACAAATCGGATAATTTTTAATCAATTATGTAATTAAAATTATGATTACTTATTTCATTAAAAATATGTTATCAACCGTTCCTTATAAACTCTGTACTATATAGGCTAGATGGCATTGCCGAAGCCTCTCTTTTTCTTCCAATAAAAAAAAAAAAAAAATTAATGATGTCTCGTCGGTGTCCGTGATTTACATACACATATGTTTAAATTATAGTTAAAATTATACGTGCAATTAAATATTGTATGATGATCAATAATAATATAGATAACAGAGTGAATAAATAGACAATATGTAAGACACGGGTGCCTGTTAGACTTTGTGAGATTTGAGTGAAGCGAGGGGGGGATTTAAGGCGGGAGGAGGCACGAACCAAGCATCCATCTCTTCCGTGGCAGCGGCACTCTACGTGCGAGCGAGAGAGAACGCAAGGGGCACGAAACAGAGTATGTCCTTTTCTACGTGGGCATCGGCCCCCACTCCTTAAATAAAGGCAAACGCTCGGTCTAGATATACTATGTCTATGCTGGCGACAGCCAATGGCAAGGACAATTCTGGTGAAAAGTGCAATTCTCATAGGCTATCGCTCGCTAACGACAACGATAACCGTCGCTAAGATGTTTAGGGAATCCTGCTATTGTCCGTCCTTATATTCAAGATCGTCTTAAGTATATTTCGTTTATCATATTAGCGGGATAGAGAAATAGCATGATTGTCAATTCTTGTTTGACATTACATTATCTTTTAACAGTCTTAATCGTAGACAATTATATTATATATTCATAGACAATTATATTATCTTTCTTCAATTGTACCGATATCGCGTAAGCACATACGAGTACTGGTATATGAAAGCATATATATAAATAATACATACAGAGGTCTCCATCGTCTCTCCTGTCGACCCTTAACTGGCGACCATAGACATAGTATATCTAGACCGAGTGTTGAGGAGTGGGGGCCGATGCCCACGTAGAAAAGGACATACTCAGAATCCTGCTACTGATTGGTCAATTCAATGCTATTCCACGAGTAGGATTTCCGAACACATTTAAACGGGTATGCGTCGATGTCGTACGTCACATCCAGCATCCAGCTGTCGTGATCGACGCGAACAGATGGACATATACTGGATTGGGAGCGCCGAGTCATAATCAGCGAAACGGCTGGTCGGGACGCAGGACGATCCGCGGGAAGCTGTGACCTTTTGAAATGGCCACCGCGGGCTGCTGTATCGGGGCGTTTTTGGTGATATTCTCGTTGCTAATGAAGACAGGTGAGGTCAACGCACGATTACATTGCGACAAGTATGTATATTGTTACCGCCGTCCTGGGCGGGGCATATATTAACCCTTTCTCACTTTCAATTTTTTTCGTGTGTATCACGAATGGGCGGGAAACTTGAGCGAAATGTAAAAGATAAGCGTGCGAAAAAGCCTTTATTTTCACTTTACGTAAAAATAAATATTTCGAGAAATACAATTTATCATGAGGTTTATCAATTTTGTCAGGAAAATGATTACAGGAAGAGAAAGAGAGAGAGAGAAAATATAAAAATATGTAGAAGAGAAATGTGCTTATTATTTTCTTTCATAGAGAGAATTGTATTTGTCATTGTCATCATGCCAAAGTGCAATATATGATTATTATATCAGTGTGTGAAATCATAAATAATAACAGCAACAATAAATTATAAATTATACATATTCTAATAGGCAAGATACTTGATATAATAAATGGAGATAAGAAGCAATTAAGAAAACCAAATAGTAAAATTTATAGTTGCTTTCCATTTACATCAAGACTCGGATAATTCTCACTTGTGACGTCATAACTCAGTTGAATGCACGTTCCTTTTGATGCTAGCAAGTGAGATTTAACTGAGTTTTTACGTGGTTTCTGCACACGATCGAGACTGTGTGCTTTAGTGAGTCTAATAGACTCACATTAAAAGTGAGATTATGAATCTGTATTGTTATGTGATAGCTTTTTGTTACCAAAATAAGCAGATCAATGACGTCATTGTCTGAGTATGAAATACTCACATAACTATCTCAGTATCACTTGAGTGCAAATGGAAAGCAACATATATTTCATTTGCTATTGATATTGGTAATTTTACACAAATTCATAGTCTATTTATTTCGATGATATAACTAAAACAACTTTGTATGCACTGTTCCAGTTATAAATAAACTTAACTTCCATTAAATATATTTATAATAAAGTCAACATGCAAAGATGAACTTCAATTGAATGGAATAAACATGAAGATTTACAGTTTACAATCATGGAATTTATATAGTATTCATGACATTTATTCTTCATTCATTTAACGCAACAAAATCACACAGAATCCATTGCACAGTCTGATAAATAATATTTTTATTCAGGACATAGCATCCAGTGCTATCAATGTACCAGCATCAACAACGAGGATCCTTTTCAATGTAATGAATTTCTAACAAGCGACGTGGATCTCCAGCCGGAATCGTGCGACGATGTTTACGGAGCGCGATATTGCGTTAAGCATGTAGGCCGTTTCGAGGGTAAACAGAGTAGCGAAGATATTTTGCACAATCTTCTTGGCTTGGGAATCTAACACCGGCAATGCAGGGGAAATTAATTAGAATCATATGCAGCAGATCATACACAGATTAAGAACGGGCACGCCGGCGATTCTGTATTTAACTGTATTAAATTCTTTTCAGATTTTTTCGCTGCTCCGGAACAATGCTTACACTTGTGTGAGATCTTGGAACGCGTCCACAAATCGCCTATAAGCGATTTTTTTGATACATATACGCGCTTTATCTTATAATGATAAGACCTCCTCATAAATTGTGTTCCAATGATCCAGCACATGTATAAAACACATTTACTAATCCAAACTATTTTTCTATCATTATCAATCATTATATAACATGTAGATCATCATTTGTGTAGGGGCATGCAGTTAAGAGGGAGACTTATCTATTATTTTATGATACATAATTGGAAAATGCTCACATATAACATCAATCACATGTAATTGATCGGAAATTTAATCATTGTTTTCTTAATTAATTAAGCAATTACCTTGGATTGCTATCAATGCGCATCAGAGGATGAATGGAAATGCATGGACAATGGATTGGTTAAAAGTGCCTTGGTGCCGACAAATTGTAGTCATGTTTATGGCGCGCGTTATTGCGTCAAATCAATCGGCCGTTTCGGAGGTTTTTATATCATGTTTCAGCATTCATTCATGTCAAGTGTGCACGAGTGATTTTCCCTTAAGTAGTATTATTTTTCGAAGCAGAAAGAAATTTTTCCGAATTTTAATCATTTTGTAATATTTGGTTCTAGTTTCAGAAATTTCAAGATTAAAGTATACTAAGAAGTTTACGGAATTTACAATATTTTTAAAAATATATTCCTTCAAGTATTGATCTTCTGCCATATTCTCTGCTCTGAAAAATGTGTGATAATTACTTTATTATGCATCTTCTTTTTGGACATTGGAAATAATTTAATAAAAAAAAATCGGTTTTTCACTGTTGAAAGAAATCGATGATTAATATTTTTCTGCTTTAAAAATATATGAATTATTGTACAAAATGTGTGTAAAGGATCCATAATCTCTTCACTTCTCTGTATGTCACGACCATGGCTATCACTTGCTTTGTAAAATATGCACAAATTCCATTCATCTCTCCATTTTCAGTAGTATTTCATTTTTCTTCATCACTGATTAGAGCGTGCCTTTCTCCATAGCATTAAACTGCTTCACTTTGATATCAATTCATATCAATTAGATAATACAGAATAGAACTTTTGTATTATCTAAATTAACAATAAGACATAAATGCTCAGATAATAGAACAGTTGCTTCCTAGATACTGCTTCAAAACATAATAGCTTCTATCTAAAGAAATTTGTCTCAATCTCTATTTAAAAAAAAAGAATGTTTACTCTTAAACTAGTACCCATTATATTAACATTGTATTCAAAAATAGGTGGTATCGGTACAAAGCGATTTTGTTCAGCTGTCGACATGGGAAACTACTGCGATTACGTGAAGCAGCCGGGTGATAAGTTGACCTATCGTACTTGCGTTTACACGTGTACTGGTCACGGATGCAATCCAGCAACATCTTCCATGCCGAGTGCAACACACACATGGATTATGCCTGTAGGTTTACTGGTTGTCTGGAGAATGATGTTTCACAGGTAGAAGATTCTCAACATTTTTTAAAGCCTTGATGGCTACTCAGTCTGATGAATTTGTTGTTCACTGTAATCGATGAATCTCTTACTTAAGATTTTAATACTTAAATTTTATTTCATTGCAACTTGTTTATCTATACCTATTTCAAAAATTGCGCAACTCTTATATTATAGTACAAAGACTCTGATAAATAATTTTCCCATATCACATAATGTCAGGGAAAATGTTTTATAAGTTTTTATTTACACTTTTTAATATATTTTTTATGACTTGAATTTAATATTTCAATTTTAAGCCAGTAGTTATATTTGTATATTTTATATATTTAATATCTATATTCTTCATATATATATTTAATAGATATTAGATACTAGCAAAATAATATCACACTAGCGATAATACATATCAAAGTGACTATATCCGTCTATTTGACCAAAGTGACTGCATCCGTCTATTTGACCAAAGTGATTGTATCTGTCCATTTGACTTATAAGTAAAAAAAATGCTAAAAGAGCATTATATAATTTAACAATACATATAATTTATTAGAGAAAGATATATGTTGCAAATATCAAATTTTGAAATAAACAAAATATTTGTGCATCATGTACTATACTAATAATAAAATTGTTTGCATATATACTGATATGATTAAATATTCTTGTTTATTTTATCATGAAAGTTGCCATATATCATACATACAATATTTTCTCCAATATTTTTGTATATAAATTTGTCGAACAGGTATGCGCTGGCAATAAATTTATCTGTAATATGCAAGATAATAAAGCTCTTTGGTATTTTTTTCTGTTTGGTATAAGATCGTGTGTGGTTGGATCTTAATAATATATATATATATATATTCGATCGATATATAAATATTACATATAAATTCTGATACAGGCGCATATTGTGCGCCACAATATTGCATTATAAGCATTTATAATTCATAGCAAAATTCATAAATCTCTTGCATTGTATAATATCTATCATGAACATGAATAGTTATCTTTTTTATATATCATGAAAATTGCTTTGGCTATAAATGTCGAAAATATATACTTATATAAACTATACTTTGCAATACGTATTTTTTTATACTGCCTGTAAAATGTACTGCCTAATACAACACATGTAACTCTGCTCTCTAATGATGAATGATAGGTGTGCGTATTTAGAAGAACGTCTCAACGAAATGTATTATTGGCGTGTATATTAAATCTACAGTTACAAGTAAACAACTAGTGAAGAAAGACTAGGGAATGCTACGTCACATGTTGCTGTATCAGCAAGTTTCAGGACTTATATTTACTATGTTCACACTATGCGATTAACGAAATCTTACACTCACTTGATCACAAGCGATATGTGAAGTGTAGCATTCAGGTACTATATTTATCGATCCACAATAAAATTGCACACACTGTATGAAAAATACATATATAAATGTATAAATCATTACATGATTTGATTATTGTTCTTAAGCAGAAATATAATTCCTTACGGTTTTTGCAACCACAAGATTAATGCTAGAAATATTCTAATACATTTGCTAGCATACCGTTTCTTTAAGCAAATTCGACTGAAATTAAACCCACATCGAGTATAAATGCCGCCTTTCTTAAAAATATATATATGCAACTTTTCTATCATGGCATTGATTGTACATGATTTAATGATCTTGCACGCACATATATTACTGCACATTTACTACATAAGAAGGAATTTTAAGATAAAATCTTCGAAATTATCGGAATTAAGTATAATAAATTTATCGTTGCATAAGTTTGAAGATCTTATTGCCATCGACATTACGGCAGCGTAGATGGCAGTGAAAGATATATGCAATAGCAAAATGCTTAATATATTAATATGCTATCCTACTTGTACGTAATACGCCACAGTAGCATTATAGAACATTGATGCGTAACATGACATTTATCTGTAATAGATCAGCAACAAAATTAATTTTATTCTTTGCAAAGATAAATTCAAATAAAAAGAATTTATAACATACATGATAATATGTAAAGAAATACTGTCTTCTACGAAATTTCTTTCTTCTAAAGATTGTGTGTAGTAATATATTAAATAATATATTAAATAACCAATAAACATGAAAGAGAGCAATAAAAAAAATAAACAAATGATTAACAGACTAGTATCAACATCGTATCAGTATCGTTCTCAGAAAAAGTACAATGTGTCATCAAACTATAATATTATATATGAATTATTCATTCGTCAAAGGATACTGTGCTTTCCTTAATTTTTTAATCGTGTACAAATCCTTATGTAGATATACATACATATATCCAACTTACGCATCCAGCTATGTGTGAACAGGTACGATTTTCACGTAACAAATGCAGCCTCTGCTTTCTCTGATCCCTTGTGGTCAATATCAACGCGACAAGTTTTATTCTATATAAAAATTGTAGACTAACAGAAAGTCAGTCAGAATTATTCTGTGCGAATATGTCTTTGTGTATATAAATATCATAGAGCTAAAATGTCTCAAGCATGTTGGTAAAAATTTCTCAAAAGCTTAGGCTTTTTCTATAAATTGTTAGTAGTGCACATATATTCTACAGATTTTAAGTAACTGAATGCTAACCATAGTTTAGCAGGAAAGCTGTGCAAGAGTCTTACTTAAAGCCAGTGTCGAAGCGAATTTGCTGCAGCTGTTATTTGTAAGCTTTATTGGCGCTGCAATTTTCGTATTTGGTCCTCTAATTCCTTGACGCGCAGTTGACTATTACCAAGCTGCCGTCGTACTAGCCTCAATTCGTCGGTTTGACGAGCAAATGCTAATCGAAGTTCCGCTTCATTGTTTGGGATATCCACATTCTCCATAACTTTATTGTCATTAAGCGGAGACGATATAATATTCTTCTAATAGAAAAAGATATTGTCAAATATAAATTATAACATAATTCTAAATCATATGCTATATTCGTACCTGCATAGCGACATTTCCAAACTTCTGCTGTAGTTGTTGAAACTTTGTGCTTTGATTACTAGATGTCTTCTGACTTTTTTCCGACATGTCGTGTAATTCCACCGGTCTATAATCCGGTATGGTCTCGGTAGACAGAAACGCGAATTTCTTCTTGTTATTCAGATCAGTAGTCTGAGGTAATTGCGGTTTGTATATTCGTGGCTTATGCGTCGAGATGCTTCCTCCTGATAAAGTGCACAATATTCATTAACATGATTGTTCGCTAAAATTATATTGTTGCATATAAAAGGTATCTTATTTTAACTGATTCATCTAAAAATATTGTCGTTAGATATGCTCGAAACCATTAAATTTTTATCTGCAACATTTTTCGATTTCACCAATAATTTTAAAGATATTCATGTGCGTCATTTAAAATGGGATATCCTGTATACATCATATAGCATTAATTTAAAAAATATGAAAAACCTGTTTTAAGAGAGATTAATATTGGCGGATTATTCATGCCGCTGATCCAATCTCTAGCCGACAGTGCGGGACACGTTCCGATTGTATCAGGGTATAGATCTTCTTGGAATTGATCACTCTGAAATATAATATAATACAGCTTTTAATCGATAGAGCTTTAAAAGAAATAATTCAGATTCTTATTATAACATTATATTAGATCTATGAAAAAAAACAACGTAACATTAGAAATATGAACTTGCCTTTCGAGGTACTATCATCGAGATTGGTTCACACATTCCGCGAGTCGCATGCAGCTTGTAAAATCTGAACACCTCACATATAGCAGTATTGATGCCTCTTTTTGGCATTACGCCTAATCCTCTTTGAGGATTTCCAGATATAAATTGACTAAGGTAATACAACCAAGGTGCTTCGTTAACTACTTCGTAATAGCGAATATTACCATCGCCCTGCAAAAAAATAATAATGGAGTCTTAAATGGTTCATATTGTATACATATTTTATATTTTTACCTTTCCTGCTAAGAACACCATGTTGGTATCGTTATCGTAAAATGGGAAGACCACCCCACTCGAGGAATCTATCGTTTCACATATTAGTGGGACAGTTAGATCATGTTGACTCCATATTGCGTACTGTCGGTCCGAATGTCTGCTAAATCCAGTAGTCAAGAGACGTCCAGAACTACCGAGGAATACAACCTTGCTCGCTTTAGTACCGGCATGACATACCCCTTCCTATTCGATATGATTGATGTTATTTATAATACGAAAAACTTTATTTTATAATTTAAAAACAAATTTTAATTTGTAAAAATAAATATTATGTATTTTTTTATATTATAACAGACTTTTTATTATACACAATATTTCAAAAAAGAGGTTCAGGTTTCTTTTACAGAGCTTTGTCACAAGTGTTTGTACTTACCGAAACGACGATACCGGATCTTGGTTCGAAAACGCGCAATTTTTTATCCTTGCACGTTGTTGCCAACAAACTGCCATCGCGATTCAAGGATATACTGTAGATTACATCGGGATGCCTGTCGATGACACTCACTGCCTCGCATCTGTTTACATCCCATACGATAACAAGATGATCGAAGCCGGCGCTAAAGAGCACATTCTCCGCTACCGGATGCCATTCGATATAAGCGACGCGTCGTTTGTGCCCTTGTAACTCCACCAACCATTCAGTCAAATTTCTCGACAATCCGCCATCGGGTACATGCCACAATTTTATCTAGATAAAGACACAAATGGACGCATTCAATATTTTCAATCTATAGTTTGCGTAAATTTCCCGTTCATGGAAAGATTCTTTTCAATCCGGTATGCAAAACGTTTCTTACAGTGCAATCATCGGAACAGGATGCAATGATGTTGTCATTAAATGGATTCCATTTGATGTCCAAAACAGGACCGGTATGTCCAGTTACTCGACTGGCATTGAAGTCGAGTCGTCCGGTCTGTAAAATACAATAAAATAATAAAACGAATATACTATGATAATATTAATAAATACGCGATGAAACTTATGATTAATTAATCATGAATAGCCATTATATTTAAGATGCATGCTAGTTTTTTTTATCAATACTGATGCCTGGGATAATCTAATTGTATTTCTTGACCATACATTATATAATACAGCCTTTTTTCCAAGTAGGACAAGAATCAATAAATCGATGTGGCACGGAGAGATAACTCACACGATCCAACGATAATACCAGGAACGCTCCGCCACCCGCAACCTCCGTTACAACGGCCAGAAACTTGGGGTTTACCGCGCAGAATTGCGAATCATGGGCGTTCTTCGTGATCTTGATGTTGTCGTAGCATTTCTCCCTTTTGGCTGGCACACCATAAACGTGTCGAAATTTGCTGCTTCGAACGCCGCGGAACCACGACTGCAAATATGTTAAGTCCATTTTTATTTTTCTACATTAATTTCTTTTTTAAATCTAATGCTTCACGAAAACAAGTTGTCGAAACAAAATCATGTAAATGTGTCATTGCGAATTTGCGAATGTTATAATAAAAATAATCGTCAATGTATATAGTATAAATCATGATGTAAGAAAATAAAAAATAATAAATAAATCATATATTATATATATTATTTAATATTAATTAAATATTATTTTATTCATAAATAATATTTTCTTACATCATGGTGTAAATGTATATCCGATTACATCTTTTCCATCTTTTCGCCGCAATAAACTCGCGTTGCATTGCATTTCTGAAATACGAGAGCGTCTCGTGCATTGCAGGATATAATATGCGCATATGATGATATCGGAGAAACGTTCAAGAAAAAAAACATACTATTCATATATTATCTTCGGCAAAACTCTCTCTTGCTCAGAAACCGTGAAAAAGAAAGTTACCGGTATCGTGAACGGAAATATTGATACCGTGTTATCAACTGACAACTACTAGATTTTCAACGACCGCTTCTGAAAATAAAATCGGGAATCGATGATACGCAGTGAAGCAATAAAAATGGTCGGAAGACAAAATGTAACATTACACTTTATGTAACATTCTTATTATAATGTATTGTCGTACGTAATATAATCAATTCTGACGAGTGAATTATGCGACATAATTGCGACTTTTCAAAATGCCCTTAAAATTAAAAATAAGATACTTGTCAAGTACTCGTATTATATTTCTTCTACTTTAGTTTTAAATAAAGATCTCATTTTTAGTCCCGATACTTTTTTTTTTTCTTTTTGTGTCGCTGTTTCTTAATTGCCTCGTTGCATATGCACATGGGGAAACAGCAAAGTCGCACGTGAATGTGAAATTTCTCGAATTCGCAAGTCGACGTATTTTTACTGGCGCGTGCAGTGTAGTGCGGCGAGACAGATCGAATTATGCGACTTTTTCTCATGAAAAAAAAAAAAAAAAAGAAAAAAAAAGAATTAAACGGGTTGCAAAAACATAGGAATTTGCTCAAAAATAGAGAAGAAAGATCTCCCAGATGTACTGAGATTCGAGCCATCTCTTTGATTAATTTCAAGTTGAAGATTAAAAGTCTGCTTCTGAAATTAAGCAGAGAATCTGAAATGTGCTTCTCGAAAAGTCGATCAATTACAGTCGCTTATAAATTGGAAATCACCGTTCTTTGATGTTCCTACAAAAATTAACTGCAAATTGATCAAAGAAATGGTAGACAAAAGATGGCTCGAGACATCCCGTGCACTAACAATAAGTATGCAAAATATTATAGCCAGGATCTCAATAACTGGTACATTATATAATATGTTATTGTCAACTCCTTATTGCGCAGATAATGTAAAGAAGAGAGACGTGTGATACTTTATATCCTTGCTTATTCTACCTGAATCGTTTACCACAAAGGATGCACGTTGAATTTTCACACACATGAGTTAAGAAAGTGTTTTATTTTTTTTTTTTACAAAAGACCTTTTTTAATCATTATCTTAAAATTACATATAATAGTTTTTTATTATCACAGCGTTAATCTAAAAAGTATTTACGCACGCATATGCGTGCGCTTGAATAACAAGCAATTGAAGCAAATGCAATTCACGACAGTAATAGTAGGAATGTAACTCGCTTATTCGTAATTAAAACCACTGGAATGCAAATATAATTGCAATGATTATACGTATATGAGTACAAGATGTAATCACTTACGGTATCGTATTTTTTTTTTTTTTTTAATTACTCTAATCTTCACATTATTATTCTGAATCTCTATATAAAATATAAATTACAATATTGCGTTTCCAAATAAATATTAATCGATCATGTGTGATTCTTCAAAAATTTATCCTGTGCTACAAAAAGGAGAGAGGGGGATCATCTCGATAAAAAATTATATCCATTGCAGTATAATATTGCAAACCAGAAGTAGGATAAAAATAGCAATTTTAAGAATAAATATAGAGACGTTCCCGGTTCCTATTCATCTGTCAAACGTCGCGTTTTCCACGTCACTTGCTTACAGCTGAAACGAATTAAATTCATAATTTGTAAGAAAAAAGATTCTCCCCGATTCACAAAATTCTTAGATCTCTGCACACATTTGTACAAAAATCTTTTAAATGTATTGTATGCGTTGTAATTTTTCGAAATCGATCTTACAAATTACAAGCTTGATTTGTTCCAGGCATAGACGTCGTACTTTCCTTCGATTTTACGATCTCGAGGCTCTACTCACCTGCTTATTGTTGGTCATGTCTGACGTTAGACGGGAACTGGAGACAGCCGGTGCTCGACGAGTACACGTGCGCGGTGAGACGATCGTCGCCAGTGCACAACGGGGACACGGTAATCGACAAGCCGGGACCCATGCATGTGCAGGTGGTTGAAGAAGTAGAGAGAGAGGGAAAAAAGAGAGAGAAAAAAAGAGACACAAGAGATGGATAATATTGCAACCAACTACACAAGTCGTTCTCTCACGTCGCGCTTACTAGAAGAAACAAAGGGAAATGAAACACGCGTCTAATTAGCAAACCATAAAATCATATATAAAGTGGCATGGCTGTATGGGATAAAGGTTTCTTTCATGGTTTACACGTCATGCGTGCGCTATGTATACATAGGGTGTCTAAAAATCACCGGATGTCCGTTTAATGACCAGATCTCTATAGCCAATTCGATAAAAAGTATCGAGGCATAGATAATTTTCAAGTTACAAGCGATTAAGAAAGAAGGGCTTTTTTGAAATGTGATAATAGTATATAGTATATTTTTTATCTTTGGACGGAGTTTAACAAAAGTTTGATTTATGGCTTAATTATATACAAGGATAAAGGATGATCCCCGTCGACCTTTTTCTTTTCAGGAAAAAAATCGCTTTTAAATCGGCTAATTGTATAAGATTAAAATATCTGTCGTTAAAAGGACACGCTATATAATGTAAACTCCACTATGGACTGTACATTAAATAGTTTCGGATTAAAAATGTTCTCTCGACAGTATCATCAGTTTCTACCTTTAACGTACGTGCATTTCACCCGATTTTGTTACCCGAAGAGATTACGAAATCGAATGCACATCGAGAATATAATATATAGGGTGAGTCACTAGAAATTGTCTTCTAAGATATCTTTATAAATATTGATTTTAGACAAAAAGGTTTAAGATAAAAGTAAAATTATTTTAAAAAAGCTACATTTTGGTCGTCTTTTTGGTAGTTTTTTTTTAGATGCAGTTTCAGAAGGTTTTTAAGGTCATTTCAAGTTTTTTCAAGCTCGTTTCAAAATCACTCCATGTTAACGTGTCATAGATCGTTCGTCTTTTTATCTTCCACAATTATAACTAATTAAAAATAGAGTTTTCCATTTAAAAAACTTGAGATAATCTTCAAAATTTTTTGATGCCTGCATCTAAAAAAAAAAAAAAAAAGTAGCCCTTTCAAAATAATTTAACTTTTGTCTTAAACCTTGTTTAAAATTAATATTACTGAAGATATCTTAGAAGGCAATTTCTAGTGACTCACCTTATATATGCACAAACGGATATGTATATATTATATCAATTACGCTTGGATTCCGAAACTGATGACTTTACTTCAAATCTCATTCCTGATACATACATATAAATGTGCCATGCGGGGAAGAAATAAAGTTGCGTTTCACTATCTCTCGCGTGACACTTATAGCGATTGAATAACAAAGGGATTACGAAATCGAGAAAGATTGCGAACACCACGTGCGCTCGCGCAGAGTATCAAGAATACGTAATGACAGTTCGAAACGTTCAATCGCATCAGCTGTTCAGTTTCTACTGACGAGTGATTGTCTATAGTGTTGAGTATTCGCGCGGAATCTGACGCTTTCTGTCACCGGATATTCTGTCATCGCGTCAATTTGCGTGTTATCATTTTGCAACTGATACTGTTACATTCTTCCTCTCGAATATACATTTACGAATTATCAATAGAAATAATTACTCGAAATTTGAGATTCATTTAATTTAATTAAGCTCTTAATTCATTTAATTAAGCTCTAGACACGGTAAAATAATGGCACGTTTTCATTAAAGAAATTTCGAGAAAAATATTATGTTAAAAAAATTTATATAAATTTCCAGAATTATTTAGCATTGTTTTTTTACAATTAGACATGTTTATGTATCTCTTATATTGAAAGCGGCGTGCGATAAAAAATTATATGTTGATCTCACCGCTTCTTATCATTTCTTATCCTACGGTAGAGGGTCTATATAAACTATCGCATGCATACACGTCAAACATAGCAACGAAACACAGACGATAAATGAAATATTCCTGTCGTTTGTTTACATACTATACGATTCTACCATGGCATCAATTTAAAATTCCTTCACACGTGAAATGCGATACTAACTAAATCGAAAATCGCGATTATACTAGAGTGCGAAGCAATTTGTAAATTTACAATTACAAGTAGTAAGTAACATTATTAAAAAAATAAATAAATAAATAAATAAAAAATAAAAAATCTATCTTCTACGTTAAAACGTCGAAGAATAGCAAATATCGTACAGACCGTAAAGCATAGCGCACTCGGTATAATAACTCGACGCAAATAATAATGATCGCCTTTGTACTCACTTTACCGCTAGGCTTGTAACAGGCCCTCGCGTCTACCATGTTGTTCATGATCGTGTGCTGTTCCTCGATGCCGTCGAAACCCAATTTCTCCGTCAGTTCCTCCCTCGTACGTATCATCTCCCGGTGGACGACGTTGTATCCCATAGACCTCGCGATCCCCGAGCAAAACTTCTACCTTTTTTTAAGGACGCTTATTTCTTCCGGAAGTTGATTTACAAAGTCAGTTGACGCGCGCGACCGAAACCGTTCGTCGCTTCACCGGCATCGCTTCTCCCCCTCGACGTCTTCTTACCGTTCCGTCAATCGCGAAAGTACCGAGAGTACAGACGCAAAAGTCGAACACGTGCTGCGAGTGCACCTTCGATCGGAAATTTGTTAATCGCAAACTCATATATATAAACACGCACACGCGCACGGTATCGATCTGACGTACCGCGTGTAAACACCTTTCCTGCGTGACACGAACGGACGCCACAAAAAGTGACAGACAATGATCCCCTCTATCTATGCAAATACTGTAGATAATAAATACGTCCAACTCTTGAAAAATCCTTTGTCTTGCAAGGCAACCACTGAAACAGCGCCATCTATTAATCTGAGGTGATAAACTCTTGCTTCATAGAGTGTTACTGGCTGGGTAACAATGTAAATGATAAATAAAAATACGTATATAATTGTGAGATATTTTCTTTAATTTAACATTTTTTGTAATAATAAACCTTTTCTTCTTGCTATCATTAATTTTATTAACATAGGCTTTTAATAAAACGTTAAAATATTTATCTAAAAATATTTTATAACAATCGTTACATATTTTCCTTAATATTACAATTTGATATTAATTTTGTTTTAACATTTGATGTACTTTCGTTAACATTTCCAGATTCCACACGATGCAAACGATCAGTTTTCATTAATATAATCACGAACCACTTAACTACGAGACAAGCGTTCTCCTCTACTAAAAAAATACTAACAACTCAGGCCGCGTGGTAGCGCTAGTGCGCTGTATTGCCTGTTTTTAATCAAAGTTGGACGTATTATTATCTGCAGTATTTGATCTATGTTTGCGTAGCTTTGAGAGTCACGATATACGTAATATATCTAGAAGAATAAGTTTGCACGACTGTAAAATATATATATGCACAGGAGAATCGACCAATCGCGCGTCCAGACTGTGCGGGATGCGCTGATTGGCTCCTGGTGCAGGGATCCTAGAAATTCCCTATCCGATAGCCAATCGGCACGTTTGACTATTTTATATTTCGTACGACGCACTGATTGGCTATTAGTATAGTTTGTGTTGTATATGACAAGGCCAGCTCGTATGCAACACGACTTATTTCACGATGACGTCACCGTGTAAGGTTTATTTATAAAACAGCCGACGACGTTCTTCGCGTATTCGTACTTTGAACTTATTCGTGCACCTGGCGCGTCACAGAAGCCGCAAGCCACATTCGTGTATTCGCATCGTCCTCGAGAAAAGTACGTGAATCTATAAATAGAGCTTGAGCCGACAAACAAAATTCGCTGTCGTTTCTTTCGTCGATCGTCGTTCACGTCAGCGTGAAAATTGTCACTGCTGTAAACAGGTTGGATTATTCGATAGAGTTACAAATGTTCTGACACATCAAAAATATCTTTGACTCCGCGATTTCTGATACTGCTTATCGAAGATATCTTTGGTGCTGCATTGTTCTAAAGGATCTGCCGGTATAGTCTTAAGTCTAAAAGCCAACAATTCATCATCGCGGTTCGTGAATCTCAACGACGTGACTTCTCTTCGTAAGCGCATCGTGTCGGAAATTTTTGACAATTGATACGTACTTACGGATGAATTTCAACGACTGATAAGGCTCTAAATTTCCGCGAATCTCGCGTACACATCTCGTCATATAATTGATTTGTTCGAGATTCCACGTCATTTCGTTTTATTCATCACGCAGAGAGATCTTATATATACTTATTGTTAGACAGATAATTAATGTCGCAGTACTATGAGTCAACGATTTTCTGTTTTTTTTTGTATAATTATCGCGTATTCTATTACAAACATTTTATACAGACGAAAGTAGGAAGCGTCATGTTACAATCGTGATAGATAATAAAATTAATTCGATAAAGAAAAATTTCAAAAAGTTTAAAATATAATAAATAAATATCAACTTGTGTGTTTTACATTATTTTCAGGTACTCGCATACATAAAAGCAAAATTAAAAATAGACATGAGTTTACAATGGACACTCGCTGCTGGTTTCCTCTATATCGAAATTGCTATAGTTCTTTTTCTGGTATTACCAGTAGCTTCGCCAACTAGATGGCAAAAGCTCTTCAAATCTCGCTTTTTACAAAGTATAACCAACCAAGCTTCCATATATTTTATAATTCTGCTTGGTGTCTTGGTTCTCTTCCTATTGGATGCTATACGAGAAATGCGAAAGTATTCCAAGACTGGAGATCATGGTGATCACTCTCATTTAAATTTAGAAATGCAAGGTAAATTATTTAATGTATATATTTCGTATTTATCATGTATTAATATCACATTCTTATCTATTAATTGCAGCATCGTTATGTCTGTTTTTTTAAATATCGTGTTTCTTTTTATAGAAAACATGCGACTGTTTCGTGCACAGAGAAATTTCTATATATCCGGCTTTGCGTTATTTTTGAGTTTGGTGATACGACGTCTTGTCACTTTGATATCCACTCAAGCTACATTACTCGCTCAAAATGAGGCAGCCATGCGACAAGCTCAGTCTGCAACCACCACAGCCAGGAGCTTACTGTCACAGAGGACAATTGGGGAAAGTGCACAGAATGATTCTAATGAAGCACATGACAAACAAGTTTCAGAATTGAAAAATCAGATCAAAGAGTTGCAAGCTAAAAATTTGGAACTTGAAAATAATTTGACCAAAGAGAAAAAAGATAAAGAAGCAATCAAATCACAGGCAGATTCACTTGCAAAAGAATATGATCGTTTGACTGACGAGCATGCAAAACTTGTGCAGTCGAGTAGCGATAAGAAAAGCGATTAAACATGAATATTTTTTTCTGTTTGTTTTTTTATTTTAATATTTTGCTCACATTAAGCCTAAAATATTATCATATTGTATTTTTTGTTCCATAATTTGAACAAGATCCACATTTCACGAGTTACTGTTGACATATATTTACAAGTTTCGTTAAAAAGTTGTATATAAAAATATTAATATTGTAATGTGCCTCATAATATATACTATCATCCTTTTTCCAGTTTTGTGCACTTTCTGCATATAAAAGCCTATATTTTATGCACCCATATTTTGTTATTACAATATTCTTACATATAAGTTAATTAAAATTCATAAGTCAAAGAATTTTATAAAGAAAGAAAGCTGTCAATTACTTTATATTTTTTTTTGCAAAAGTGATACAAATTTTAATAGCAAATGTCAATTTTAATCATTTTATACACTATATGAAAATGATTTCAATTTCTTACTAAATACTGCACATGCAACATCTTAGATGCACACATCTTAGATAATATATTTCAAGTACTTCCAATTTTGCATTTGCAACATTTTCTCATTTTATATTTACTGATAATCTTACAAAATCGTATATTAGTATTATTTTCCATAATGCTATACTGTTGTAGACCCTTATTTGGGTCATATACCCCAGATTATGCTGTATATATTTTGATCTATGAATAGAATGTACTGAGAATCTCAAAATAACAAGTTCAGGTTGTTTTTCATAATGCATGCTTTCCTACATAACTATTACAAACCTATTATTTTAATGAACAAATCTTGTGCCTTATACAATATTATATTGTATTTTGTCATCCAGCTGTGGAGAAAAACGCTATTAAAATGTTTTAAAATGAAAGGAAGAGCTTTGTGTTTGATGCTTAACAATATTTATCTTGTATACGTAATATTTTTCACTTTATTATAAATTGTAATATATATTTTTCATATTTATTTTTTACATTTTTCTCCATGTGTTTTTTGCTTTATACTACTTTCCATCAGCAATGTTCTGCTAATTGTGAAATTAGAATAAGCACTTCAGAGGCATTATATCTTATCATACAATTTATTATTTGTTGACTAAATGTCCTTTGAATCCTTGCTGTAATCTAAGAAGCGCATAAGTAGATACATATTACGAACGCGCTTCAATCACACGTGTATAGTGCACATTCAGACAATTTGAAAATTCTTCTACTAAGTTTGAACATTTGAGAGTCTCCTTGGGATGGTCCTGGAAACACTTTATGACTTTATTACTACCTTCCAGACATGGTTGTACTGTACTCTGGACATCGACACTTTCTTGCCCTATAATAGTAAATTATATTTAATTTTACACAAATCTAGAAAATACAACATTTAATCTTATATTTAAAGCATTGATTTAATATCCCTCATATTCTTAAAATTGATATAATTTGTTCTCGAGCAATTAAAGCAAAATATACATTCTATTTAATTATACATGAAATTAACTTTTTCAAGATATTAAAATAAGAAATAGATTCTTAATATCAATAAAATTGTTATCTCGGATATAACGGTAAGAGCTTTGTTTGATAAATATATATAATACAAATAGTTAACAAATCTCTAGAAAATAAATTACGTTCTTAAACGATATCTAAACTCTCACCAGTCTTAGTTGTAGACGTTTCAGTAATAGCTTTCTTATGCTCGTCCTCCAAGATACGATTAATTTTCTGGTAACCCTCCTCTAAGTTCTGTAATCGCTTGTGCCAGTATTGATCTTGCTTCTTCAATTCTTGTTCCATGTGTTGTTGCATTTGAAGTGCGGACATTGTTAATTCAGGATAATGCACCGGCTGTCCGGGTGTCGCATCAGTAGCGGGAGGACTAGGAGGTGCTGGGTGCTGGCTCGGCGAGTCGGCTTTTGTAGAGGGTTCGCCGATCTCTGAACCGTCCCGTTGCGCGAGACGCTGCACAATCGCGTTGGACACCTTGATCACCCCGACTTCTTCTTCATTCGAAATGGTCAACTTGCGAGCACTCTGACCGGAGCCCATCTTCGGGGTCCTAGCTAATCAGCTCGCGGAAACTTCACAATTTTGAGAGTCACTCTGCTCTTAATCTACACAAAAATAATCGTCTCTTTCAATGCGATTACTTACAGCATCATTTATTCATAATCTTATCCAATCCATTGACAGCGGCGAGCTGTCTTTCGCAGCTTTGTCAAAAAAATGAAGTTACATAAATATTCTGAACGATGGCCCATCCACCAGTTCCACTACCTTCCAGGATTGCGTTCCAAAATCTACTCATCGGAATAATGCAGCGTTTGGTTGACCAATCAGGATAAAGAAAGCAAAAATGTCTTTGTTTTGATTGGTCAATCGCACTCTTCTTTTGCTCGACAAGTACATTTTCGAATGCAAGCTGGTATGACCATATTTAATCCGACCACGAGGTTAGTGGTTGCTGTCTTGTTCTATTGGATTATTTTTTTCGTATATTTTTTAATAATTGAGAGAAGATATTTTAAGGATATCCCAAATAAAAACTTTTGTTCAAACGCTGGATTTTTCCTACAAGTCGGAAGGAAATTAAATTTTATCAAAAAAGAGATCGAATTCTTTGAAATATAACCTAGAAAGGATATTTTCTGTTTATAATTTATGTATAAAAGCATAAAAAATAAATTAAGGATATAAATAAGAATTTATATATAAAGAAATAAAGAAAAAAGAAATTGTTAATTAAAATACGAATAATGAGATTTTGTTTTAAATGTCACATATGGAATGTTGTTGCGTGTCTTTATTTATTAAAAAATTTTGCTGAATTTATCTAGAAAAATTCTATATATAAAAAAAAAAAGAAGAAAAACGTGATATTACCTTTAAAAAATCGGTATTCATAGAAAAACAGTGCACATAGATGTATGCTTTATGAACTTTTTACTTTTTAGCTATATATAAATCCATAAAATGGAGTATATTCCAGTTTCTGATGCAGCGCAAACTAAGAGCGCGATGTATGTATATATGCTATACAAGATATTCTGATGAGATAAAAATTAGTTTTTGCATGTATTAATGATTGTTCTTTATTTACAGCCTTTGCTGCGAATGTGGGACTGTTATCGAGCCAAACCCTGCCAATATGTGCGTAGTATGCTTGCGTAATCACATCGACATTACAGAGGGAATTCCTAAACAAGCTACCTTACAGTTCTGTAAAAGCTGCGAAAGGTTTGATATTTTTCAAAAATTTTTTAAACTTGGCATTCATGTATGAATAAATAATGATCAGATTGTTCAAATATTGTATTCATATGATAGATATCTTCAGCCACCTACTGAATGGATTCATGCTGCATTGGAATCCAGAGAGCTCTTATCACTGTGTTTAAAGAAATTGAAAGGATTAAATCGTGTAAAATTGATAGATGCTGGATTTATATGGACAGAACCACATTCCAAAAGATTAAAAGTAAGTTCCTTGTATGTAACACAATTAAAATTGAGAAGAAAATTATGGCATTTATGTATAACTACTAAATTAAAATTATAATTTAAATTAATATTGAATTAGGTCAATTCAATGTTAATTCAATTGTTAATATGAATTGATACTCGAAATTTATATATAAATGATACTTGAAATTTATATATAAATGTATAATTTGTATAATTTTTTACATATATTTGCATTTAATGATTATATACATTTGCTATAGATAGTATTTATAATAAAATCTAATAATAAATTAATTATTTTTAATATTTTTCTTAGGTAAAATTAACTGTTCATGCAGAGGTACTTGGTGGTGCAGTTCTACAGCAAGTATTTGTGGTCGAATATATGGTGAATCATCAAATGTGCAATGATTGTCACCGTACAGAGGCTAAAGATTATTGGCGTGCGAGTGTAAATTTCAAATTTTATATTTAAAAAGAAATTGAAAGGAATTTAAATGCCAATTGATTATACATAACTTTTTTATACATATGGCATGTACATATATATATATATCTTATGGTCTTTTACAGGTACAAGTTCGGCAAAAAGCAATCAACAAGAAAACTTTTTTTTACTTGGAACAGCTTATATTGAAACATAAGGCACATGAACAAGCACTGGGAATAAAGCCTATTCATGGTAAATGAATATGAGAACTTTTGTAATATCAAATAAGAATTACACGTATAAATTTAAAATTTTTTTTAAATATTTACAGAGGGTTTGGATTTTTTCTATGCAAATGAAGCTATGGCTAGAAAAATGGTTGATTTCTTAGTAACAGTCATACCTTGTCATTATGAACATTCAAAAAAATTGATTTCATACGATTGTCACAGTAATGTTTACAATTACAAATTTACATATAGGTAAATATATATTGCAATGACACGCATTTTAATTTTATTTAATAACTTTTATACATTGAACAGCGTCGAAATTGTTCCAATTTCCAAAGATAGCATAGTCTGTCTACCACGAAAGTTAACTCAGCAATTGGGTGGAATCAGCCCTATTTGTTTGGTATACAAAATTACAAATTCTGTGCATCTTATAGATGTTTCATCAGGACAAAGTAAGTCATTTTAGCACTAATTATAATATATAAAAATAATTTAATTAATGGCATATAGCAATTTCATCTTTCTAGTTGCTGAAGTAAGCGCAACTGTCTACTGGAGATGTAACTTCAACAGTATATGTAATCCGAAACAATTAACAGAGTTTGTCGTGATGGACATAGAACCAATAAAACATACAGATATAAAAACTTTCCCAGGGCAAGGGTCTATCTCTAAAAAAGTAAGTTTTGTATGAAATATTTCAACCAACCACATTTAATTGTCTACATTATTTAAACTTATTGAAAAAAGAATTTGTATCTGCATTATTTGATGATCAGATTCTAGAAATAATAAATGTATTTCTGTAAATACATTTAATTTATCTTGTAAAAAAATATATTTTTTAATGAATATTTAAATTTTTCACACATTATATGTATGATTGTAAATAAATATAGACATATATATCTTGTTTACAATATCAGAAATTCGTGATGTGTAATTCACTATAGATGAAAATACATGATAATTAATTTTTAGCACGTCACAGCAGATGCGTGGCTAGTAAAAGCATCCGAATTAGGGATAAATGATAATCTAATTCACACACGTACACATTTAGGCCATGTACTTAAACCAGGTGATTCGGTTTTGGGGTAAGATTATAAAAAGTAATTTATAATAAATTTACAGTATGTAATAATATATAAATAGTAATAATATGTAAATATTGTGCCTTGTGAGAAGCACGGGGATTTCGAGAACGTGTGCCGGGAATTTAGGAATTCGGGCTCCGCTCAGAAAGAATCACCACTTTTGTCGTAGTATATATATGTATTTGTAACGTAGTTTTTCAAATATAATTTGTTCAATTCATATCTTCTAATTAATATGGTTCATCAATCTTTGCTCCAGATTATGTCTTATGTTTATCGCGGCATCGAATGTTTGAAGTGTCCAGTATGTGCTAGACTTAGATTAGATTAGATGACTTCGCGATACTGACTCGAGCTTCACTCAGACTGTCCGCAATTGATAATTACAATTGTGTGTGTTTCGTGATATACTATTCAATTTATAATTACGATTGTCCGCCGCCCGTTCGCAATGGATGGTTTCATTATCTCCCCTTCGATTAATTTTTCGAAGAGGATTGCTTGGCGACATGACCATATATGATCGTGACAAATAGGAATATATATAAGTTGTTTCTTTTTTGCACTATTGTAGTTATGCTCTGAAAAATAGTAATATAAATGATACCAATTTCGATAAACTAAGCGAAGATGCAGTACCCGATATTATTCTGGTAAAAAAGATTTATGGCCACGATAAGGCTGCCCGTCGCAGAGCGAGAGTGTGGAAGTTGAAACATATCGCTGACGAAATATTCAGCATGAGTACCGAAAATAAGTAAGAAACAATATATGTACAAAATTTAAAATACATCTTGTGTACTGTAGATTATCTCACATGAAACGATTTTAATTTACAGCGAGTATAATGAATTCCTCGATGACTTGGAAGAAGATCCGGAATTGAGGCAGAACATTAATATATTTCGAGATTCTAGGAAACAAATTCCTGTTGATACTGACGAAATAGATCCGAGTATTCCGCAGATTACTCTTGAAGAAATGCTAGACGATCTTGTAATCGAAGACACCGAAATGGCCGAAGTTTCCGAATAAAAGAACATATATTTGAAAGAATAATCTTTTGCAAATCACATTTTTTAAAAATGTAGTCGCGAAAAATTTTAAAATGCTTTTTTTAGAATTTGGCAATGGATCGCTATCACCATCTATAATAATAATTTATCACCATTTATAATAATGTTTAATATTGTCGGATTATAAGAAATCAATCTATTATTTGTCATATCGTTTCGACGATATATATATTTTATGTATAAATTCTAGAAAAAAATAAAACGGATAATGTACATAGATAAGCACAGTTGAGCTTCTTTTTCCATATTTATGCGATTATTGAAACATTTATAGAATGTATAATGTTCATGCGTTTGTAGAATGAGCAATCAGCATGTTCAGTAAAGAATATCGTTATTTCAATCTTGAAATGTAAGAGTAAGTAAGACAGATACATTCTGGATATGTTTTCACGCAATGATTTGTTTACACAGATATTAAATAGATTCCTTTGTAAATACATATAATGTATAATATTTCATAAATATTTTTGTCAATGTGTATGTTGGATCAAAGTTTGCTGTATAATAAACAGTTTCAATATAGAAGAGGGATAATGATGATAAAAGTGGGGAATTATCTTAAAGATATAATGATGCTCTACTGTACATGTACAATCGCTTTTTGTTACTACAGTGAGATGTACTGATGTGGACTCAATCGTGTCAATATGCAGTTCTATAAAGTATTATTTTTTGCACTTTTATTAAAAGTTGCAAATAGTAATGGAATCAATTATGAAGGTATGAAAAAATATATTAATATAATTACTCTATCAGTATTTTCATATCTCTCGATAGTTTTTTTATTAATTATATATATATATTCTAAACATGTGTTTATTATGATATCG
>NW_021851814.1:57512-57902 GCF_003651465.1 Formica exsecta
TTATCAACAAAAAATTATTTCTTATTATTTTATTAATTATTATTATTAATAAAAAGATACGTGAGCAAATAATTTTTTGGGCCATTAAAAAATTAAATAAAAATTCTCGGTTTACTGTGTTTGTTCATCAATCAAGATTACGCGCATTGTTAACAGCCAAATATATATAAGTGGTCTTGATAATGTCATCAAAAGATTAAAATTATCAATTGATGGCTTTATTCATCAATCAAGATTGCGCAATCTTAACACATGCAGAGAAATATATCTCGTGAATATCTATTCTGGAATGTTATTTCATAGAACTTTATAAAAAATAATCGCTCACACACAAAAACAGAAAGCGTTATGTTTAAAAATATAAGATATATTTTTTTATATTTATATTAT
>NW_021851814.1:57916-113447 GCF_003651465.1 Formica exsecta
ATATTATCATATTTTCTTATTTTATTATATTATTATTTATCGTTATAAAATATATATAAAATAAAGAATTTGTTTATATTTTGAGCTGCAGAAATAATGAGGTTTATCTGTGTTTTGCAGATGAATTGATATTACGCTTTACCAATGAAATTAATAATTGGGTAAAAACAGGAGAAGAGTCTGAGGAATTTCAACGTTTGCTCGATAATCTAACAATTCCGACTAGTTTACAACATGAAAATTGGCATAGTTTCACCGGTGAAAGAAGCACGGCTATTTGCGTAATATGTCGCTCTATTGTAGATGTTTTCATAGAATCTCGTAAGAAAGGCATGTCAGCAAATGATATAAAATCTAACGTAATTAAGCTTTGTACTCGAATGAATATTGAAACCGAGCGAGTCTGCAATGGTTCGGTTACTCTTAATTTGGTAAGTAAATTATCATACTCTCATATATGTATATATATATGAATAAAGTAATGTCAAAATTGAAAATTTTTATCATGTTTTTATATCATCGTAATATAAGTTTTTGATGATACTTGACTGATATCTTATTATTTTGTTATCACTGTTATTATTGATCATTATTATTAAGCATTTTGATACACATATTTAATCTTTTATCCCTAAATCTTTTTATACTTGCAGCCAACAATTTTGTATATCATAGATGCAAAACCGAATTTAACGGGATCCACAATTTGCGGAGTTATATTGGAGTCAAAATCTTGCCCCCTTATCAATGATGAGTTCAATTGGACAATCAATATTGATAGTGGTCCTCCAAAATTAATCGATGTTGACGAGAGCGAAGAGATTATAAATATAGTGCAAATAACGGATATTCATTACGATCCTAACTATGAACCTTACGGTAACGCGTATTGTGATGAACCAATATGTTGTCGAAAAGGACAAAATAATACAAATAGAAGCAACGAAGTGGCAGGCTACTGGGGGCATTATAATCAATGCGATAGCCCATGGCATGCCGTTGTTGATGTTCTAGAACAAATTAGGGATACACATCAAGTATGCAGAAAAAAAAATCTGTATTCTATATTATTTGTAATTCTTATCAAAAATGTGTCATTGTTTTGAATTTTAATCCACAGAATATCTCTTACGTTTATTTCACTGGTGATATAGTAGATCATGGTGTTTGGGAAACCTCTTTCGAGGGAAATACCGAGAGTATTAACAAGAGCTATTCTCAAATTTATGAAACATTCAAAAATATACCTGTATATCCTATTCTGGGTAACCATGAGCCACATCCTTTAAATTTGTAAGTTTTTTGATCGTTTATGCACAAATATATAGATATATCTTTTGTTATGATTTCCATCTATATTGTCGCATTTTTAGATATTAATCCTTTTAAAAAATTTCTTCAAGATTCGCGCCTAATACTATCACTGATAACGAATTAAATACACAATGGCTATATAACATGATGGCTCGTTTATGGATCAATTTTGGATGGTTACCAGAATCTACTCGTTCTACCATTCTAAAAGGCGGATATTATACGCTTTCACCTAAAAAAGGATTTAGAATTATAGCACTAAACAGTAACGTATGTTATAGTTACAACTGGTGAGTCTATAATCCTTTTTTAGTCTTATTTAACAATTATTTGTTTTATATATATACACTTGCTTTTCCTTTCTCTTTTTTCCCTCTTTATCTCCAAAGGATATATACATAGGATGATCTAAAAAAGAATAAAAGTTAGAACATGTTATAGAACATATAATATATAATATAACACGCGAATCAGTTTTGATGAATATGCGGGTAATATTTGCTTACCTTGCCGATATTCCTGTGTCTATTTATCAGTTTAGAATAATCACAAGATAAGTAAATATTGCATATTCATTACGATCTTTACGATTCACTCTGTATATATATAATACATATATTTTTTTTTAGATCATCATGTATTTACTTTATCTTATAAATGCAAATATCATAAGATAGCATACAATTAAATATATGAATCATTTTTGATATAATAAAGAACAATTTATAGGTGGTTGTGGTATCAACCGAAAGATTCTAACGGTCAATTGCAGTGGTTAGCAGATACGCTTTTGCAGGCCGAAAAAGACGGCGAGTTTGTGCATATATTGGCGCATATCCCGGCCAATAAGGAGTGTCAAACTACGTGGAAAAGGGAATATCTTAAGATTGTAGATAGATACGCCCGAATTATTAGAGCACAATTTAACGGTCATACACATAACGACGAGTTACAGTTGTTTTATAGTAGCCACAATAGTACAATGATAAATAATGTTGCTTGGAATGGCGGTAGCACAACTGCTTTCTCGAATTTAAATCCCAACTATAAGCTATATATTGTTGATAGCAAAAATTATGTGAGTATCCTACCGTTTTTCAATAAAATACAATGTACATAGACTCTTAAACTTTATATATTAACATATGATGAAACTATTACAGGCAGTAAAAGATATAGAGAACTGGATGTACAATTTAACTTTAGCAAACGAGAACGCTGCTCAACGGCCATTATGGTACAAGTCGTATTCATTTAAAGAGGAATATGATATTCCCGACTTGTCATACGATTCGTTACACAGTATGCTATCTAAACTAGCACATGATGACAATCTGTTAAGTCGCTACTATAGGTAATATACAGAGATTTATATATGAAATATCTTTTAAATATAGTGTCAATAATAATTCAATAATAATTGATTTAGGAACTTTTTCAAACGTGCTGAACCATCACTGAGAAATGAGTGCAATATGGAATGCATGAGAACTTACATGTGTCGTATAATTACAAGCCTAGGGGATCAAGCAAAATATTGCAATTAAATATGTTATTTAAGAATCAGTATTAGTATCTTGGATTTATAATTATAGATAATTATCGATTTGATTTGATGCAATACTCTATTGTAATAAAAATACTGTAAAAAAAGTATTTTTAAAGAGAAAATAACACTTTGCAAAAAAAAACAACGTCCTATATTTATTACTACATTTTTTACAGTAATTTTTTATTGTATTATTATGATCTGTATTTACAAGTACGCATTTCGATAACTCATCTATTAAATATATATATATTAACACTGTGTAAAAAACAATTAATATTGATGCTTACATACATCTTTTATATCTATTAATTTTAAAATAGGTTTCTTTAAAATTTCATGAGATGGTAAATTATCAAATAAATAGATCTGCAAAATGAATAAAAAACGAAACGAGTTAAGTGACATTTTTGTAAAGTACAGCTATATCAAGCAAGTTATGGCAAGTTATTTTGACTTACATCATTAATGGAATAAATTGCTAAAAATATATGCATTATTAAAACTTACCTGTTTTCTAACATAAATGATAAGGGTTTCAATATGTTCTGGATTATTGCATTCCAAATGAAAGAATCTCCTCCATAATGCTGCTGCTAATACTTTATCATCAGATTGTATACCTTCGTCGTAACCTATTAAAGCAGCATTGAATTGTTCTGATATTTCTTTTATTTGCTTATTCCTAAGCTTTTCAGTGATTTTCTGCAATTACCATATTTAATAATCAGTAAAAAACTATGATATGCATAATATGTATAGAAAAATATATGATATAATGCATTAAAAGTATAATGTTACTTACACCAAGATTTTCTGCCCTGGCATTTGTGTCTTGCCATAGTGTAGTTACTATACTTTTCCTAATTAATTTGCCAGCATTACCTTCAGCCATGTAGCGAACTATTATCATCCATACATGAAGTTCTGTCACCAGGAACCATGAGAAAAATGTATCTGCCATGTTGAAATCTATCGAGAACACATTTAAAATTAAGATTATAGATTATAAGAGTCAAGATTAGATTTGAAAATTATAACAATATTGTAATAGAAAAAATAAAGAGAATATAGATTTATTAATAACGATTTTTAATTAAATGATATTAAAGTAAATAAATAAATATTTAATGTTATTTTTAACAAAATATTCACACAATGTATATTTTAAGTTGTACATATTTTTTTATATGTGTAATTTAGTGTATCATAAAGAAAACATAAAAAGAAATTTATTATTACAGTAAAAGAAACTTACGTTTGTAAAAAAAGGGATAATCTATTTGAGATACTACATTTTCATATACTCGATTGCCAACTGCCATATATCTCTGTAATGAATTAATAAATCATTAATATAAATTTAACTATTTTAGTCCAAATTTGAAATGTTTTTATCATTTTGTAACAATGCATATCATACATATACTATATGCACTATTTTTATTTCAAAGCAATAAAAAACAAATTTAATATATAGAGAAACTGTAATTACATATTTCTGGATGTCTAAGACACCAATCTTTTTTAGCACTCTTTCTATAGGTCCTAATGGTTGTATAACTTCAACTGTAGATTTGCAATGCGCAGTTGTATAGATACTCTTAGGTTTTAATAGATGCATCGTAGAAACTGCTGGTAGCAGTCTGGCAGTGCCAAGATCTCCACGAATCTGGAGCACTTTTTGCGTTAGCATTAATGTCGAGTTCTAAAAAATACGTACTAGTATTAGTAAATATATATATATATACAACACTTATATATATGATAGAGGGAAGCTTAATATTTCAAGTTAGAATATCAAAAGTGTAACAGAAAGTTATTTTGAGAGATACATAATTACGGAGGTTACATATATCAATAATTTAATAGTGACATAAGCATACCTTTAACTGGGAAAAGCTTCGCGTGACAAACATTTTGATATAAATATCCTAGTTGAGTTCGCCGGCACGAGGAAGAGGACGACGAGGACGCGCGTGTACGGGCATAACTAAAGTGCTGCCCGTCAAACTTTTGCCAAACGGTAAACGGGAGAACTTGCACGGGAAAAATGGAGGTCGCGCGACGATGAGATTCGCGATATACGCGGTAGCATTTAATAAAGAATTTCTCTATCGCACGTGCATAGAGTCGCACGTTGTTGCACGAAACCGTTAAAGTCGTTCATACTCTCTCGAAATCGGTTGATATGCAAGAGATGAACATCGAGCTTGCCGAGTAAAATGAAGGAGAGACACGCGCTCGTCGGTCGCATCTTCGCACACTGTGGTACCTATCTGGGAAAACATTACGTTTCTGCGGATTTTTTCGGATGCTCGATAAACGTACATACGCTCTCTACGGATAGATGAGAAGACGTTCTACCATTCTCGCAAGCGTAACATTTTAGGAATCAGCTTAGGGTATGATTTATATCAGTACTCAATATATTAAACAATTTGAGAAAATTCTATATATATATATTTATATATTATATGTACATATGTAAGTAAAGCCCATTAAATTTGATGAATTTCACATATGAGGGGAATCTTTTTATATCTCCACGAGGATATTTTTTATGTAACATTGTGTACAAGTTTTGTAGATATTATGTGTTAATTACAAATGTCTCATGTGTTATGCAATTAACAGTGTAAGAGATCTGTATGTAGATTTTGTCAGAGATGTGTAGCGGAATAATATACAAGCCACTCTGTATCAAATATAGGTGTATTGTAAGAAAAGCTTTAAATTGTAATTAAAAATCTGCAAAGACTTTGAAAATATTATATATTGGTTGAAGTGTAACTCATATTTACAGAAAATGAAATCTATACAAACCAAGGGTAAGACCAAGAAGAAAAACGAGAAACTTGGCAAAGTAAAACTTTCTACCAAGGATACAAATAGTATAGTTAGTCCTGATTTATCCAGCTTGCGCAAACCCATTGATACAAGTGTATCTGATCTATGCCAAGTTAGTAAGCTCCTTGAGAATGGCACTGACGAGGTTAAATCTATCTTATCATATGAATGCAATATTATATATGAGTGCCGTACTTGTCATAGTTTATTTAGGAGTATCGTAAACTTGATATCTCATAAGAGAGAATATTGCAGGACAAAATTTGATATTACACTACATAGAAATATATTGCACAATTATAATGTAAGTAGAAAATGCTTATTTATATATAGTCATTGCTATTACTATCCACATATATAACAAAAATTTTTTTTTTAGCACTCTAGTAAAGAATCAATAATTCAAATATGTAAGACGAACCAGAAAAAAATTAAAGATAGCGTTAAGAATGATAGAATACTTAGAAGTCAGGTGTCAAAAGAATCACATAAAAAAGATCTCAGTACCGTAATAGAAATGCTCAATAAAAAAAGAGAAGAAAGTATGGATAGTAATGTCTCCAGTGAATCAGGAAACACAATTTTTAACGCTCCAAGTAACCAACATATTTATTTGGAATCTATAAACACAAACAATTCTGCACTATATCAAACTGTTAAATCATCAAACACAATGGTCGATACTATGGATTTAATGAAAGGACAGGTAGGTGCTATATTAATCCGTTAATTTTTGTTACTTAGCACTACTTATCATCTATTATTTACGAATGTACACCTAGAATTACATTGCACATACGATTATTATTTTTATTCCTATAACGATTGTAACATTACTTCTTTGGCTTTTAGGTAGCAAAATTACAAGATAGGATAGATGAGAATACCATCATATTAAAAGAACAAACACTTGAAAATCAATTGGAAAAGAGTGATAGTCCTATTCAAATGGATATGAGCGACGAGGAGAATGAATTATTAGCACATAGATTATCTACAAATAACTTAGCTTGCACAATATGTAAATAAACGGTTCTTATTTTTTAATATAATTATAAAATATTTAACAAATCTGAGAAATTCCTTGTCTTTATTTCTAGGTAATGCAAAATTTTCAACAAAGAAGACATTAACTGTTCATATGAAAACACTACATACATCTCAGCGCATATGTTATCCTTGTCCTTGCTGTACAAGTACATTTGCAAATACATGGAGCGTTTATCGGCATTTATATAAAGGTAATTATAAAGTAGATAAAGATATGTTGCATATAACATGTAATATATATTATTTTTACTGCCAAAGTTTAACACATTTCTAAATACACACTATAGCAGATTTAAAAAATATTTGATATACTCTATCTCTGTCATTTTCAAATTACAGTTCATAGAAAGACTAATGAACAGGTGCGTAAATTAAGATCTCATATTCAAGAAAAAGCATTTCATAGAGAAACAACTGTGATGGAAGGTTTAGAAAATGTTCGTGCAATCAAAGCATCTGCTTTGGACAATATAACAATGAAGAATAGCGATAAAACTCAGGTAAACTCTACGTTAATACTTTTTAATAATTTTTTTTATCATAACAGAAAAGTACACATTAAATATAATAATGATATCTTTTATAGAAATCAATAAATGATATAGAATCTACTGTAGAGCTTCAAAATTGTGGTAGACGTAAAAAAAGATTTAAGACAAGAGTTCCTTTCTCAACTCCTTTGCAATATTGTCAAACACCAATAGCTGCGTGCAATGAAACTACAACTACAATCAGACAATCTAATGAAACCTTAGCAGACTCAACATGTGATAAGATGTGTGAAAAAGAAGATGTTGATGCAGCAGCTACTACGATTGTAGAGCAATCTGGTTAGAAAAATATATTAGACGTTAATAAGACAATTATTAATAATATATATCAATTAATAATAATGCATTAAATATATATTAGATATTCACTCTGGATGTGCATCGTCATCTCCTGAGATTTGTGAGGAAAACGAAACATCCATTCGTGTTCAACGTATTTCTAGTCTTAGTAAAGAAGATTGGGATATGCTCCAAAAAGATCTTAATTATCCTGTTAAGTGCAATTCTGTGGATAACAATAACGATCTTCATAAAACTACACCATTGATAACACAAAATATCGATAATAGCAAATTACAGTCTTCTGAGAATGAGAACGAAGATAATTCTATGTCCAATACAAATTTACAATCATCCGAAGTTGTATGTACAAATATAAGTGAAATTAACTCTGTCATTGTGAAGATAAAAAATAACAAAGGAAAAATATCAGATCACCAATCTGATGAGATGCTGTTGACTGAATTAAAAGGTGAGAGTAATTTAATTTGTAATTGTAATAAATTTTGGTTACATATATACATCCAATACATGCAATAAAAAAATCTTTTATTTAAATAAATAGAAAATATAATTTTATATATATAAATATTTTCTTAAGCTATCATGTAAATCTGATATTATTCTTAATTTATCAATTTAATCAAATTGTAATAATTTGTTAAATTTTAGAGAGAGATGTGATTGAAATACAGGAGGATAATTCCAAGTTGGAATCTTCGTGTTCAATACAGTCGAACGAAAAGAGTCAAACTTTACTAATGGAAAAAATAGCTACCATTGCAAACTTTCAGAAACTGCAGTGCCTTTTATGTAAACGAAAGTTTACATCCATGCCCAATCTACGTAGACATATGGCAACTCATATCGGTTGGAATCGATATCGTTGCAAGTTGTGTGATTTTAAATGTTTCGTCAAATGCGATTGCGTCGCGCATTGTAATAAAATACATAACGCGCAAAATAATCGCGCAATTATAGCAGAATTAGTAGTTGAAATACCACAAAATGAATATACATGTAATGAAAATATTGTCATGGACGTAATGAATACAGGGGAGAAAGTGAATGATTCCGACATTATGGATTTAACTGCATCGTCATGTCAGTCGGAAAAATACGTAGACTTAAACAATTCGAATACGTATATCGCTGTACAAAATGAAGCTGCTACTACAAATGAACAACAAGAGTCAAGCGAAAATGTCGAATATCAAGATATTGTTGAAGAAGAAGGTGATAAAACTGTGACAGTACAAAATTTGGCAGAATATATGATGAATAGCGGATCAGGAAAATTAGATGCTCATCCTGATCTTAAACGAATGGTGATGGAAGTGATATTCGGTTCAAGCGACACAAATGCGACCGCGCAAACAGACTCCGATAAGTCTGCATTAAAATCTGATAGCGATACGAGCGAATGTATAAATGATAATGAAAATAGTACTGCATCCATTGACGAAGCTAGAGAAGCATCTCGCTCGATGTCAGAAGTATCTTCTACGCTCGATAATTTGAAGAACCAACGTCCTATACGTAATCGAATGAAGCCTCTAAGTAACGATTTTGTATACGATTTGAAAGAAATTGCATTTCGGAAGGAGTGTGCCCTTTTTAATGATTCTGGAACGTTGCATGTGCGAAAAAAAGCTAAATTGTACAATTGAACATTTGATTGTAATTATCAATTGATTAGTATTGTTTGTTACTAAATATATATATTTAAAAAATATTTGATTATATATACTATATAATATATATAGTATATAGTATATACCCTCGATTCCCCCCTCGATTTCGACTTGCTTTATATATTTGTCTGAGATACTAATTCGAAAACAAAAATTCTGTAAGAGCGAGTATTAAATGATGTCGATTCGCTATTTTACTTTAGTGTTTCTTTATAACTAGAACCTAATTCAGATTTAAACACATTTTCGATTGAACATAAGTTCATTCGGAAATTGAGTTTAATTGCTCTTAGAGCGATAAAGATAAAGTTTTTATTCGAAAACGCTAATTAACGATAATTTGTGAATCACCCTCTATGGCTGCGGTCGAGAATACGCTAGAGATACTTCGAAGCATTGCATTAACCAATGAGAATAAAGAAATCTTTACTCTTTTTGTCCTGATTGGTCAATCAAACACTTCGAAGCATTTCTAGCATCTTCCCGACCACAGCCTATATATACAGACGCGAGCGACGTGTCATGCGCATCGATGTTCGAAGACTGTCCGCGATTGGTCCACGATAGGGCGGTACACTTGTCGTCGCGTTTCGCGTTGCGCATGCGCGGCGATCCTTTCGCGCCGCGAACCTCCTGCGCGAATGCCTCGATGCTCGGTGGCCGCAGATGCGCGGCAATCGGCGCCGAGCGATCATCGTCGGAGTGTCTCCTTCTCGCGATCACATCCCTCCCCCCCGCGGTGATAGATCCCCTATCCCCCGCGACGCGCGGTACGAATGTGTACAGACGTCTGGCGCAAAAAACCGGAGCGGTTGAATCTCTCACGAGCGCGCGTCGCGTCGCGTCGAGGAGCGCTTTCGTCCTCTCGTTCGCGGTGTGTTGTTGTGCGCGAGGCTCCAGGTCGCCGACGACTTGTGTTCAGTGCAACGGGTGCGACCTTGTCCTGAGACAGCTGCCGGAGGAGAGAGCAGGAGCATTATACGAACGTAAGTTGAGAAGATGAGAAGAACGAGATTACGAGAGAGAGAGAGAGAGAGNNNNAAAGAGTGTGTGTAGTGTGTGAGAGAAAGAAGGAGAAAGAGAGTGAGAGGACGGCAAAGGGTGGAAAGGGCAGGACGATGTTAAGCTTAAGCTTTCTCACGGCGGAGGATGCACTCTCGGGCGTCTCTTTCGGAGGCTCGATTCGACGATTATTCTTATACCTTATATAGAGTACTCGCGATAGCATTCGTTAGCGACAAATTACAGAGATTCTCTCTCTCACTCTCTCCCCCTCGTCTCTTTCTCTCTCAAAATACGTCGATAAAGCGTTGCTCAGCTTGTTACTTCCAACACTACATCTTGTTCTTGCGAGAGAGAAAGACGCAAATATATATATATAAAATAAGACTTTTTTCCTATCGAAATTTCGATAATGAATACGCTCTACTTAAGTTTATTCATAACATTAGTCGGATCGCTCGACGAGCCTCGGAATGTTTTGGTTCGATTTAGTCCCTGAGTCAACCGCGAAGGTCGCGAGTCGGCAACACGAATACACATGTACATACAGCGTATCCGTATGTTTCGAGAGAGCGAAATCCTCCCCTTTCCTCACCCGCCTCCCTCTCTCCCCTTGAAATTGATACTTCCGCGCAATCACGGTCGACTCCTCGAGCAACGGCTTACACGCAAAATTAATGCCTCGCACCACTTGTTGCTGTATTACTACCTGTAGACGATGACATATAAATGCACACTTGACTTAACGAATGTCATTCGAGGAACGCGAATAATTTCTATAATATATATGTGCTGTGGTATACGCGCGCGAATAATATTATCTATCGCGGTCAATCGTCATCTGGAATGCGACGAGGGGAATGGAGTATTTTTCTCACCCCTGTTCCCTCGCTCCTGTTGTCGTCAGGAAATGCGACATCACGGTGTACACAGCGGGTGCTTTAGAGAAGCTGTACTCGCGGGAGAAGTAATTAAAATGTCTTGCGCCACGCGATTAAGTAATTATCTCGTTACAAAGGCTGGGGCGAGTCGATCAATCGTGACGATTGCATAATAATAGAAAGGGAAAAATAAATGACGTGTCGATTTTATAAAATACGGTGGAATAATAAATATAATAAATGATACGCGTTTAGTGTTCACTTAAAAAAAAAAAAAAAAAAGATTAGTTTTAAAATCGTCAAAAAATTAAAAAGCAATGTAGCAATATATATATATATATATATCGATCACTTAATATCACACGTAATAAATTAATGAAACTACGTAGAGTCTCGTGACTTCCAAGGTTAATTCCAGCGCTAAATCATACCTGATATGCGGACATTTTTTTTCTGCATGAGGTACGCGATGAATTAGCGATTAACTGTTACATAGCTTCGGAAAATTCCGAAAAAAAAATATATGCACACATATGTACGCGCACGCTCACAGACACAATAGTAGAAAAAAATACACACGCGTGTTACATAAAATTCCCGTCATAAATTCCGTAATATAAAGCGCTTTGTGAAAAATTGCGCGCAAGTTTCGTCTATTTTATCAGTCTTTAGAATTAAAAAAAAAAAAAAAAAAAAAAGTTTCAAATCATTAAGTTTGCGAGCAATAGGTTTGCAAAATCGACTTTAAACGGAAAGATGTAAAATTATATGTTCGTATTGCGCACCTAACGGTGATGATCTCACGTCGTGCCGTCGTCAATGTTTGCAAGAACATGCGGATAAGCGTGGAACTGCCTGCGATTCCCATTGTGCCAAATGAGAATGACCCGCGGTAGATTCTCATCTCAGAAGCTATTTCTGTTGTGTTGAATTGAAATGTGAACATCGCGGCACGTCCTCAGCTGTAAGTGGATACATCATGACCTGGAAGAAATATAATTAAATTACGGCGCGGCCAGGGTGAGAGATAAAGAGAGAGAGAGGGGAAAAACAGTTGTCAAAGGCATAATATATACTTAACTTGCATGCAAAATATCAGCGTGACTCCTCTTCAAAGATCACGTAGGTCTGTAAATCATCCATCTACGAATGACAGATAAATATAATTATGATTAATAATTATGACTAATGTAACTGCCTCTTGTCCAATGGGCATCTCGCATTCAAGTTATGTCGTTACGCGTGTTTATGTTCGGATAAACAATATTTTAACATCTTGTTTTAACATCTCGTATCTTAAAGATAAATGACACGGCGTAAAACGAGAACCTTTAATTCTCATCTCGGTTTTCATTTCGTTTTCATCGCACAGGTGGAGAAATAGATATCTATGTTGAATATCTTATACGCACGTGCCTTTGCATTATCTTGATATTTTTAGCAGCACATTTACTCGAGCCGTTATAAACATCAAAGAGCTACACGCTTGGAAGAGGTCAAAATCCGTTATTAGCGGTTATTAGTCGAACGGAAACGGTCTATTCTGGCGCAATTTAAATCGCGTAGCCGCCAGATTATTTCTGTCAAAACAGTTTCAATTATATACACCGTGCACGCCAGGATGACTGTATAAGTTTTAGATTCGACACGTATCAGTCGATACGTTCCGACATACTGGACGTATTCGAGGAGTCTACGAGAGATAATTCAATTATATAGTATTAGTCTCCTTTGCCGCCCGGGAATTTATTTTATCACCATCAGTCGCTTATATCGATCGGTTAGCGCCTTAGCTATGCTTCACGCGATACTGTTACGCTTCATTTTTCACATTTTTTCATTTATTATTCGTACACACAGAAAAATATTATTCTATTGCTAAGTCAAACGATTACTCAGTTTACTTTACTTCTTTTAAGTAACAGTTATCTTTAACAAAGAATATTTTCTTAATAATAGTCTTAAAATAGACTTGTCACAAATTTTAGAAATACTCATTATCATGTACTCAAAAAAAGTAAATATTTTCTTTCGAAGAATATTATAAAATTTTATCGAAGAAAAGTCAGATATGGTTAATTTAATGTAAGAAAATTTATTAGATCAGAAAAATTTAATGTATTTCTTTCAATTATATAATTTAATATTCTTGATTGAAGTATTAAATTTATTAGGATTCAGAATATATTTTGAATAAATTTGATATATGAACTTTTGAAATACTTGAAACAAGTAATATTTACTTTTATATAGTATGTATTTTTCTGTGTGTATATACTAAAAGTCATTAATGCCATAATATTTATTATAGATTCACATTTTTAAGGATTTTTCAATTGATTATTATTTTTTAAATATTTATTCAGAGCTGACTAGAATTTTGACATTTGTACATGCTTGACACATGTGTGTGCGAGAGATTAAATATAAGATTAAATAATAAATAATCCATCAAAGTAAAATCTACTTGAAATTAACTGAAGGGAGAGAATATGATTCTATATTATATTTGTTTTCTTCGGAAGCTTATTTTTAGTCTAAAAAAAGCCTTTAATATTCTCTATTATTTACCAAGTTTTTTGTATGTAACTTAAATCATTTTGGTTTTTTATAAATTATTTTTTGGAGATAAATATTTTTTAAATTTATTTATAATTGCAAAGCTATTCTCCGGGATCTCGATGTTTTCGAAAATAAAAATTAGCCGAGAAATCGAAAGCGACTCTCTCTATCCATTTGTCTAGTTTTAAATGTCCTTGCCCGACATGACGCGCTCGCGAGCAGTGCACCCTTCTCCGATATGCCACACAAAGACCACCCTAATAGAAGTTTCGCAGACCGAATCACCCCGTCGTGCGCGCGCGCGGGGGGAAGAGAGATGCATAATGCCCTCACCGAGGGCAATGGCATCGCAAAGCACACCGCCTGTCGTTATGGTAACGTAAGTCCACCACAAGTCTCTTTTCTTTCAGCATTGTCCATTGACCGGCGTGTACGTCGTATCCTTTTCTTTTTTTACCCCTACGCTCCATTTTTTTAATTGAAATATTTAAGTATTTAAGTCAAATATATGTCATGTTGGATTTAATGTCATATTTGACTTAAATATATAAATATTTCAATTAAGAAAATTATTAATTAGTAATTAGAACGGATTTAATCAAGTTAACAATTTTTTTTTCAGAGCACACACGCATGATCGAAGAAAGCTTGTTTGATGTCACGCGAGAGAACAGCGTTAAAGTTTGATTATCTATAAAATGATTTTGCTTCAACATTATTATTTTTTTTATTAGAAATGAGATTATTTTTTGGTAGAGAAACGAAAAAAAAAAAGGCGTGAAGGAAATAATCGAACATTGATATACGATAGATGTAATATTTGAATGACTGAAGGGAAGATCGATTAAACGTGTCCCATTAAGCGAGGCAGTTGCAAAGCTTCTCGTGTAGATGAAAAAAAAAAAAAAAAAAAAATGTCTCGAACATTTTTGAGGAGTTTTGAATCTCTCTCGGATAGAATAACGAATGATTCGCTGACGCTTGTCGATTCGCACATCCTTATTCGCGATATTCGCGATTATGCGTTGCATCGTAAGCACGAAGACAAAACGGAAGAGAAAGGGGTTACCGACCGTCTTCCGTCACGACGCCTTCCCGTTCCCTCGTTTTCAACAGCCACCTCTCCCTTTCACGTGGTACATCCGCGTAAAAACCACATTCCGACCACCGAGACTGCCCCGAGAGCCTTCCTTAATGCTCCTCTTTTTTTTTTCAACGCCACTCCCGTTGCACCTGCTTGCACACGGGATGCATCTGCTCTCTTGACGCTGCATTCTTATTATATCTGATTCCCGAGGGAGGCTCTCTTTCTCTCTCTCTCGTGCGTCACGAAATGCGACGTCCCACGACGTTGCGCCGCGGGAAATAAGGAATAGACTCGCGTGAATTCCATTGCGATGAAAGAGAGAAAGGATATGACGACTTTTATAATAAATTATTATCCCCGGTGGTCGACAGAGACAGAAGATCGAGTACATTATTCGTGCTTTAAATATTTTTCGCGATCTGTCAGCTTAATCGGCCATGAAGCAATTTGCGCTTGACGGAAATCAGCTGAGCGCCTCGTGAAATAATCAGGAAGCTATTATAGCACCGGCTAATAGGAGCTACCGAGTGTCTCGTTCGTTCGTTCCGTCTATATCTCTGCGAAAGATTTATATTAGAATTCGTGTATTCTAAATCGGCGAATGATCGTCGACAAAATATTATCGATTATAGCGAAAAGATATAATCGCGAGCGTATAAAAGCAAGCGATACGCTCGTGAATAATAACAATCGGAGGTAATTTTCCACTACTTTGTTGATTTTTATCTGTCACTGGGACACGCGATGGGGAATATAATATGTTAAGTGTATAAAGTTAAACGTGTTCGATCGCGTGCAATTATACGATTAAAAATCTAGCTGTCCAGGGAGGAACCAACCTTAATTAATACTCGCGTAATATTAATGTTAATATTTTCACACTTTTTAATCTCTCTTGCAAAATGTTGAGTAATACGTATATAAAACGACACATTATATAATACATAGGATCAATTGTTGAAAATGATCTATCCTGTGGGTAAAAAAACGATTTTTTTTTTAAATTTTTATTTTAAAATTCTGTTTTAGAAAATTTTATATTTATACATATATTATTCTTCCCATATAAAACGTATTCGACGAAGTATGTTTTCGAGTTGCTTCTTTTTTACATAACGACGATTAATTGAATATTTGTTCTCCACGTGTCGTATATTGACTTTTAAGATTGATTAACTTCGTTTAATGAGATTGATTTATTACGATATACGGTTTATTTATAGAGAAAAAAGATTCTTGAAATTGTTTGCCTCTAGCATCATAATTCCATACAGTTGTAACGAGGAACCAGGAATCTTTAGAACAAAGGGCAAGTTTACACACTTGATCTACGAAGATGCGTTACGTGAATCCGCTTACGCATAGTAAGCGCGTGTACGCGCGGATGTCGTGTAGTACGTGTGTTGATTGCACGCTATGATGATTCGCTATTGTGTCGTGAGAGCGCCATAACAGCGTTCTCTTTTACCACCCACACATCCTCGCGCGCATCTCGTAATATTTGTGAGAATTTCTCGATCCAACTTGCATATTTCCATTTTCGTCTTTGTCGCAAGGAAATAGCATATTGACTCCTTACGATCGAAATTAAATTTACTATCGAATAAATCAGCGTTAAATATCCCCCCCCTCTCTCTCTCTCTCTCTTTCAGCCTTTCTCATTCGAATGTTTGACTTGAATGTTCAATTTCAACTGTTACACTTGTTTCGCATGAAAAAATCAGCACTTACGTAAGTTATACTTATGATCGAAACGCGATCGTGCCTTTATAATTTTTTTATCGGCACTAAAAGGCCGTTCGAGCAGTGGCATTTCGTGGTCGGTGAAAGCGTGCGTTACGTCGAGGGAGACTTTTTGATACGGAAACACACACACACACACGTGAATGAACGCCGTGCAACGTGTACCGTTGCTTGCTTAAAGACCGAGGACATGATGTCGATTCAAGAATTCGCTAAGATAATCGCGCGAGAGGAATCAGCGAAAATCGAGGCATTTCCGTATCAACGATTTTTCGAGAAAAACGAACGCCAGCGGAGTGCCTTATCGAGCACGCTCTTTCTTATTAAAGGACACGAAATTGATAAAAACCGATTTAGTTCCGCTTTCTCGAAGCGAATGACGGCTTTTCTTGTGGAAGTTTGTTTTATTACGGAATCTATTTTCTCTTCTTCTTCTTTTTTTTTTTTTTTCATATAAAGGAGAGATTCACTTCAGGATGGTCTTATCAAAAAAATCGTATAAATTCCGCGATTACATTTTACGGAGTTTATCTGTGACATGTATATCTTTTAATGAGCACTTACATTAGAATGATCGCGTGCCTCTGCTTACGTATATCTGGAAAACACGGCTGTTCTTTTTTTTTTTTTTTTTTTTCCGGGGATTCGTTGAGATGCATTGCACGCGATAATAATTACGACTATAATATATGCAACGCCATCACTGATGGTTATACATTAGCATGCATAGCGGGATCAGTTTACCTTGAAATCTCGCGACGTAGTTCGCGACGACGAAGCGAAACGTCAACGCGTATTCACGGTACGTCGCGTGTCTATTGTGCTCACAGCTGATTATCTCGATACAAAATTCGTCCTAGATTTATCGCTTGCACTCTCGATTGTTCCTATGAAAAATTAGGGAAATCGTGCTCGTTTTTTAAGAGCGGAGAAAGGTACATCGTTGTTTAAATTCACTCACTCAGATCCTTCGCGAGAAAGTCGCGCCGAGAGACACTCTGTACGACATATCCTATATATTGCTTTTTTTTTTTTTAATGTTTAAAGAACGGCGAGTTTTAGCGAGGACCATGTATGCAGCATGCATACGATATTAGCGCACGTTTTACTTTCCGTTAGAAAGAGAGAGAGAGAAAGAGAGACGAGGATAGCGTCTTGAAACCCGAATGTATTTTTCGGACAGTTAAATTGATTCAATTTTAAGTAACGCAAATTTAATTTTAAAACAATTATAATAATTTTGTTTACAGGCGTAAGTTTTGTCACAGTTGCTATTAATTATGTTTTATAAATATTAATATATTATTGTTTCTCTGCATACTTTAATCCATGCAATTGATCATCGTATCTCTCTTACATTCTTTGAAACTTCTAACAAAAAAAAAAAAAAAAAAAAAAAAAAAAAAAGAAAAATTTAACGCGTTACTTATTACAAAAAATAGTGCGCAAATAAAAAAAAAAAAATGGAGAATGTTATATCGAAGAACATTTATTAAGGCTCTCCATTTTTTATATTGGGTAACATTATATTACAACGTCAGAGATGAAAAATCACATGAGTTTTTTTTTCTTTCTGGTTCCTTTATAGCTGATACAAATCATGATCGATCCTTGTAAAGTCCATTTTCATTGAAAATCTAGGACACGTTCAGATTAAATTATTAATCAAAGGGACAATTAAGAAGCGAGTATATTCTACTAAATCTTTCTCTCTCTCTATATATATATATATATATATCATTTGAACGTGCGTGGTACGGATGAGAAATTTAATTTACTTGGAGCTCTTTACTTATATAGTGTGAGGAAAAAAAAAATTCGCAATGATTTCTCGCCTCTGACGATCCGGTATTGCCCGCAGTGATGGATTACCGTCAAACGTCATAAATAGAAGAAAATGGTGGAAGAAAACGCGAGGAGCGTGCAGCTTCTTGCGGTACAAAGTCGGGAGAAAACGGGGATCTTTCCGCGCGTCGTCGTCGTCGTCTCGTTTCCCCTGTCGCGGGACGCGCGCGGACGAACGTTTCGGCCCCGGTCGAGTCATCGATTTCCGGGAGGAATGCGGGAGCTGCGTCCCTTTGGCCTCTGGTTCGCCGGAGCTCTACGGGCGCTCTCGATTTTCCCGGCGTTGGCTCCTCGTTCCCTCCCGCCCCGGTCCCCCCCTCTCTCTCCCTTTCTCGCCTGTTCCGGTCACCCGTCGAGAGATTTCGATCGGGATGGACGAGACGAGTCTTGAACGTGCCATGTTTGTCGCGTTGAAGATTGCGAGGCCATGGAAACTACGCGGGATGATACGCGGTTCTCTCTCTCTCTCTCTCTCTTTCTCTAGGAGAACGAGGACCAACAGCTGCTGCAGTTTGCAGTCGATACCGCCGCTGCGCCGAAGCAACGCGAGACGACGGGGGGTTGAAGGGAGTTCTCATGCAGTAACGAGAACCGTGCTCTGGATATTCGATATTGGATCGCTTGATCAAACCTCTCCCGCTTCAAGTCCCTTGCCGATCTTCGGTCGACTCGAATTCGAGTAGAACGGAAGTCTCTCGACTCTTAATCTGCACGCGAAACGAGAAAATATCGAGGAGATCGTCGTACATTTTAATTCCCAACGTTGAATATCCTGTAATAAAATGGAGGTTCCATAAGCGACACCTCCATATTGCTCTTATAATAATTATAATCTTTGCGAAGTAGTAAGAATCTTGGAAACAACACTCAAAAAAATGTCTTGCTGATATAGGTAGATTTCTAGGTGACACAACAAAAATTTATCGCTATTTTTTGTATCTGTTAGAATATTGTCTGTTACATATAGAATTTATAGCAGCAATATTCTAATAATATCTTCTAGAAAATTTAGGTCCTATTGCCAAATGTTAATCACTGCATTGGATAAATATGAGTTTCGATACTACAGCTAGAACGATCTTTGTGAGAAATATAACTGCCAATTATAACTGCAGCATCGAAAAATTGAGAGAAATTGTTTAAAAGAGCTAGATAGATTGGGCGCATTATACAAATATGTTATATGTGAGGATTATATATTCATTTGTTTCTTGCCGCTAATTTTTTTTGTGTACCACAGCCAAACTTTATAACGAGTATGATTGGCCTTAACATGGATAGGCGCCACAGAAAAACATTCTTTCTAATTTTCACAAACAGTTCAGATATAAATTCTGTCTCTGTCACTTAGATTGATTAAATGCGAAACATATGCGATATCACAGTATTTGCTAATCATTTATGTACCTCAGTTAATTTTGCGCACCCAGAAAATTTTTGCTGTAGTTGCAATACCACTTTTTTGAGTGAATGTTGAGAGAGCTTCTCCTCGGCTTTAATCTGGACAGAGATCTGTAGCACAGTCAAGGACGTCGATTGCCAGAATCACTTTAATTCGCGCGTCAATATCCACGAGGACAAAAAAAGAAAACATCCTTGAGACTGATTGGTAACTCTATCTCTCTATGGCTTTAATTCGGACAATTCTCTCTCTCCTCTTTATTTTTCGCCCACCACATTTGTCTACGTTTGTGCGCTCGCCTACGCTAATTAGTCGGTCGTCGGGTACATTTGTCTGTCGCAAAATCGGCTTCGAATCGAAGCATACGTTGGATACGGACGACGATAAGTGGTCGTAAATGCATTTCTTTTGCATAAAGCTTATTATTAGTCACGTTCCAGTAGCAAGCTCTCTAATTGTAGTTTGACCTTCCTTTTTTTTTCCCCTCTCTTTTTTATCTCTCATTCTTCTCCTTCATCACATACTTTGAAAATACGCTATTAATTAAATACTGTTATTAGAAATCTCTTAATTATTCTCTTAACGAATCTCTTTTTTATCTCTCATTCTCCTCTTTCACTATACACTTTGAAAATACGCTATTAGTTAAATATTGTTATTAAAAATCTCTTAATTATTAATGCACATATATTAAAGATTTATAAATTATATTATTATACGCAGAATGTGTGCAAGGCATTTTTTATCTATAAATTCTTTGACTAATTTTCAGTCAACTTTTCCTTAGCGAAAAATCTCGAGATAAATATTTGCCTTTCTTTTCAAAATTTCTTGTACTAAATATTTAATCTTTAAATGATGAATGAATCTATCATAATAAAATTTACTCGAAACTAAATGTGTAGAATAAGATATTTTTTGTTAATTAAATAAATAAATATAAATAAATAAATTATCTTCTTACATTTTTCTAAAACTTTGTTGCCGAAAAACCGCTCGATTTCAATCGTTGGTGACTTAGAAACAATCTCTCTGTTAAAGAGAAATTGGCTTCGAGTTGATGAAAGAATCCTAGTAAATGAAAAAGAGATGATTTCGATAAATCTGAAATGGCCTTCACGCGTATAATTAACAAACGTATTAATTTGTTACAGGTGCAGTTGAGAAATTTACTGTGAAAATGAGTTGCGCGTCGCAGTGCGCCAAGTACTTTCTCTGCTTCTTCAACTTTGTATTCTTCGTAAGTATATGAATTTTCGTATAATAATAGTGATCTAAACCAACGTCTGCATTTCCTGCGTCTGTACTTTGCGAGACGTCGCGATCGCGCAGCTGATAATTCATCAACGTCACAACTGGCCACGATCCACGATCGCGTAATTGCTCGAATCCTCGCTTTGGGGGCCACATCACATTGAAACACATTTTTCACTCGTTTCATACGTATGTGAACAAATTATAAGTGTCTGATAGGACACTAATATCTCAAATTATGGGAGCGTTAACGTTGCGAAAAAAATTGCTATCTATCTCGTGATGACAGAGTACATTTGTATACTTTCAAAAATCTCTTCTGATAATTAAAAAAAAAAAAAAAAAAACACCATTCAATTTATTTATCTTGATTTCTTATTGTGGATATATCTTATCAGAAGCGAACGTGGAAATAAAGTTTAGTTTCGCGTGTTCGATAGATTGATAAAATATATCTCGAAGATTTTCTCATCTTTCACGTACTCTTTATTGGGACAAATACATGTGTAATTTAATGTGCCTGCGTGCGATCGCAAGTGAAAATTGCCAAGCCCCTGCTTCGAGTTCTGGGCCCCGTTTCCTTTGGTCAACCTTCAAAGTCCATGAAGCAGAACGGAGATATATACACCGAGGTGCTTCGTGTTTTGCAGGTCGCCGGAGGAGCGGCGTTGACTGTCGGTATCTGGCTTTTCGCCGACAGAGGCTCGTTTACCAATCTCATCGGGAAGCTCGACCAAACCGACATTTTGGTAAGAATATGAATAAATCATATAAATTGTAAAAATGGTAGCGCGCGCCAAATGTGTATTTTTTCTACCTTATTTCCGAGAAAATCGCATTATGATTCACCACCTGTTTGTGTTTGGCCAAGCACGAAAATAATACAAGCGCTCCGATGTTTGTCTTACAAATGCGTGGATAGAAACACGGCGAAGCCAAAAACTTTAATTTTAAGGAGGCATACCCTCGAAAACTGAGTACATTTTCTAGATTTTTTTGCAGCGCAACAACTTGATAAAAAATTTATTTTTTTAGAATATTGATAAATATTATTAAGTACTCAAAAAAAAATGTACAGCTTAAGAAAGATTTTTTTGAAAATTATGCGAATATTGTATTGTATCAATATCGTAAAAAAAAAATTTTATCAAGTCGTTGCGTTGCAAAAAAATCTAGAAAATGTACTCATTTTTCGAAGGTTCAAACGGGTATGCCCCCTTAATTTAATTGATCGTAAAACGAAATCTTTCACAAAATCGCGATCGAAGGTATAATATTGTCTTTCAATATCTTGAGGGAACTGGACAATTCTTGGCGAAAATACCGGTTCGTATACGAGCGTTTCGTTGTGTTAAATTACTGCTGCAAATCTACGAGTGCTTCTCTACCGCTTTCTTATTCGCAGATAAAATCGCGATAATTTCCGTGACCGACGTGTATCCTGAAATCTTAGACGGAACAAATTTCAGGCGAAAAATATTTAATTAAGCGTCTCGTTTTCAAAAACTAACAGTTCTGTCGACAATTCTAATTACGCTCGCGAATATTAATCAATTTTCTTCGCTAACTTTATTACCGTTTTTTTTTTTTTTTTAAACTGCTTCACGCTTCTTTGCTCCTCTCGCAAGAGAAAGAATTTCCGAGCAGAGTTTCCGGTCTCTCCGCACTGGCTTATATGTTAGAGAAAAAATGGCTCGTGCGTATCCTTATAACCGGCTATTTATATTACTCCAAGTTTCTCTTGCGTAATCTTGGTAATTATGTTGTAAGCTTGTTATGCAATTTGGAGGTAGGTGCAACAAGAAAGTTTTTTACTCCAACGAGACTGGATTTGGTGTTACTGATACACGCGCGATTATGTCTTATATATTTCCGTACGTATACAATATATACGTGTACGTAGATTATTCTTGACGCTTCCTTTTGCCGATAAATCCTCTTCGTTAGCATTGAAAAACTATCTTTATACTAGCGTGACTTTTATTCATTAACAAGCACGTGTGAGAAATGCAGATGTGTAACAAGATATGCGCGATGTATATATATATGTATTGTAATACAATACCATTGTCTGTATTATCGATACGTCAGTGTCCCGACGACACGCGCTTATTAACTATTAACTTAACGTGATTTTCCTATAAACGTCCTTGTGGAACGAACATGCAAAGCGTATTTCTTTCACGAATTCTTTCATTTTTCTTGAATTTTTTCACGAAGCCAAATCTTTTACTCTTTGATATAATAATAATAATAAAATTATATAAAATATATTTTTTTGTATAATCGAATGAATAAACAAATGACATCTCTCTCCAAGCTTTCGATGAGTTTCAAAATTTCTATAAAATCTCTATGGGAAATTAGTTTTAGGTCAGCTTACCGGAGATGAAAACTCATTTTTTTTTTTTTCAGAAAGATGTCAAATGTACGAGAATATTTAATAGTCATAACGTACGGTTGCTAGGTTTTTTTTTAACCGCAAGTCGCATAGAGATACGAGATAATCTAACGTTCAACGAGGTACTTGACTCTATAAACTGCGAGGAGAAAAGGCATAAAAAGACCTACTTGCCTTAAAGACCGTCACGATTAACGAGAACAATAGAGAATATATACTTCCTTTGAATAATTATTATTGTATGCTCCTTTTCTTTATCCTGCGCATTTAATTATCTATTATTAGCGATATCACGTGCCTATTTTTTCTCTCCGTTTTTGTAGCATTTTCATAAAGCGCAGAAGGGTTACACAAATAATTTTGGTTTGACGTATGAAACCAAATGTATCTCGTCTAATACGGAAGATGCCTGTATATAGGAAAAGGAGCACGTACAAAGATATTCTCAAAACAAATAAAAAGAAAAGAATCCTTTTCGCACAATAATTTTTTTATGCCGGCAAACGTAGCGTAGAAAAGTGTGTGCGCTGTTAATTATTATAGTTAGACGATGACCCATCGTAATGTGCGCATTCTAATACGTTGCACCTCTGCTTCGAGAGTCTTCTTATCACTCGCTAATTAACATTTATTCTGTTAGTTTCATTTTATCTTCCGAATCTCGTTCGATCTTGATTGCGACGGTTATTTTCGATTCGAAGATATAAAAAATAACGAGCATAATTTTTAGATTTCATTTACATACAATATCCTCTTCTTATTTAAATTGGCAAATATCTTAACATATGATTTATTCATTTTTTTTTGGGGGGGGGGGAGCCCAGTGAGCGAGTGAGTGATAAGAAAAATTTGACTGGCAGATTGTTTGCACGCACAGCGTGATGTACGACGTAGGTGGATGGCAATGCTACCGCAGGGAGAGAAACGAGAAACGTAATTATCGGTACTTGGCCGTTGATGAGATGATTGGTTGTCACATTAGCGGAACGCGTGGGAGGATGGAGGTGATCTTCATCGCGGATTCGTGGTTCATAGTCCATTGGTGGACACGTATAGGGGCCAAAGCTCTCGAACGGTTTGACGTTTCTTCTGACAATCCGCGAATATTCAATCTTAATATGTCGGGGGACATTGTCCAAATTTTTCTTTTTATATTTACATCGTGTATTGCTCACGACGATGGCGGAGCTAGATAGCGGAACGCCAGGAAAAGTAAAAGTGCCGCTTTCGTTTTTCATGTATTTCGCGCAAACGGCGAAAGGATAACGCGCGCGTTTCCTCGTGATAAATCAAATTATTACAGTGATAAATATCAACTTAAATGCACGATATATGTATAAAGATCTTTTCAATTTTTTTTTTGTAATTTATGATCCTATTAAATATAATATGGAAGAAAAATTAACGCTATTATTATTACTTGCGCGTTATTAGCGAAGACTCGAGACGCTTAGAAAGTCGCTTCTAATCATTTCTAATCGGAGACGGACTATGACTCGTAATTGTTGTCTCTCGTACAATTAGAAACTCCTCGCGAATAGAATTCTCGATTTGAAAATAAAGTGAGTTAGTTGCTTAAGATGTTGTGCCTTATCTAACCGTCAGTCTGTTGATTGCTTAAGATGTCGAGTCTTAACTAGCCTGATAGTTGCTTATCTTTGGAGAGAATTTATTAGGTCAACTGAAAAAGCTAGAATTTTCATCAAGGAAAAAAAAATTGACTTAAAACTGAAGCAAAGAATTTTGACAGTTCCAAAGGAAATGCGCGCTTATATAAAAAATGTATATATACCCTCTGTTATATACAGAGAATATAGTAAATGTGTGGCAACAAGCGGACGTGAACGCAAAGACGAAGGACGATTAAGTGCTTCATCCTGGAGTACTGTTATCACGCGACTTAGCGAGGGATAGTGCACTGTCGTTTACATTTTCTCGACAACTCTCCACTCCATTTCCTGTCACATCTCTCGTCGTCATTGAAATTCCACGGGACATCTCCGGTATTAATTGCCGCCTCGATAAAAGACTGGAATCAACGATAACAATAACTCAGTCTTGTGCAATTGATTATGTATTTATTTATTATTAATTTTAATTATATTTAATTTTATTAATTATATATCGGGTAACTTTGATATTGGCTAAGAACGATGATAACACACTTCGGAAACGAACTCGGCTTGAAAGTAGAAAGGAAAATTTCTCTTGTAAATGAGACAATTCGGATTTTGCATAGAGAGACGCGCGTCCTCTTTTCCCATCAAATACGCGTGATGCATCGACGAGTGTAAGCAAGGAATTTAGGACGTATTTAGGACGTACGCCGTTAGCTCCAGAAAATGCATTAACTCGCTGACGCACGCGCAACGCACATCCATGTACTGTAAATGCGTTAAATTGGGTCATTTCGGAGCGATGTTGCAGAGCTCGTGCGCACGACGACGAGAGAGAATTCGACCAGCGAGAGAAACACCCTATAAAATTATAAGGTAATATATTCAACAGATCTCTGCAAGATAATGGATTGGAGATAATCATATGGAATAACTGATAGAGTACGTTTCAAGCCGAACTCTGGGCTGTACCAAGTTTATCACTTGGCTGCAATCGGCTTTCGATCAATCTGGCGGAACAAGTTGGTGAAACCGAACACGAGATACCCTTATTAGTCCTTTCACCTGGTGACCTGATTTTTCGCGGCACGTTTCGTGCCGTGCTAGTAGCAGAGGTCGTTCAATAAGACGCGCCTATAGAGAGGCGGCGTCGAACTAAAAATACCTTATATCCGTTCAACAGGTGTTCGAGATAAGAATATCAACGTGTTTACGAAGTAATCTTGTTGAGACAGATACGCAATGTCGGCAGATCGGTTTAGACAGCTCGTTCCTGCCAACATAAAACAATGAATTGAATCAAGATTGAATCATGATTGCCTCATCCAACAGCACAAGCTATAATGCTACGAAAGCAGTTATTTTCGCGTTATCTCTCGAGTGATCTCGTTAGAGAACGAGATAGCGGAATTACTCCTTTTACGATTCAAGGCTCACTCGAGTCATTAATCAATTGGTACGGTTATCGAGATAAAAATACTTTTCGAATCTTTAAGAATCCTCTCGACGGATTTTCGCATGCGATGAGAATTAGGGCGGATGGAGAATTTTTTGTGCGATTTCTAATTTTAACAAACGTCATACCGAGACGAACCCTCGGGTCCAGCGAACCCGATCGGCGGTTGCGCGTATCTCGTCGACTCCCTGCATAAAGGAAGGTCTATGCTACCACTCTTGTTGATCTGCCTCGTGAAACTCGATATCCATCATGTATGACGGAGACGACAGTTCGCATATAGCGAGCTTATAAGTATTCTAAGTGCCCCTCGCGAGCCATTATGTCATCCTCTTATATCGAGCATATTTTGTAACAACGTACAATATTCGCATGGATACTCGGTGATGAGTCGACAAGCTTGACTTAATAATTGTTCGCGACTTACATGCACTAGCGTGCTTAATGCATATCTGCATACATTGTATACCTAACAATAAATATACAGCAATACATATATCAGAATAATACAGTGATTAGCGAACGCATTATTGATATCTAAATTTATGGAAATGCAACTATCGTTGCGCGAGAGTTTGCACGTTGAGTTTCATAAATGAATTATTCAAGGAGTTACACAAATACTTCATTTGTAAATTACGAAACGGAGAATCTAGTGATTTTTATAATAAGCGATTATAAAACTTTTACGATCTACCGAGCGCGAGAAATTGTAAGTCAAGAGCGGCCGCGTTTAAATTCTCGAAAGATTAATAAACAAAGATCTCTCTCATTTTCATGATTTATATTTTTGCAATCTCTCTTTGAAGAGACTTTTTGCTGTTTATATTTTTTATATAAATGATTTACAAATTTATTAAAATTTTGTTAGCAATTGATTGTATGTATAATTATATTAAATGTAATTAATTACTTTGTTAGTAAGCTTTGGTATTGTGATAAATGTACACGACTTCGATAAGAGATTGTCAAGAGTTTATCAAGTTACATACATGGCGATCTTACATCCCACATTTAATGATGAATATTCATTGTAAGCTCGATCTGCATTCTCATCGTATATTTCTTTTGCAGAACAAAACGGATGCCGATGTCATCAGAATGATATCCTACATTCTTATCGTAGCCGGTGCTCTTACGTTTATCGTCAGTTTCCTTGGGTATTGCGGTGCCATGTTCGAGTCTAGATGTCTTCTCTGCGTCGTAAGTCCGTTCTAATGAATTCTAATGAAGTGAATATACAGGGTGCGGCATTTATAGTGACGCAGGCATATTTTTCGGAAACGAAGTGAGATATCAAAAAATGTTTCAGACAAAAGTTGCATGGTTTCGAGGGGGCCACATGATAAAAATATGGATTTGACCTGAAGTAGTCTTTTCAAGGTGAGGTCAATGTGGTCGATGTTTTCCTTAATGGAACTCCCCATTTTTTATTACATATTCTTATAGCTTACCTCGAGAGCTTTCCAAAACACTATAATAAAGTATTTTTTCATTAAATACTTTTTGAGTTATTTTATATTTTAATCTGACATATTTTGATATAAAAAATAAAATATCTCGTAAAATATTTAGTTTTCGAGAATCTTACCGTAATACTTTTATGTACAGAATAATGAGACAAATCAATCAGTAAAAAAAAATAATTGTTTTTAAGAAAAAGTATGTAATTATTTACAATGTATTTTTTAAAACAATTATTTGTTTTTTTCTTTACACTAATTGATTTGTTGATATCTCACTTCGTTTCCGAAAAATATGCCCGCGTCACTATAAATGCCGCACCCTGTATATAGGATAATATTACATATTAATGTACATTTTGATAAAATATTATTATCATTGAAACTTTTAATTTTCAGTAAGGATCAAATACACAGCTCATTGAAAATAATTTAAACAATTGCAAATGTTACACTATTTAATAATGCAAGATTTTCTTGCCTCAACTTCTTTTTCTTCTCTCTCATTCGTGATATAATAGCGAAAATAAAATAATCCATTATATCGATGATATAATCAGGAAGAGAGTGATTTTATATCATTTTTATATTTACAGAAATATATATCAAAAAATGTAAAATAATTTTTTAAAATATGTTTTTTCAAGAGAATCAAATTTCATGTATAAAAAAGTTTTATTTTACATCTCGGGTTTTCAATTTTTTTTTTTTTATATAGAATCATCGCCTCTTTCCAGCTATATCGGGCGGAATTATATACAAAAGAATTTTCTGTGATTACAGTACGGCTTTCTAATCTTGCTGGTTTTAGTCCTGGAGTGTGTGGTAGTTGGCCTAGCTTTTGGACTTAAAGGAGACGTGCGTATTCATATAACTTTCCTGTTTTCTTGCACAAACGTGTTTTCATCTGCTGAGATCATAAGCTCGATTAATATCGAGCGATTACGATAACCAATGCGGATTGAATGAATGACAATCATATATTTGTAAAAGGCTCACTTTAATATGAAATTTAAATGCAGGCCGAGGAAGGTATGCAGAACTTCTTGAAGTCGACCATCAAATATTATGCTACTACCGCTGATAAAGCTGAGACAGTGACAGTCGCGTGGGACGGTATTATGAGCCAGGTAAATTTACCAATTATTATTTAATGGATGCTTAAATTATTAATTGATTATTATTAGTTAATGATAATCAATTCATTTTGAGCGACGAGTTGACGCGTGAATTAATTGGTACATCGATTCTTCCGGATTTGATTTTTATCTTGCATATATAAGCGCGATTAATTGGCTAAAATTGGTTCCCTAACGGCACTATTATTCAATATAAGTGAAAGTCGCCAATATTAGTCATATTAATGAGCTATCGCGTTCACTATCCTGTCACTTTGTAGCAAAATTACAAACCGTAAAATTACTTATCTTAGGACTTATCGATAAATTATGGAGAAAAAAGTGCGACATGGAAAATGTCACATTTATACTATTTTAAAATTCATTGAAATCGATAGCTAGAAGTATTATTTATTCATTAGTTCACCAAAACTCTCGTATCATTAAATAGCTAGCATATGTTATAAGGAGAGATAATAGTTTATTTAATTATTCATGAATATATAATATACTTTCTCTGCATTTATTTCGATTATAATAAACGAAAAAATAATATGTTTCGTGTTATGTAATGGTCAACGACACATGATAGATGAACACATTATTTGATATTGATGGAAATATTTTCAGCTCCATTGTTGCGGCGTGGAAAATTACCGAGATTTCAGCGAAAATACGAATCTGACTGCAACCGGAAGAGTGATTCCCGAATCCTGCTGTATAAAAATGAGCGAAGGATCTAATATTCTGAAGGATTCTTCGTGTCCAATTAGTCCTACCGCGTCCAATTCGTACTATCAAATGGTAAGTTGAATATTTTATTATTATTTCACTGTAATCTTTTCTTTGTTACTCGGCGTATTTAAAACTGGGAATAGAATCATCCAATACGTTGGTGCAATTGTTGCTAAAAGACAGTGCTCATGATACGGACATGTATTCACGTCTATAGCACACTTTCTCCTTGACAATTTTCTGAGCGTGACTCGGCATTGGCATTGCATGCTCCTAGTTCTCGTACGAGGCATTCATAAAGATGTACGTACCAATTGAACGGATAGTCTCGTGCTATGCGTGATGGAGAAACACTTATATAATTCTCACGTATGAATTTCACGATTATTTTCAAATTGGTGGCAAAAAAGATTTGATATTTTTAAAATTTTATATTTTACAATATATATTAAATATTCCGTTGTAACTTTTGGATTAAACTTTCGGAAAAATATCAAGTTAAATTTATATTTGAAATTCACTTGTGAAAAACAAGACTGATACGCGAAATTTTCAGTCTCGATATTTTTTTTAAGAAGATATTGACTTTAAATATTTTAACTAAAAAATTCGTAAACTTACATTTACGTAAATGGAATATGTCACGTAAACTGATGATTACTTGTCTTTAGGGTTGCTACAAGGCCATAATGACCGCCATCGAGGAGAACGCGGCGATAGTGATCGGTGTGGCCGCTGCCCTGGTCTTCGTCGAGGTCTTGGTCATTATTCTGGCGCTTTATCTAGCCTGCTGCTACTGGCGTCCACAACATGGTAGGCTCGGTGTTAAAGTCAGTTATTAAATAAATTTATTATATGATAGTAAACGTGCGCGTGCGCAAAAGTAACTTACGATATTCGTTGAACGATTTCCCTCAGCCGTTAGTGATGCCTCAGTTCTCTTAATTGACGGTAAAATATGACCTCTTTAACACTTTGCAGTTTATCGATGCGTAGAACCTTCTGGCAAGGAATAAACCTCGAGAGCAGAATGTGCTAAGCTTTCTGCCAGCAGTTCTTTTGAACGCAGTTCTTTTTCCTTTATGGACTTCGCGAATATACCTCGACTGTGTTTGTACGTGTATTATGTAATATACATATATACACATACAAAATAATCAGATATGCATGCATGCATATATATGAATATATATACATATATATTATATGTATACATACGTAGCATACATGTAGGTACGTGTTTTCGTGTGTTTTTCAACGCAATGGCGACTCAAATCGAATTCGATCGGCATCGCATCGTGCGCTCCGACTGCATACAGTTTCAGAACTATGACGTAAGAAGTCGAAGGGTTGCGAATTGAAAGTGACGTACACATGAAATACTGTATTCAATTGGATAATCAATAATTGATCGCTTTCGATCACTATTCGAACCCTTCGATTATGCTCTATCGACGGCATGTTATATGAATTTTCGCGAAAATTGCGTTGAGCGGAAAAGTGCATTTTATAAAATTATTCATTCAATCATCGGCAAAGCCTCGATCGCATGTGCCAAATTCAACCGCGATAAGAGCTTCACTTCGACGTTTCAAGCGCCAATGTATCAAATTCGCATTCGCATTCGCTTTCGCTGATTGTGAAATTCAATCGTAAAACATCGTTATTTTTCGATACCGTGAGTACTCATTGATCGTTCAACATTTCTCGATGCATGCGTGAAATCTCTCCTTTCCTTAGCGAGGAGCTAAATAAAGGAGACACTTTTGTTTCGCGACGTGAAACGGGACGAAGATGCTCAGAGATTTCTTTTCATGTCGCGCACGCACATTATTAGCATAAATATTCAATCTCTGTCCGCTCAACGCGCGCTTATCAATGACATCTGTATCAATGTCGTCGCCGCACTGTTCACCGTGCACATTATTCAAATGCTTTTAACGCTCGGGCGCGCGAAATGACCAAAAATAATGTACATATCCGGAATATTTCTCGAACGCCAACAGCTTTAAATTGTTCAAGTTGTTTTTTGTATGAGATAAAGGATAAAATGCGAGATCTCTACGCATTTAATAACACGTACCAATTGCTTATATCGGTTACGGACGGCAACTATACGAGAGAGAACAAAAAACTTAATTTCCTAAGATTCTTAATATTCATCCAATCGCACGTAGTTATTTCTGATATTTCACATTCCGTTTTGTGTCAGTACGAAAAAAAAAAAAAAAAACTGTTGCACACGATTTTCCACGTAGCGTTATAGACGATCGAAAGTGTTGCAGCACAGTTTCACACGTTCAGATCCTAGACGAGGACGAACGCCTCGTCGCAAATGTTAAAATCACAATGTTATAAATGTTATTATACGCGCATATCCATATTCGCGATTTTGATCACGCACGATCTATCCTATTAAAAGTAGATCCTTTCCCCACAATCGGAAAGCATTGACAAATGGACGTTCTTTTAGCTTGTGTAGACGTATCGTCAAGGCAGGCCTGGTGAGGTGCTGAAGTAAGGATGATGATTTTGATGGGGTTTGCTTTCAAGTAAGATGGAGGCTGAGGCTGTCAGTTGACAGCTGATCCCTCCCACGCTGCTGCTTTGCTGCAGCGTCTAGATCTATCCTCCATTTCTACTCTACAAGCGTTCTTTCGTGAATTCTATTGAGGCATGGTAGCTTTGCTCTCCACCCTTGCATGTCCATGCTGTTGTATATAATTTGACAGAAAGAGAGGGAGAGAGAGAGAGAGAGAGGGAGAGAGAGGGAGGCCCAATTGCATCGTTACGCAGCGCAACCTGTAACAGGAAGTGCGCTTAGCGAGGGATATCCTGATATAGTATCATCGATGATAAATTACCACACTGCATGTAGGGTGTGTAATTGAAATAAGAAATAAATAAATCTGTGCAATCGTTATTTCATGTTTATATCTAATCTAAAAAAAAAAAATGTTAATTATTATAATTAACCAGTTCGAGTTTCGCGAAATAGAGATATCGTTTATCATAATTTATCTACAAGTAAATTACGAAGCAATAATTACAATTGCTGAATAGACGAGGCCAAAGTTGACAAAAATATAGATCGCTCTAATCGAAACGTTACTTTTGTAATGTTCTTTTTTAACTTATACAAATTTAACTTTATATAGATATATATTCGAGCGAGAATTAAAAATTTTTGTTCTAACGCGCGCACACCGTAGAGTTCGCGCTGAGAAGCGGAACGTATTCGTTCATGCCAAACGAATATGCAATTGGGCGAAGCTTTAGCGTTACAATTTCATTTCATTTCACGATTTGTTCATACTCGAGCGACTCCATCGGCACAAGTTATTAAACACACGTGGCGAAATTCTACTCGGAATTGTCGTACGCAGTAACAGAAAATTAACTGTTTCTTTCCGTCCCTCCCCATTTCATTAATTAGAGTAGCTTAGAGAATTCTATCGTCTCAATGTTGCAAACGCTATATACGTACCTAACAGATACATCACAGATCGCGAGATGAAAGAATCTCATTCACGCATTAATGTAAAAAACGTAAAAAATATATTACTGTAAATGTGGGTACAAACGTACAATTTCGAGGAGAAGTCCAATACCTTGATAAGAAATTGATAATGTGTATTAGTGTATATTCTCAATGTTTAACACACACTGCTGTAAACGCAATCTGTATACGTATGCGCACCAAACACATACACACACAGAGACCGAAAGCAACAGATTCTAAGACTGAAAATTAAGAAATTAAATTGAACGCGCACACATTACAATGATCTGATAATATGCGGATTTTACGAATCGAGGATATCACTTTCTTATGTGACGAGATACGTGTATTTAGATAAAATATATTTTTGCAATTTTTTACGATATAGGTAAACGCGAAGCAAACTTTTGATTCTTTGTTCATTTTGAAGAGTTTATATAGAAGTAAAATAAAATTTTGTATTATGTATATCGCACGTATCTCTCGCAAGCGTATATATATGTACGTGTCGAAAATGCCAAAAATGCCAAAAAAAAATAATGATGCACAAATGATCTTACGCTTTTTCTTCGGTACCTGAACTTCTCTAGATTTTTAACAACGATCTCTGATATCCACAGCATAGAGAACGTTTGAATTATGTCGCAGCAACGTTGCGTAATCTCGCATATTGTAGTGCGATGTTATAAAGAGAGTTGTTGAGAGTGTTTCAGCAACGTATATCTGTAACATTGTAATTTTACAATTAAATGCTCTCTGCGCGTTCTGTATGATTACAGTGCCAATTATTATAATCGCGCGATATCGGCTTGAAGAAGCGTGTTTTAATTTAAACGTTCTTTCTCTCTGTGTTAGTATGCGTGCGCGTACGTACACACACGACCGATCGTCACATAATTCAATTTTACGATGCTCTTTATACTCATGGCTACTAATTGTTCATGCCGCACATTCTAGACATTTTCGTTTCCAGTGTTAACTTGTTGGTGCTGCTGTTGACGAGGCATTAAGAGCATGGAACTGTTGAGTAGTGCCTCCTAGCACGTTGAGAGCCCTTAGTGTGCTCCTGTGCCTTGCTTGCTTGCGAAACTCTAGCTGCTAGCCCAGCCTAGGCTAGCTGAAAAATCGACCGACAGAAAAAAAAAAAAGAAAAAAAAAAGATTCTGACACGCTTGAGTCAACGAAACGTTTTCGGAAAAATATTGGCAGTGACGTAGAAGATATAAATCGATACGCTCGTTATATATCGCGTTTCTCTTAAAAAAGAATCATTATTATCTAATTATTTTAGGATATATATATAATTCTCTTTTATTCATATGTATATTATATATATGTCTATTATATATATACATATATATACATATATATATATAGAGAGAGAGCGAGAGAAAACTTACGCGATATAAAGTATCCTCAACGTCACTGTAAATTGACAACGTTTCGTCATTTCGCCAAGTGTTTGTATTATGGAGGTACAAGCGTTTAAAGTAATGGAGAAACGGGATCGGAGATATCGTAGAGCTGACCGAAGTATGCTCTGCAATAATGATGTTTTCTTTTTCATCTTCCGGCTCTTATCATCTATAAGTTAATGCAAATACTAAATGTCGATAACAAATAATAAATGTATATACGCAAAATACAATAACATTAGATATTTTCATAAAACATTTTAGATGCTTGTATCATAACTCGAAATACTCATACACGATGTTTCGTCCATCTCAACATGAAAAAAATAAATAGTGGAATATTTGACGAAATATTCGTGAGACAAGAAGCCGATGTATACTTTTTCGGCATATCTTTTTCGCTATTTTATTGCATTCAACAGAATTTTCTGAGAACTTTCTTATATACGTACACTTACTGAACAATCGCAGCTTTACACACGAGATCGATTTTAGAGTAGCATTCGAAAGAACAGTCAAATAAAGGCGTTGTTAATTCCTAAAAAGACCTAAAATATATATTTTCATGCGAGAAAAATATTTCTTTCGACATTATATCATATTGACGAGGGGAAAAAAAAAAATATATATGCGTACAAATTCTGTAACAGATTCATAGTAAAGATCTCGTGTTTATATTGATACTGATTTCATCCTGATATATACTTCTAGCCTTGTATTTTTCTCATGTACCTGATTAAAAAAAAAAAAAAAAATGAGATTGTCAGATATAAATATATCAGATATAAATATTTCTATGAGAAACGCGGAGAAAAATGGCGTATCATTGCTGATAGTATAGATCGGGAGAAGCATACATTCAGATTTACATACATTCAGATTTTGTGAGCATCACAAAAGTCAGAGTATCATAAGCATTTATATTCGAACGTTTATTCTCTTTTCTTTGTCAATTGTCCTGTATGAAAATGTGCTGCACATCACTGTGTTCCTAATAGAGGAATAACAATCAAACCTCCTTTTACCTCTGACACGCGCGAGAGAGAGCATCTTGAACTTAAAAAAAAATATATCATATGTATCAAAAAATATTTTACCATACATATACTTGTAAATCATGTAATGTATAATTAACGATGTCTTAGCTATGATTGTATGCTCGCGTAAATACATTACGCGAGATTCACACAGGCTAATTGGAGGATTGAAACTCTCATATAAAACTCGTTAGTTGTTAGTTTAAAAATATAATACACAGTAAAATGCTTGTTTTTCTGACAATGTGCAGTTTAATTTAGAGATCAAGAACACGTTTTTTGCATGCAATGTGCACTATAAAAATATTTATATTTATTTTTAAACGTTCGCATAGAGAATGTGTCTGTCGAGTATATTAAAATAATGTAAAGGTTCTTTTTATTGCAATTTGATCTGTACGTAAATACCGATATTACAAGTAATAATCTAAGAGGAATTCACTCTCTCTTTATCATTTTACGCTGCGGAAAAAAATTAAAAAATGAAAATATTTTTAAATATCTATTCTCAAAATCTCTCGTTTCCTGACATTCATATAGCACATACATGGGCTTGCATTTATATTTGGAAATTAAAATCGCTGAAATTAGATAGGGATAAATTGCAATATTGATAACCTGATTCTTATAAAGCTGTCTAATATGTAATTCCATGATATAAATGTATAAATTTCAGAAAAGCTATTTAAAATCAACAAAAAATAACGATGTGAAAAAAACATGAAGCCTAAGACACCAGTTTAGAATCTTGTGTGGAATTTGTGGAAGTCGAGTCAAGATTAATGTGTTTATTCTGGAGTTGCGATAAAATAATGAATAAAGCGCGTGTTGTAGTTGTATGCTACGATAGTCTCGTATAAATTAATATGATAATCTACATTAAACAAGTATCTTTTCGGTACTAAAGATACAGATAAGAGCTATATTGCAGAGAGTTATTTTTGAAAGATTATGTGAGATGTTACAGTGATAAGATTGAAAAAAATGACAAAACAACACAGACACGGCCAAGAATGCATGATATTGCTTAGTTTAAGTTCAAAGTTTAAGATTTTTAGTAGGTATATTCATTTCTGTTTCGATACAATTCAGAATTATCATGAAATAGTTGTATCAAGATGTATTCAAATTTTATATACAGAGACTGATACCTGACCTAAAAGTGTATATATTTGAGATGCGATTATCGATATACAGTTGTATTCCAATATATTATTATTAACTGTATGAGTACTGTACAATTGCATATATTAAGAATATAGTACGATTGATTTTTGTTAAGAGTATTACATGTTTTTTGTAAAAAAAAAAAAGAGCTGTACACACAGAACCAAAATAAAAATTTTATATTATTCATAAATCCCAGATAAAATATGTAAGTAATGTTTGTTCAAATTGTTTTATTTTATCGATTCATTCCAGCAATGATCGTGGAGATAATAAAATGTCAAAAGAATAGATTCTTTGCGAAATCTATGTACTAGCAGATAGATGAGCATGTATATAAGGTTATACATTTAAGAATTGATTTCATATCTTTTGTATAAACATTTAGATTTCTACACATTTATTTGTAAAATAATATTAAACATATTCATTAAAAAAATAGAATTGTGTTCACAAACTATATTTCAAGAGGCATATAATACATCTTGTCCTTGGTACATTTAATAAACGTACATTTATGAACATTTTTACATCTATATTTTTGCGAATAATGTTTTTATTATGCAACAATGTTGTAAATTTCACTCTTTCACATTCATATTGATATACCAGACTATTTATATGTTACAAAGATATTTATCTCAGCAACAGATTTGTACTTTCTACTTGCGTACAGATAATTTTCAATGAAGGATACCAGCTAATGACAAGCAGAATGTAAATAGAAAGAAATTTTCATTGGCAAATAGTACCATTAAATCTTCTTAGTTATCATATAATACAATTTATACATTCTTTCTAGCATTTTATACTTGTCACAAATAGTATATGTACATGGTCGATTGTTAGCTGTTATGATAAGATATGCAATGTATATTTGCAGTAGCGATCTCAGAAATGTCAGATTATTTATAGAACGGCTCAATGATTTTCTTTTTCTTTTTGTTGATTATTTATCTCTATCTTTCTCGTTTCGAATGTGGCAAACGTATAGTTATCTGTCTCTCCTAAAATCTTCCCCATAAAATGTAAATCTGCTCGTGATGGAATAAACGCGCGCGTCCTCTATTAGGATCGAAGTTTACATTCTTAATTCGTCCACGTCGGATGATTCGGCAGACAAAGGGGATTAGGAGAGTAAAGCAAGTCCTATTGAGGCGGGCCGCCCATCATGCCCATCGGTGGCATGCTCTGGATGCCGTATGGTCCCTGCGGTGGTCCTTGGCCGCCAGCCATAGGCGAATGCATTTGCATCGCTGCGTTCTGGATCTGCTGTGTGGGAGGTACCTGATTTCCGGCGGGAGATGCCACAACCTGTTACAGATATTGTAAGGTAAGCTTTATATATTTCCATTAAAGTTACCGTAAAATTATTTCGTGCTTTTCTTAATAATATTTAGTTTCCGGTATCATACATTATCAAAAAAAAAAAAACAAATCGTTGCATATATTATCGGAAATATCCCATTAAGTTATAGTGAGGAATAATTTGTTTTTATATATATGCAACGCAGAAAAAATATTTATGTAATTTCTCATAATCTAATACAGTTGCAGCCAGGGACCAAGAATCTCAAGATCTTTCTTCTACTTAGCAAAATATTATACCTGTGATATAACTGACGGTTCCGATGGTAGCGTGAAATTAGCTAAAAGATCCCTTACAGCGGGGAACAGTGAACATTCCGACTGATTCGCGCCGTACTCGGCGAATCTCTTTAGCTGCATGGACGCTGCCGTAATCGCCGGACTAAGATCTCTTCTTTCAGCCAGTTGCGTTAAATTCGTGGTGACGTCGTATACAAATGGTAGTACGAAGGATGTTTCTCCTGGATACGACATACCTATTCTCGTAAGTTGCAACTGCAAAATATGTAAAATTGTGTAACGATAAATCGAATTTTCAAAGAAAATTCCAAGTGCTTAACAAGTTGTACTCACAAAGAATAAAATTTTGCTCCTGCAAACATGCACTCCCTCTGATCCCGGGGGCACTATCTGTCCGGTAGAAGGTGGAATACGCAAGCACAGTTGCACGGACCACTTCAACTGCTGTTGCTGTACAAGACCAGGAACCAACTCTAGCTTCATTATTTGCACAAAGTCTTTCAATACCTTGAATCGTATATTAAGCATCCTTCCGAAGCCAGATAGTGTGTTGTGTTTATAAGGCGGGGCGGCGACTCGTGTATCAAAGAATTTTTCTATAATCTACAAATAAGACGAGTTATTTCAATAAATAACGTTGTGTAAATACGTAACATATGCGCTTTAATTACTTACTTGTAATTCTTCCAGGCTCCACTGATCTTTGTACTCTGGAAGTGGTTGCACTTTAATATGAAGAGATTGGAAATATTGCGGATTTAATCCAACTCTACATTGTAAGCTTTCGACTTTAAAATGTACTACGCCTGGTTCAGTGCTATTGATACCAGTTACCTGTAATTTATATATACATAATATATATCATATATATATATATATTATAGAGTATTATACTTTTTAGTATAAAGAAATATTTATATATTTATTTCACATGTATAAAATAAATATATTAAATATACATATATATACGGAGGTACATAAATTCGCCAAATACTCGCGGCCAACGTTCTGAATTATCTTACGATTTACATACAAATTCTCTTACGCAATCGTCTGTCTGGATAAAGCGTTGCAATTGTCTTCTCATGTAGACGCAACCCAGAAATCTTTCGAGCGGCGACATATCCGGACCAGGTAAACCGGACGGATGGGGCGAGGCGCAACAAAGTGATTCTAGCGCTTCATGCGTGAGAAGCGTCGGTACGGCACCAGCCCAAGATCTTGGCGGTAATACTCTGGACATATGACTACCGGTCTTGTGATCGGAGGCTTGTGGACTATGCAGTGCTACGTGACTCGGACTTTGCCCAGGTCTCGCAGGGGATGGTCTTGGTACGCTCGGGGATCCAGGCCAATTGGAAGCAGCTGGTGAAGCCATACTTTGAGAAGACGGGAAAGGACTACCGTCGATATGACCTGAATGTTGATGTTTCGTTATTTAATTCGCATTAAAAGCACAAGGCAAGTATCACTATCATTGTTGGACATAATGCTTCGTTTTTGTAAAACAATAATCATACAATTTCTGAAAGTGAAAATGTCATTATTTCTCGTTTAGATTTGCTTTTTTCAAAGTAATTCAACAAAAATGCAACCGCTTTTTAGTTAAGGCAAATACAAACAAAAAAAAAAAAGAAAAGAAAAAACAATATAATAAAATTTTGAAAAACGCAAAGGAAATATTAAGAATTAAAAAATATATATAAAAACACACCTGTTTGCATAAATGAACCAGCGGGGGAATGTCCTACTTGAACATTACTACAAGGTCCTGGCGACGAGGTTGGCATGAGACCAGCCGGACTAGGAACGTGCATCGGATTTAGAGGACTGTTTGCAACGAGTCCCGATCCGGGAGACGGGTGCGGTAACATGTTAGGTGTATTCGGTGGTAACGATGGCGGGGACGCTAAATTAAACGATGTTGCGGGACTGCTTCCGAAACTTTGATGTTGACTGGCCTAAAAAAAAGAAAAACAGAAAAAAATATTTTTATAAACACAGTCGAATAATTCACGTATTATCTTAGTCAAACAATCTACCTGGGATATATTTGTAGTATGAGGACTGGCCGGTGTGTGAGGATTACTGCCGGATGGTGGTGTAAGCGGCGGATGAAATCTTAAACCCTCACGCTGTTGCGCGGGCGATTGCGGTCCGCTTCTGTGATGTCCCAAAAAGCCTCCTACGTTACCTCCACCACCATCGCTATCCATAGTGACGGGGGACGGTGGATTATCATCCTCCGATTGAGATCTTCTTCTAAATACCGCGTTTTCGTCGACGTATTTCGACAGAAATGCCTACAATACGAATATGTTTAGCTATGTTGTTTCAAGCGCTTTGCTTTTTATTAAGAAGGAAATATTTATCTTACCTTTAAACCTTGCGTAGGTGTAAACTCGTCGACGACGTTACTTTTGTCGAAATGACTATAAGCACCGTCACGTAAACTCACCAAACCTCCGCCGCGTAGACGCAATTCCAAACAGTACATGCCTTGATACGCTATCTTTACTAAAGTGACACATTGTGGCATTATAGTAAACGTTTGTACTGGCACTCGTGGTCTCTGTAGAGAGGAATTTATCCGTAAGTCTGAACCAAAAAAAGGCAGATACGCGCGTGCACTTACCGCATGCACGCATAACTGAGGAATTGTCGGTAATTTACTGATCGACGTAAGAGGCTGAAGCGTTTCGTTAAGTATATGAATAATTTGTGCCAAATTCTTGTGTCTATTTAAATGGGCTTCTAGCTGTTCCTTCATTACAGAATGCGCATTGGTCACTGTATTGGTTGGACCTAAAAATACAAATAAAATTATTACACATTTCCAATAACGATAATATGAAATATGTCTCTAAATTAAAATCAATATAACAGGACTTACTTCTACCAAATACCAGTTTAAAATTTGCTTTATCATTCCATTGTACAGTTACAATTGCAGCATGATTTGGACCATATGCAAGAACTAGCTTGCTATAACTATAAGACTTAATGCTAACCATGTTGCGTAAATTGTACTTCTCTAGAGTGAAAAGCAACATTAAATTATAAAAACGTAATTAATATATGACATATAACGCACTATATAAGATTGTAACATATAACATACCCATTTTGAAATATTCAGCTAAATCATGAACAAGTGAATATAAATACACTATTTGTGCCCAATCATTTAATAAGGCATCTACAGTGCGAGAGACGGTATCGGCTGTTCCCATTTCATATTGAAAGTAGACTGGTCTTCGCACACCTAAGAGATTCAAAAAATATATCTGCATTCTATAATTTTTGTTATAACAAAAGAATTACAATGTATTTTATGAATTCATTTACAACAAGGAATCAAATTTTACTCAGAAATCAAAGCAGAAATTACTTATATACAAAAAATTGTATATTTGAGAATTAAACATATAAAACTTTGGATAAATTCCTCAAAGAAAAGAAATCATAGCAATTAACGAAAAAGAAGAATCTTTGGAAAAATATAAAAACTTTAAAATTGTAAAACTATGGTGTCTAAATATTAATGATAAATAGACACTTGATTAAAAAAGAAATTAATACCTTGTTCCTTGGGATGATTACTGGAGAGAGGACTACCGAAAAATACAAATTCCACCATCCAAGTTTTAGCCATGCCTTTGCCTTGAACTCTAATCGAAACACTCAGCAGCCTTTTGAGAAGAGCGTGCCAAGCACTGCTTGTAGCGATAGTCGGCGATGGCGCAGGTAATTGAACAAGTTTTAGTACTAATGCTGTGGCATTTGCTTCTACCTGTAGCCCTTGATGGGCTATCTCTCGTCTGGTAAGCTGCAAATTAATATTAAATAAAGATAATTTTATTATCGCGGAAAAAAATCGGTTATTGTTATATAGGACTTTCCTTACAGAAATCTTTTTTCCTTTAACAAGATACACAATCTGTGATATAAAAATCAACGAGAAATTTAGATCTTACTTCTTGGGCTAGAGTTACGAATGGTATCCGCTCGTCGCACAGAGCGACAACATGCGCCAATTCCGGAATGAAGTAAGCCGGATGTTTTGCTCTTCTATTCTGTGATGTTCCCACCGCGTCTGTCCTTCCTCCGACCCCAGTGCTTCTACGTTTGTTGCTCGTCGTCGTCTCCACCACTTCTGTAATGCACCCCCCATCTTGATCATTATTCCCTAAAAAATCCACCCGTTAATCCCCCTAAAAGTAGCAGAAGTAGTATACCACACTGAATGTTGCCAGATGTTAATTATTATCTATACACACTATGTTACAATACATTAATAATCGAGCAATCGAGTATTAGTAAGGATTAATAAGAAAGCTCTTATAGCATTTCCAAGGCAGGATAAATTATATATATTTTATACAAGAAAATGTGCAATATTGCATGTACATATAATTATATTGACTCGACAACAAATTATAAAAACGACTGATTTATACATTTAACTGGTTTTTACATCATGCCTGTTCAAGCTTTGATTCGCGAATGAAATGCTCTTTCTTCAGTATTGCGAAATCAGAGTAGAAATAAAAAAGACAGAGAAGAAGAGATAAAAAACCAGTTAAGGTGCTGTTTATAGATATAATTCCAAGCACATGTTGTGTCTGGAATTGATTAGTTGTATCGTTAAGAATGGTTACAGCAATATGATTTGCAGATGGAGATAATGAGCTTATTGTTAGTGATGAACTTGAACAGACCTAATTTATGTAATACATATATATATAGGTATACACACTTATATGTTACACAACACTCAATAGATAGAATAGATCAAAAGTTGGAAATCGTTAATGATTTATGTAATACATATATATATATAGGTATACACACTTATATGTTACACAACACTCAATAGATAGAATAGATCAAAAGTTGGAAATCGTTAATAAAGAGAAAGAGAAAGAAAGACAGAAAGAAAAACGTTATTATAAAATACGAGATTATAATAAATTTCATACTACAACTAAAACTATATAAATACTAATATATATACTTTTTATTTTTACCTGCAAATACTTGCACATCTACGTTAATAGTATATGATAACAAATAAACTAAACTCACAAATACACATGCGTATCCATATACATTTTACTTATCCATATAATGATTTAATGATGAAGAACAATATTATTATATCGTTATTCAATATTATAATATTGTCAATAATTGACAGTCAATCCATTTAAATACATGAATTTTTTTGAAATTAAAAAATAGAAGTTGAGAATATAAATATATGAAAGAAATATATGTAGAAAATATTAAGTAAAACATGTGGATATACTCACCACTGTCGACACTTGTAAATGGGCCGTGTGTAATGACAAAAGTATCAAATTCAATAAGACTCTGAACTTTTAAATACATTTTCGGTATTTCCGTTTCTATACTATCATCGTGTGGATCATCTTCGATAGAACTATGCTTCACTACAGCAAGATAGAAGGAACATTCTATTTCACACGGCGAGTTTTCTTTTTCTTTGAATGCAACAATCTAGAACAAGCAATATCACAGAATATATATGTATAACTCTGTAATACTAATTTAATATTTTTATCAATGTTAATATATCTTTCAAATCTGATTATTATTTTGTGACAATTATTATAATTCTTAAAATTGTGAATTTACATACCAGTATAACATTAGGATGTCTATGCAATTGTACAAACATGCGATGCCTACTAATCTTAGACATAGGGTGATCTGGATGATGTAAGACAGGCAAACGTTCATGAGGGGTAGCAGCTAAATGCTGCAATGTTTTCTCGCAACGCCTTTGTGTTATCCAAAATCTGCCAAAAAATAAAATAATTTATCAATAATTAATTTTACTTTAAAAGAATGCAGAAAGAATATCATTGCAATATTTATACCTCAATTCAGATATAAGTGTCGGAAGACGCGAATGATCCCCATTCAGAGCCGCCGTCAACTCTGGTACAAGAGGCGCATCATATTGAGGGACATGACACTGTAGCATACCAGTATGAGTATCAACTGTGATTAATAAAAGTTCAGCACGTAAACACGGCTGTAATATCGGTACTGACAAAATAGCTGGAGATCCTGCTAAGGTACCTATAAATATGGACATTATATAAGAATCTTTTTATTTGATTTGAATATAATGTGTAAAAAATAAAAGAAAGAAGCAGAAAAGAAATCCTTAACTTACATTCAACGTCCTTTAACATTGTTTGTAACTCTTGTTTCAATTCGGATAGACGACTTCGCGTTCGAATATAAATCGTATGTACAAGTAAACATTCCATTGATAACTGATCCGATCTAATAGCTCTATGTGCTATTTCGCTTTCCTGTATAATATTACCGTAATGTATTATTATAAACATTGTGAAAATTTGAAAAATATAAGTATATTATATATTACTTTACCTTACTACCCAACGACGGAATATGTACAACTGCAAGAGGCCTCGCAGGATCATGTTGATCTACTTGAATGGTCAATTTGTATCCAAGCTCTGATCGTGGATCTTTACTCGTTAATTCCCTAAAAACATTTCATATATGAGTATAAAAGTTTCAATATGTATCCAGTTGTGTATCTATATATATAATTCTTTATGATGTATTGGTTTTTTTCTAAAAGATGTTATATAAGTGTATTATACAATTATTATTACCTCCAATAAGATACAGAGAGACATTTGCCAGGTATATATTCATCTACGTGAATATGATCATCTAATCTATCCTGAATTAGCCTTAATGTCTGAGAAAATAATACTTCTAGTTGTAATGATTGGCAAAAGTAATGCAAAACAAAATACACTTCTGACAATGGATTGCTACTTTCAGCCAATCGTGATTGAATAACCTGTTGTAGAAAGAAATTCCATCTGTTAAAAATATCTGAGAATAGTTTATACTAACTTTATTATATGATATATACCTGATGTACGTATCGAGTTTGCAAGGGATGCACTAATGCCTTTCCATCTCCAGTTTCCCTATCCGAAACCAAAATCTCCAATTCTAACAATCTCCATGGGACTGTTGGCCCATCGCTCATAACTGTAAGAGATACTGAAAACTCTTGCTCTACAAGAAACGTCACTCTTCCTGCTTCAATCTATATATTAATAATAAATCAAAATCATAATCATGAGTATGTAAATAGCAAGTCATGTATATAATTTCTTTGTTCTTCCACAAAGTAATGTATACCAACTTTGCAGAATTTACTTATATCTTTATTGTTATTTATACATATGTACCTTTAAATTGCGCATCTGTGGCAATAAATTTCCAGTGACCAATCTATGTTGAATGACTTGATTCAACCTTTGCAATGTGGTTCTTTTTTCTGCAGCTGTAATAGGATCTGGAGGCACTATTCTTTCCTGTTTAAATGTTATAAATGCAATATTTTCATGAATTTCTTGTATAATTAACACTTCTTTTAATAATATAATAAAATAATATACTTACTCTAATGCAGGCTGGTAATCTACCATAGGTGCCAGTGGTAAGTACTTCTACAGCTGCAGGGATATGAAAATTTGGAAGTCTAGCGTGCACCAAAGTTTCACGAGCCATTCTTGCCAGCATATCCGCAGTATCAACAAAGAGCAATGATTGTTTATCCAAAAATGCCATAATATGCTAAAATAAAAAAACAAATATAAGTCATCAAGTGGTATATTTTAATTACACAACTAACAGAATATATGAAACTGTATATCTTACTGTAGATTTATCCACTTTAGATGCACTATTTGCCCATTTTACTAATGCTAATAAACGAACATACAACTGTCTTGTCCGAGCAGAAAAATTATAAATTTCAATTTTGCGTTCCATATCTGTTTTACGAGGTAATCTAAATACACAAAAACATACAAGATAGATTATATCACAAAATGTTAATGTATATCTGTTAATATCTTGATATCTTGTACTTACAGTTCAGCGAGCACAGTGAGTTCATGATATGTTCGTTGTATTATAAAATCTATGAGCATGCCTAAGGAGATAGATCCTCCACGATTACCCTCTTGAGGTATATTATTTGTAACAGGAGTCTGATGACCTTCTAAAGGTACGGGTGCCATTTTGAAGTTGTCTTCAATAACGAATGCTTTCTCAATCTGATATATATGTATACCTATGGATAAAAAATTATATGTAATATCTCTTCTCTTCATATGTGCATCATAAGATATATTAATATATCTTATATTAATAATACTAATTATATATACTTTATATTTTTAGAAATTAATTTACTTACTACTTTCTATCGCAATATGCAAATGTTTATATACTAAATATTATTTAATTTAAAAGATTAATATTTTATAATTCTGGTCACAGTAGGTCTCGTTTAGATCAGTATCTGACTTCTATTCTTATTCTTTTAACAATGTCGTGATAATCAACATAATTGAAAACAGCATATTGTGACAATTCTATAATTTCTTCAATTTTACAGAATGGGCAAATACGTTTCATTTTCCGCCGTGATTTTATAACTCGAATACATGGTTACAACACATCCGATAACAATATTTTTTGGCATATTTATTCGTAATAATTAAGCTGAATTAAACGCGTTTATAAATGACACAACACACTAGTTCGAACGTTTATTTCAACAATGGAATAGGAAAAAAAACTGATAGACATTCACGGGATTTTATATAAAGTTTCGTCCACTACGAAACGCTACGAAACACTGCACCATTAAATATAAATTGACATGAGAAGATGTCGTTGTTTCAGTCAAAAGATAACCATAGAATACTTCGTAGAATGAGAGAGGAAACTGTCTTGCAGATAAGACACGACATAATATTTATGATTGATCAATTTTTTTCATTTTCCTTTTCCGGAAAAAACGGATAAAACATTTATACATTAATTATTACTTATTTAATATACATAAGTAAAGAGATATATATAAATTTCTTTAATATTTTTAAAATTTTTTGTTTATCATCTTGGATTAGATTCTGCTTTATTTACCATCGGATCAAAATGTATAGTAGCGTTGACGTTGGAAGAAACGAGAACTAACTATCAAACTGACAGATGGTAATACACAACGCAAACTGTCATCAATTGACGTAACGCTGTATAGCATTGTCAAATATATTTTCTCATACAAAAGAAACAATTATATCATGTGCGATTTTAATTATATTCTGTCTGTCTGTCTATATCTCTATTCTTATTTATATTATTCTTTCATTTTGCATGATTAAAAAGAATAACATATGATGATGAAGCTTGAACGAACGAAAAAGAATCTTTGAGGAAATTATATTTGCTCATATTTATAATTACGTGTTTCTATGATGCATAGCGGCTGGAATAAGTTGATTAAAAGTAACGACAGTTACAGATATGAGCCTAGAGCCAATATCGAGAAACAACATTGTACAGCCAGATCCAGTTTCATGCAAATATCCTTTGACCATGACGAGGAATGCTTGATAGTAGTAGACACTAAAGGATATCTGCATTGCATTGAATTGTCCGATGAAGTTCCATGTTACAAAGTATTTGGGAAAGTCGGCCAATCCACATTTCTGGCATTTAATCCTGTATGCAAGGAAGAAATATTGATAGGACTCAATACAGGTGATATAAAGATCTGGAAGCTTTATGCGGACGTCAATGACTTCTGTCTATTATCTGGTCATAAATTAGCACCATTGCATGTTTCCTTTTATAAGAATTACTGTCTAACCGGATCTCGGAACGAGGTAATAATATGGGACCTGCAATCTTATAACAGAGCTCATCAATTGAAAGTTGATGTAAAGAACGCTGTGATCAAGAAAGCTATCTTTTCGAACGCTGGTCACATTGTTGTGTTGTATCTGAATGATACTATGCAAGCCTGGACATTTGGACAATTGCATAAAGACATTAAAATTGATACAAGCACATTCGGAATACGTTATATCAAAGATTTTATCTTCACGAAAGATGCAAGAGCTATGATAATGGCTGGCGCAGGAAACATATGCATTCTTAATACGTATGATTGGAGTTTGCTAAAGAAGATACATTTATCTAAAAATTTTATCGAGGCGAAACAATTATCGATTATTCCATGCCCGTTGGATGGTGGAGCAAATAAAATCGTCGCATTTCTATCTTCGAAATGTACTCTTCAGTTTTGTGATATAAATACATCAAGTTTTCTTGATACACCTATTTTCGCTGATAGAATTAAAAAACTTGCGGTTTCGTTCGCTGGTAGATATATAGCATACATAGATCAGGAAGGATGCTTAAATATAATGTATACTGATAAAATAATTTCAAGAAAATGTCACCAAACAAAAAAAACGTTAGAGCCACGTAGAGAGCCACATAGACTATATGCGCACAAAATAAGCGATCATTTGGAATGCGTTAAACAAAGTATGAAACAAGAATTGGATATAAAACGATTAACGTCTATTTTGAAAGAATTTGGGGAATTTCCAGATAAATATCGCACACTAATTTGGTCTACTATTCTAAAACTACCAGCCAACAAAAATGCATATATTGCATTGGCAAGTAAGGTAACACGTGGAAAACTTACATCAAATATTTTAAAAGATTATCCCTTGGCAGACAAAAGTAAGGCGTCATTGTTAGCCATGATAATGGATTGCTTGTTGCAATGGTGCCCACTGCTAATACAAAGTCCGTTTCTTCCCAACTTGGCTTTTCCATTTCTCATGGTATTTCAGGTATCTTATTTTATTTTGTTTTGTGAATGTATCGATATTCCTTTCTTATCAAAAGATATATTAAGATATATTTGCTTTTGTTTCAGAAAGATCCTTTACTTGCCTTTGAGTTGATTTTAAGTATATTACTAAACTACTGCCAAAAGTGGTTTGAATATCATCCATTGCCACCATTGAACATTCTGGGAATTATTGAAAATATTCTTTTGGAAGCAGATTCTGCACTACTCAATTTCTTCTGTGAAAATGGAATCACAACTAGCGAATATGCGTGGCCGTTACTACAGACTGCCATGAGCGAAGTGTTATCGGGAGACGAGTGGCTGATTCTGTGGGACCATCTAATATGTTTTCAAAAACCCTCTCTCCTATTGATGTGTGTCGTTGCTTATAACATTTATTCGAGGGAAAATATAATTTCTTTAATAAAGTCGTGTTCTGGAGATATCAAGGCCTTCTATAGCTCTCAAAGTCACATTAGAGCCAAGGATTTGTTGAAGATTGCGAGAAGATTAGATCAAGAGATACCGGAACGAGTACATCCTAATCGTTATCTGAGGTATTATTGCAATAATATACGAAACAATAATCACATGTATGATAGTCATTAATATTTAAAATTTATTTCAGGGATAAATTGTTGCAATTAAATAATGTTGGGCCTTATCCCTTGTTTATAAAGAAAGAATATCCAAAATTTCTCACTGAGAATCTCAGCATCGCAGACTTGAGGAAATTGAGAAGACAAGAACAACATTTACAAGAGTGTAATTGTAAGATTGCAGAACTTGCCGAAAGAAAAAGATTATGTGCAGAAACCAAAGCTTTTGCGAGACAAATTCACAAAACAAGATTAAATGGTATACAATCGAACTTCTATATCTTTTTCGCTTTGATTTCCTATATCTTCTCAGTTTAATCTTAAGCATATTTAATTTTAGTTTATATAACACACATTTAATTTATACAATTATAAATATAGAAAAAAATCATTAATTGATTGCTTTCATTCCAGAAGTACAAAAATGCTTTCAAGAGCATATTAGTAATTTAGATTGGAATTTTGACAAATTTACACCAAATGCAAGAATAGGAAAATCCTATTTGTACAAAAATATTGATAATTTGAACTTGGAAAAGATACAAGAATGTAATAAATGCAAGATTACAGATGATAGACTCTCAAATTTAGAAGATAGTAAACCAAAGAATTACGAAAAATTGCAACAAGATGTAACAAAACTTGAATATGAAGTACAAAGTTTTTTAGATTCACTGAGATCTCATAGATCAGAAGTCAGGTAGAATTAATTTTTTTATAATGCAAAAAAAGTTAATCTCTCTCTCACTAAATTTAGGTAAAATAAAATAATATCTTAACATAATCATTACAAAATATAAATAATATTACAATTTAATTGTATATATAAATAAAACAATTTTATTTTTTTTATGTTTGCATCCTTTTTTATATTTCTATATAAAATATAAAAATTTTGTACATGCATATAAATATATAATAAGAAAATATCTGTTTTTTAAAACTCTATTTTTCTAAAAACAATGTGGCAAAAATGTACGAGGTAATACATGTTATTGCATTATTACGATTTTATATGTTTGCATGCTAAATGTTTGTACTTATAAATATCATGCAAGAATACTATGCAAAAATCATCTGTCAATCGTATTTTATGAAAGAATAAACAGGGACTCCAATTTTATCTCGGCCTTTTAATGAAGTCACTTCCATTATCACTAAGCATTCAATTATATCAGCTCCTGTTGATTTTATTAATTGCACGGCAGCAGCCATGGTACCTTTAAATAATATATATATTTCATCCGTTTTTAATATTTATATATTCTGAGTAACACATAATTAAAAACTATTTCTCATTTCACCTCCAGTTGCCAGCAAATCATCAACAATAAGCACTCTGCTTCCCTTCTTAATAAACTCTGTTTGCAACTCAAATGTGGCCTGAAAAAATAGAAATTGATTTATATACATTACATATGAAAAAAATTATTTTTAAACAATCAACATTGTGTTTTCGAACATACTTCACCATACTCTAATGCATATTTCTGTTGAGTGACCTTGCCTGGAAGTTTCCCTTTTTTTCTAATGGGCAAGAATGGTTTGCCCAATTCCATACAGATCATAGGACCAAATAGAAAACCACGTGAGTCCAGTCCTACAACTAAATCGATTTCAAGAAATAAAATATGCTCCATGATTAAATCCTTCAATGCCCTTAATGCTGTGATATTGTGGAACACAGCAAATATGTCCCTGAAAATAAATGATTTACATAATACAATAAATGTGAAACAAGGAAATTGACATCAAATTAATAATATATCGATCTCGATCTCGTAATTCTTTAAAAAATTTTATTTTTTTTTTTTCTTTAAGATCGGCTTACCGGAAAATGATTCCAGGCTCAGGAAAGTCGGGATAACTCTTTATAGCATTCTTCAATATTTGCAATTTATCATTTTTATCCATTGTGATGTATATAATTGAACTATATAATAGTGATGTCAGATCTTGTTAACTGTTGTACTAGACGATTTTCTTTCTCGTAAATAAATTTAATTAATTAATTAATTAATAAACAATTGTACTTTTATAATAAATTCACAGCAATGAGACGGAATGTGTCGAAATGTTAAAATAACTAACTGACAATGTTAGATATCGATTATCTACTGAAATTTCTTAAAATTTCTTAATTATATATGCCAAATTTAATATCAACTCGATTATCAATTTGATAAGACTTATCTTATCAAATTCTTATCTATTTTTTGTAAGGCATTTGTTAAATTTTCTAAAAATATAGGGTTATGGGAATGTTTGAGAGTGTAACGATTATATCGATAAAGTAAATAGTAAAAAATCTTTACCTGTTTGATCAACGAGATATGTTTTACCGACAATGTAAAGATTTACTTACCTACAGTAGTGCAGCAAATTTTTTTACCGGAAATAAGTTAGCGCTGGAAGTTCATATTTTTTAATAATTTATAGCTCAAACGATTGCTCCTTAATTGCTCCATATTGCTTTATTATTATTTACATGATTTATTGCATTTTTTATCGAAAATTAACAAATTAATAATTTTCCAAGCGACGCCGTCGCCACCTATCGGCCGCCTATCGGAACTATATGGCTCAGAAGCCAACGGCGAGAATATTCAAACATAATATAACATAAAACGATTGCTCCTTAATTGCTCCATATTGCTTTATTATTATTTACATGATTTATTGCATTTTTTATCGAAAATTAACAAATTAATAATTTTCCAAGCGACGCCGTCGCCACCTATCGGCCGCCTATCGGAACTATATGGCTCAGAAGCCAACGGCGAGAATATTCAAACATAATATAACATAAAACGATTGCTCCTTAATTGCTTCGCATTGCTCCATCATTATTTTCATGATTTATTACATTTTTCATCGAAAATTAACAAATTAATCATTTCCCTAGCAACGCCGTCGTCACCTATCGGCCGCCTATCGGAACTTTATGGCTCAGCAGCCAACGGCGAGAATATTCAAACATAATATAACAAAAAACGATTGCTCCTTAATGGCTCCGTCAGAATCCACAATTGCTCGCCTTTTAAAATTAGTTCTAGTCATGCTAATAGAATATTTTTTAAATGATGCTAAGAATTTATTCTTCAAATTTACCGCGCAAAATTTTACGCACAACTTCATTGTTGTATAATTGTAATGGCGATTGTACAACGTACATACTCATTCCCGAGTACTCCCGAGAGAAGTATATACATGTATATCCCAAAATAATATTTCTTATTTTTATATTTCTTTTATTGGACGGAAAGATGCGAGAAAGATAATATATTTAAGACGCGAGATGTTAAACAAGAATTTATTTATACTCGTTTCTTTTATGTGAGACACATCCGTACGTCTCTTGATATTTATTAGTAACGAAAACGAAATACTTGCTCTCTCTCTCTCTATCTCTCTCTAGACATAGTAAAAAATATATCGTAATTATATAAAATATAATTATTACTTTACAACAATGCGCGTATTTCAAGAACCGATTAAAAATAAGACATATTTACAGCATATTTAAAACACACAAACGGAATTAGTAAATATATATATGTATATTACAAAAAATGAGGAGATAATCTTTCCTCTTTCAAAATCGCTCGCAGATCTCGAGCCTGCGTGTAACGTATTTTCAACCCTTCTCTCGCCCTCTCCTATTTTATTAAATTTATATAAAAATATTGAGATGTAAAATCTATTGTAGAAATAATTCATTATGTCTATAAAATTTTTAGATAGATATATAAATCGAGAAATTTATAATCTGTAGAACAGACATTACTTTTTATAAAACATTTCTATATAGATTGACTCACACACATTAAAACCTATCGTACATATATATATATATATATATTCGAATTTTTAAATTCTAAATTTTTAATTCTACATGAACAATGTTGTAGATTCATCATCAGTATCCGGCTAAACTTTTGTTGTGGCCAAAAGCTTGATATAATGCGCCTTGTGGGTGATCTCGAATTCCTGAGCCGGTAGAAAGCACTGCGTCTGGATCCTAGGATGCCGCAGCCGTTTAACAAGACTCCGACCAAGCATAACGAGGGCAATGAGGAAGACACCGGTTACGGCAACCACGGCCACTGCAACGAACACTTCAGCGTTTTGTCTGCTGTAGCCCTGCTCAACCATCTCGACGCAACGAAATCTTTCACGATCATCTACTAGGTTGCCGGACAACATGACGAGATTCACGTCAATGAGTTCGTCCAGACTGGCGCATACCCTGTAGTAACCTGGCCAAGACACCTCCACGTCAGTGACGAACGTGATGCTGCAATTGAGCCTTTGCCGATGAATTGCGGAAATTTCGTCAAACACGACAACGGACAATTGACAGGCCGATGCGAGGGTCATCTCCTTCGGTCTGGAAAGAATTACATCTACGTGCAAATAACCCTTGTCGGATACGTTCACGTGGACGTCGGTGATTCGGGGATAGGAGTCAAGAGGCGACTGCGTCGAAGACGTCGAAGGACGACGATTTTCTTCGCTCGGCGACTGCTCTTCCGTCGCTATCTTCCGTCGCTCCAGAGTTTCCTCTAAGACGATGACATCGCTACAGTCGAGACCGAGCGACATATCGTCGTAGGCAGTGGGTACTAGTAGAACCACACAGTAACGGTATTTATGACCTAATTGTAGATGTACAGAAGCTGGTATCGTGACCGGCAGAGTGCAGGGATCTCGCATCATCCGGGAGTCGCAATGCAACGGGCTAGATTCCGTGCGAACCTCGCTGTCGTCGATTGTTTCATAAATAATGAGTGAGTCGCAAGTATAATGTTCGGTACATTGCTCCATATGCCACAATAAATTGATGCCGGTCGATTCGTCGTAACGGAACTCTTTAAGACTTAGTTGCATTTTCGCCAGGGACGGTTGAGTCATCATGGACGGCGTGGGTTCACCGCAGAGCAGACTGCCCGGTGGTACTTGCGTCAGGACGCCGTTTTCCAAAGCGGGCGGTGTCGCGCATACTGCCGACGACTTGTCTTCCTCTAACAAGCTGGAATTTGTCAGCCAGTTGGCAAATTCCAGTAGGGTACAATCGCAATTCAACGGATTGTCGGCGAGTGAGAGTCGCTTAAGACGCAGCTTCGACGTCGGTACGTCGCTCGCCACGATCGTGATCTCGTTGTCGTCCAGTCGCAAGTCCTGCAGACTCTTCAGCGGCACCACTAGATCGGCCGTCAACGCTCGTAAAAAGTTGTGCGTTAAATCCAAGGTGGTTAGCTTCTCTAAATGCGCTAGGGAGGCACTGGACACGGCGACGATGCGATTATTCGCCAGATCCAATCGCGTCAGAGTTGACAAGTACTTAAACGAGTGATCCTCCAATACGTCAATCTGCAAATTAACAATAATTAGCTTTTAAATTTATACAAAATAATTTTAAAATAATTTTTTTTCTTATATCAAGCAAAATTTAAGCTTAATATTTTAAAAAAGATTTTCGTTTATACTATTTTAAGTAAAATCTAACTTGAATTAAGCTTTTAAGCTAATACTTGCCTGATTGTGACTCAAGCTCAAATAAGTGAGATTCCTGAGACCCATGAGAGCTCCCTGCTG
>NW_021851814.1:113601-161667 GCF_003651465.1 Formica exsecta
AACGTTGACAAGACCGTTCTCCGACACGGTGAGGAAGTGCAGTCTGGGCATTTGTGGCAGCAGATTGGGACTCATTGGGCCCAGCAGTAAATTACTCGATAAATCCAGTTCCTCCAAGCGCTTTAGACCCCTGAGCGCGGATAATGCAGAAACGCTTAGACGATTTCCGCGCATTCTCAGCGAACGTAACACTGGCAATGCCAGGAAAACTTGCGGCGATAATTGTGACAGCAAGTTGTCGCACAAATCCAAATAAGTCAGGCTTGACAGTCCCTAAAACCGTAAGAATGTTTTGTTACTCTTTTATAAAACAATCTTTTCAAAATTATTTTTTACATAAAGTCATTTCTCGTTTATCTCATATATATTTTATATTATTTATAATCATAATTTTATTATTGTCATTTACTGTTTTTCTAATTCATATTTTTTTAATTTCTGAATTATTTTTTCTTTCCTTTACTGAAATTCAGATCAAAACGTCTCGCATTTTTAAAATGTAACACAATAGAATTCAATTACGTCTCAATAACGATTTCTCTCTGTTCGTATTAACATTTCTTTTATTAAAGTTTTCATTATTTTTGATGATATTTATAAAAATGAAACACTTTATACGCAAATCGCTAATTAATTAATCGTACCTTGAACGAGTCCGCTTCTAACGTCTTCAACTTGTTATGGGACAGATCCAATCGATCTAAACCGACTAGATGCGACAGCGCGATCGTGGGCACCGAATCCAGAAGATTGTTGGGCAATCCAAGCGCCTGTAACGGCCGTGCCAACGCCGTGAATGCGTTCTCGTGGACGCGTCTCAGTTCGCCGGTAGAGACGACCAGTCCGTGAAGCGCAACGTCCTCGAAGAAGCGTGCCGGCAACACGGAGACCCCTGTCACGGTCACATCCAGCAGCGATATCGTGTCCGGTCGGTTACGTTTCAAATGCTCGCTGATGATCTAAAAAAAAAAAAAAAAAAAACAACAGTAGAGATAATAAGAACAATATCTTCATTCTTTCTTATCTCTCTCTATATTTGCGTTTATCTCAAAATTTACATACAGATTGTGAAGTATTAATTGATTTTCTGTAACGGTTTTTAATCTAAAAAATATATTATCAATTATTTTCAAAAGATAAAGATTTACAAATTATGTGCTAATTATATATAATATCAAATTAAATCATTATATAATTTGCTTAGCTATCGCCGCGTCTTTTCTAATTCTAAATTCTTTTAATAGATTCGCAGAAAGAGAGTTGCTGCGAGTGCAAGCGATATTTGTTGCAATGTCGTCAAACATAATTGATAACGGGATATACGCGCGGCGGAAAACAACGGATGTACGCAAAGCAAGAGAGATAGAGCAATCGAGAAGAGAGACGAGAATGAGAGGAAAAGAGAAGTGAGCACAATGGACTCTCTTGAATAATATATGTATACGACTTGTATTTCATTGGCAGTCTATACCACCCACGTTCTTCTTGACCGTTGCTTAAAAAGTAACGACCTCGATTGCGCCGCGAAGCGTAACATCAGAGATTGAGCTTATATCTCATTCCGCAGTGTCTTTCGAAATTTTCCTTGAGGAAAAATTAATTTCACACATAACTTTAATTTGAGAATTAAATTTTAACAAATTATTGTTCAAGTTAAGAATTTTCAAGCAATTTTTATAATTAAAGATCTAAATATTCATAAAATTTTCGAAAACGTTTAATTCTCTACTTGCAATATAAAAGATTGTCCTTTAATTTTATTTGAAAAGCTAAATTTTAAAAAATTTGAATACAAATTAAAATAATTTTTTTGATGTTTTAATCTCTCTAAATTAATATTGTCTTATTCAATAACATTGATTAATTTTGTCATGCGGAATTACCTGCAACGCTGTTCTATCGCCGGTACATCTGAGCGTATGTGGAAAGTCGCAGGAACACTCCACGCCCGCTTTTGTGATATTTGGACACTCCCAAGCCACATCGAAGGGAAAAGATGATGAGGATGACGGCGTTGCATTTTCCTCGGTAGCGATTGTTGTTATTCTGAATGTACTCGTCAACAAAGGCGTCTCCGTCGTCGTCGTGGCATTGTTCTCCGTCACATCGAGACATGACGCCGTCATTATCAATGTTAAAACGAGCAAGTTTCGAAATGGCTTCGGCATCCTGGAAAAGAGCATGTTTAATAAATATATTATATTTGCAATTCTTTATTGTACAAAAAATATTTTTCACACGACGTGACAAATAATATTGCTGCAAAGTATAATAAGATTTCGATTTTGTTTCCGGCTGACACGCGCAAATTCATTCTTAAACGCCAATCGCTGATAACCACATTTTGAATTGACAAATTTGAAATTGCGAGTATAAAACTACAAATTCTTATTATTATTTTATATCTGTCTAAAAACATATATTTAATTCCGGGATGTCCCACGTTTATTATACAGAATTATGGCTTGTCACGAGGAGCGATTTAGAAAAGCTGTTGGAGCTCGAACGAGAGTTGCAACAACATACGCCACAAAAGTACAAAGCGGCTTTAAATTCTGCTTTAACTATGTATCTAAAGTACGTGCTCAAAAATATATTGATTTTATAAAAACATCATCCAGCTGTAGTAAAAATATTAAATATCATAATATTACATGACATAATATCAATAATTTCCCATTTTTACTATAGATTGTATATATTTTTTATTATATAAATTATATTTATTTATATAAATTAATATACATAGATATCGTAATATAGTGAGAAGACTCATCATGTGTTATGATCAAATGGTGCACACGCAAAAACGGGAGTTAATCAAGCAAATATTAGACTGTGCTATCGGGCGGATGCTAGAATATAAAAAGGAGATCGTCAAAATGGATCATAGGGATTATCAGTACGCTCTTTTTCTTTGCTTATTCAAATATCTAATTTAAAAAATTGTTTTTCGCTATTTAAAAAAGCGAAAATTAAATATCTTCACACTACGATTTAAAAATATTTGTCACGCAGATGGCCCGACGATATCTTAAATCGTATGAAATTCACGCCGGATGATATCGAGCTACTTGCATCGGTATCAGGCCGGGAACGCCTTGAGGAACGCAGGATATTTATTCAGGAGTTGGTGGAGAGTGCCTACAAAGGTGCGCAAAACCATTTCAATTAATAATAAAATTGTATTAAAAAGCCAACACAAATATATAAAATTAATTAAATTTGAAATATAAATTCTATAATAATATTCTAATTGCTATTTAAAAATAAATATATATAATCTTTTATTTGATAATTCCAGTACCACCAATGAGAGAACGCAGTCTCTCGCAATTACATATTGAAAGTATGACCGAACCGGGGGAGGAAACATTGAAGACGCGTGGGTCGCGTAGAAAAATGCGCGCCGTTCCCTCAAAGGTGGAAGTAATCCGCGAATCGCCCGAAGAAAAAGCCGCCCGAGAAGCAAAGCTCGCTGCCGAAAGAGCCATGCACAGAGCGATATCGCTGATACAGAGTCACGAGAGGGCCAGGAAGGGACGCTGCACCGGAACAGACGGTATATTTAGACGAAAAAAATTAGATAATAAGTTTTCTCAAGCAGAATAATTTTGAAAGAGAAAAACTTTGTTATCCAAATATTATCTATCGGTTCCCCTTATGCAAAATTACTAATATTAAACTGTTTTGTAGTGAAACGTATATACGATTACAATAAGAAAGTAGAGTTCGGAGAGATAGTACCAAGAAAAATAGATCGCTCCAAGTACGTCAAGTCAGCGATAATTATACAACGCGCGTGGCGGCAATACACCGCGAGGAAAGCCACGAAAAAACGGATCGCGCGTCTCGAGGAGGCTTTGGATATGACGATACCGAGCTGGCAGTGTCACAAAACGATCGCAAAGGACGAGGAGAATTTTCAACGACGACGTGCTCTAATGCCCGTATTCGAAACACACACCAAAAAGACGATCAGTGATGAACGTACGAGGGTAAATTTTTCGATAGTTTTCGGATGATTCTGATATATTTTCCGAGGGTTGTAATAAAAAAATAAAAAATAAATAAATAAATTTAAGAAAAAGAAGAAAATAAAAATAATTTTAAACAATTTTCTTTCGAAAGCTACTGAGAATTACAGGCCCCGGATTAATGGAGGATATTACCGACGAGATTTGTGAGTGGTTCGTCATCTGGTACGATACGTCAGGACAATACGATGTATTTCCAGCAGCGAATCTCGGCGGCAGCGTGTTGATCGCGACCGGACAAACCGCAACGCCGCAGGAATATTTAATGGAAATATTGGAAAAGAAAAAAAGAGGCAAAGCAAAGCGCCGAAGAATCGAACAAATAATGCCAGCAGTCAAAGCTGTCAAGAAAGCTCCCGGTTGGAAGATGCCGCAAACAAATGCTCTGTCTTGTTTGGAGGAAGCAAACGATGATTTTATCCGAAACTGGAGCCTTCGCGACGAAAGTGACAATCCGGAGCAGGAAGAGTACTTGGATTTGATTACTGAGAAACTTTGCTACGAGTTGCAGCTCGAGATGAGGGAGATTGTGGATGAGTTGATGAGAGCTGAGTTAGAATTGCTAAATAAAGCGCTACTGAAGGATCGTGAGCGTGGTAAAAAGAAACGCGCTAAACCAGGAAAGGGCAAAGGTAATTAATAGAGAACTAATAATCATTCGCGTTTATTGTCATCTGACGTTTCTGATTGAATTCTATCTCTCTCTCATTTTCTTTTAACAAATTTTAACATGTAACTAGTTTTTAAATTTGTCTAGATATTAAAAATAAAATTTAGGTATTAATTATTATAGCAGATATAAAAAAGGACACTGACAAAGTCCAAATACAGAAGAAAAAGAAGGATATTTTGGAAGATGTGGCCGTCGAGGATCTTTTCAACGAGCTGTTGCAAGCCAAGATTATTAGAAACTATCGGATCGTTTTTTTGCGCGATTGGCTCGGCGATCTTTCCTATCAAAATTATGAAGCGCGTCGTGAATTCCGGAATTATAAAGAACGGCTCGGGGAGATTAAGCAACTCGTTTTGGAATATTGCGTGTTGCCCTTAATGTCCAAGGAGACGCATCGAATCGCACCGCTCGTACGTTCCGTATGTATCTATGGATTACCAGAAGCCGGAAAGACTTTGCTCGCCAATGCTATTTGCTCAGAGGTAGAGTTCTTTAATCTTTCTTTGTGATTAACAGTAATGAAGGAGAAAGCTTTAATATGATATAAATACGAGATAATTTTCTTCAATTGTGTAATATCACGAATTAAAAGAGAGCAAATTTCTAATTGATTTTGATCTAATTGAGCTCTTTTCTAGGTTGGCGCATTACTCTTCGATGTATCGGCATCCGTCTTGATTGATAAATACATGGGCAAAGAAAATCAACAGAGGCTCATAGATATGATCTCCAAAGTGGCCCGTGTTTACGCACCTTCCATCATTTTTCTCGATGCTGGCGAAAAACCTTGGCTGAAGAAAGTTCCGCCGACAGAACAGCATCTTCGACCCAAACGATTCGCAAAGTATTTTGTCAAATTAGTGAAAGGTATCAAGCCGGGAGATCAGGTAAATAATTAGACAAATTCAATTCGATTCGTATTATGATATTTGAAGATTCTTAGATATCAGAAATGCATTTCGTATCGTGAGAACTCTCGGAATGGCACTCCTAAATTGTAGAGGGCTGCTATCGAGCAGCGCCTACTTTGTAAAATTCTTGTTATTCCCGTTTGAGATCTTTCTTCAATATGAATGAATCGCCGCCGCCTCGTCAAGTCCACACACATATAACCAGCTGGGTCTCTCTTTCTCTTTTTCCTACGTCATTCGGACCTCTCGTCTCGATCGCTCGAGGTTGCTCATCAATGAAACACCTCCTACTGATGTATATATAGTAGTATCGTTGTATGGAAACGTAGGTGGCGGGCGAGCTAACGTAGGATTAGAGGATAGAGTGTTGGAGGTTCCGAACAGATACTGTTATTCACTTGCGTAAATGCTATAAAAGACGGATTGATATTTTTATTTGAAAAATCTGCTCTTCTGTTATTTTATTTCAATTTTAATTCAGACTTCTATAAGAATTAAAATTTAAATCAAGATTTATTTTTTATAGCAACCAGTATGAAAAAAAAGGATCAAATAGTAATAATATATTTTTGGTCGTGATAAACAAGATAATATAAAATGATATAATTGTCTGTAACACACAAAAATAAGAAGGAATATTTGGAAGAATATTCACACACACATATATACACACACAGAGCACATACGTATAGAACTGAAATTCTGTTCGATTTTTCTTATTAGAATATTACGAATTCATTCAATAGATACTGTTTCTCTCATTGTCTGAAGAACCACAAAAGGCAACAGCAGCCTTCATTAAAGTGCACGACAAATTCATAAGAGTGCCCACTAGTGACTACAATACGCTATATATGTACTACAAGAATCTGCTAATGAAATATCACGGCGTCGACCGCAATATCGACGTCTCCTGCTTGGCCAAAATGTCCATCGGGATTCCTCTAGACTTTATCCGGCAAGCCGTAGAAAAGGTGCTATCGCTGCGCCGAAGAATCACCTTCAAGTTCAATCCGTTAAAACCGATCGAGATCATGAACGAGATATTGACGTACCGACATCCTACGGAGATGATAGAGGCGTTAGACAAATTTGAAAAACGCACTCCACTTGCCAGAGCTTTGCAAGCTAAGAAGAAAATCCGCGATTGAAAGCGAGCAAAAAAATGAGAATCAACGTGCCACGGAATCAAAATCCGTTTGATGCAAAAATGTGTTTACACGTAATGAAAATCTCTGTTGAATATTTTGTATCGAGCTGACGCAATTTGACGCATAGCTCATAAAGATACAAATCTAAAATATTTCTATCTATTGTAATTGCGTATTTTAATATTTGTATTACTAAATATTAATTTGAAATATTAAAAGAGCGCGTCTGCAAAAAAAAAAAAAAGATGGAAATATTTTATTTAAATGTTAAATTATATATATGTTGTATATAAGAAAGATAATGCATAACACTATAATATGATTACAGTATTGGTACGTACCTATAACGTGCGATGTGCGTCAGTCTCGAGCAACCCCTACACCCTCCCACACCTGACCTCGGTCTCAGAGCGCAGGAGGAATCCAGTAGCACCCACGCCAGTCAAGTGCCTGCGAGTACATCGTGTGATCCGTTCTATAACGACGAAGAGTAGTCTTTAGAAGTTGGGATGTTTCCTGGTATCGTGACCTTTCTTCGAGTTTTATTTTATATTATCTTATATCAAGCTTGACAGGGGATGTCAAAGGTCGAAAGCTCGGTACTAATATCGCTACTCGATATTATTCCTCGCGGTATCGCCGCATAATTGTGACACGCGAAATCGATTCCGTATCGAGGAATCTCCGCGGCAAAGATTGGCGATCTCAACACCCGATGGCGATGATCACCGATGAAGTTTGATTACAGAGATCTACACCGTCGCGCGCGTCAATCATTGGACGCGGATGGTCGCGCGGAAAACGGACATCGCGTCTTCCAAAGGGTCGCGCGGTGACACGAATGCCTGGATAACACCAGGATGATCGCATGGACGGTGGTCGCACAACATGCGTGTTGCGAGGTACTGTGCGCCGAGAGCATGCTCGGCGACCGCTTCCAGAGAAAACGTCGCCTCCATCGTCGTGTCCATACAGTGGGGACTCCCCCGGTCCGTCCGTCCGTCTCTCCGTATGTCTCTCGGTTTCCACATAGCATAGCCATGTATGGAACACGGGACGACGTTCTCTCTCCCGGCCCTTACGCCCACTTGCCGTAGCCGTGCTCTCCGTCGAACTGGAGCAGGTATCGTCGCGATTGACAACGATGATGAGAAGAACGATATCGCCTACGAAGGAAAACTCCTAAAAATATCATGCCGATTAGTGATGCTTGTTCTAATCCACAAAAAAAAAACTCCGCCAAGCGATTTAAAAACATCGATGATTAATCGAAGAAGGTATAATTCTAAAATTTTTAGTTTTTTTAATTCATTAATACAAACACAGTTCCTTTTTCTCTCTCTTTCTCTAATGAGGCAAAGGGATATTTTATAGCTAGACATCCCACATTTTCTCCTTCCATATAAAAACTTTATTTATTGATCCGTTCACGATATGAAAAGTAGCAGCGAACAATCTTCGTACGTGCGTGCTGTTTTCGTATGCATGAGAATTTGGGAGAAGATCGGTCGAGGAGCAAACGAGAAAGAGAGAGAGAGAGAGAGAGAGTGGGTGGAGTAATAGGGGCCCCCGAAGGTCTTTGGGATCCTCGTGAAATGCTTTTTGATACTGGAAATCGATTCGTCGTCGTCGTTACGAAATCACGTAAAACCGGGCCTCTACGCCCACGTTGTAGCGAGAGAGACTGGCGTAAAGAGTTGCGGTGAAAGAAAGTCCGACTTCTTTAATAAGCTTGAAGTGTTTATAACATGCCACGCCAAGCCAGAACGATGTTGGGTCTAAAAATTAAAAAAAAAAAACTGCATATATGAATATTGGATGTCGTAAATAAAACTTTAATTACTCATCATGAAATTAATTCTCATGATTTGACTTTTTTTCTAAATCGATCCACGCATCGCTCTAACGAGAACACAGCAAGAATTCCTTTTTTCATATAACAAAAAGACGAAGCTCATCGGTAGTAGATTGTACGACTGACAGTCTGATCGAGAGTTTCATTGTATACAAATGCCGTTGGAAAAAAAGCGGATTTAAGCGGCGCTTGCATAAGTTAATTTACGTCCAAGTCAGAGCGCACATCCTTCGAACAAAATAAACTGCCATTATTATTATAAAATCATATTAAGATGATCATCATTTTCTTCTAACATATCGCGTTCGTAATACAATATTAGCTCAAAATATAAAGCAAATAACAATAAATTTGCAATATTAATTTCTTTTAAATGTTAATTGTAGTGTAAGTGCGTTCGAAGATGAAGCGTAAATCTTATTAATGCGGCTATAATAAAATCGCCGTGCAGCGTGCAGCCCGGGATTATTCGATCCCACGATCGAGGTCCATTATTGATGCGCGACTCCTACAGAGGCGAACATTTCTCAAGAGCGTGACGACGGAAAGCGCCGTACGATTCCATGAAAGACTATCGTTCGCACGATATACTATCCCAAGGAACTCTGCTTGTGTGCTTGCACAAAAAGCTGCATCCTCCGAACCGGCTATATTGGAGCCAGTTGATCGACCTCCATGCTCTCTCGAAACTTTACGTTTATTACTCGATAATATATTACATTACGCTATAACACATACAGCACATTTAAATTGAATCACTCAAATTTTCATCATGACATATGTAAATAAAAAAGTACAAGAAACTAAAATATTAATATGAAAAGATTTATAGCCAGTTCGCAAGAAAATAGAATACACTCACACACACGCGTGTACATACACTCAATGTTCTCTTTATTATACTTACAATTAGTTTTATAGAAAATATTATGTTTTTTTTTTTTTATATTATACCCAATAAACACAAAGTAACAGTAACATAACATTAATGTTATAATTTCCCACTCAACAATGTAACTGTTACGTACAAGGCATGTTATATTGCAGTTACATTGTTGAGTGGAAAATTATAACATTGATGTTATATTACTGTTACTTTGTGTTTACTGGGTATTACATATTGCAATTATAACTCTACAAAGAGAAATAGAAAATAGTACAATTTATAAATAGTGGTACAAAAATAAGAAAACGCTTTGTGTTGCTTTTAAAATATGGATAATTGCACAATCATCTACAATATTGACGATTTAAAAATTCATTTATTTTAATTCTGATTTGAGCACATTGAGACAGCTAAGTGATATCTTCACTGAAGATCAATCGGCAGCCTCTTCTTGGAAATTAAACTTTCTTGGGGATTGAAGTCTCTTCCATTATGTCAATGTAATCTTTGACATCGTTTATATATTTCCTTAAGAACTTGTGATCCTTTTTTATATTCTTAATTAGACTTTTAACATCAGTTTCTCTATAAAAATGAGAAAAAGATAAGAATAGCAATTCCATTAAATTTCCAGTTGTGCAATCCATTTTTTCATGAATTTACCTTATTGTACCTAGTAAACAATGAACGTTTACGTCCTTTGAAGTGAGTTCATCGAAACGTTTGACTTTAACCGTAACTTTCAATATAGTGTCCATTTGTTTGCTTCGAGACAGGAATGAGATGCTAAAATAAACATGCTATTACTATTTCATAAAGTTATATAATATATATATAATATATATGTATTGTGTGAAAGAGATATTATATTTTAAATAATACAGTATCTCATATTAAATATAGTATAGTATAGCATAACATAGTGTAATATGAATAGATATAAATAATTACTGATCATAAGTAATTTCCATCAAATTTAAATTGTCCAAATGCTTCAAATCGAACATGAAATTCATTGCTAATTTCACATGTTCTGAAACACATTCTAGCATTGGTAGAATGTCCTCATGAGTTCTATACCTATACATAAGTAGTTTCGCATCTAGTTTTTCCAGAATTAATTTATGAACTATCCTTACTAATACACCTGAATCATCTGTCAGAAAAATAAAAAGAAAAATATAAGAGTAAAATATTGTAATTTTGTCCTTTAATTAATATTTGTATAATTACCTGAAACGCGGGAAATAATCTTGATTTTATTAATCAGATTTTCTTCAGAGCAATTAAGATCATATGATAAATACATTGCTATCAATAAAGAATTCGATATGAAGCCGAAAACAAACATTTTCCTGTCAATATTCTTATGATACATGTTCCAAATGCAATCATCCCTGTAATAAAATAATATTAGCTCTCTTCAATCTTCCTTTATAGTAAAAAAATTAAAAAAATTATATACCTTTCGCAATGTGTTTCTAATTTCTGCGATAACGATAAAAAGGGATCTTGCTCAACCAAAGACTCGTCTTCATTCGCGCTAACGCATCGTTCTACTGCGAGTCTTTCTTCTGTACATTCTTCGTTTTGTTCCATTTCTGTTACTCTTACTTCGTCATTTAAATTCTCTTTGCAATTGTTCTCAGAATATAATTGATTTTCAATTGCTTCTAACCTTTTGATATGATCAGTGCACTGTTCTGTCTTTAGTCTTTGCACATCCGAATATTCTTCTTTCTCTTTAACATTATTTTGTGGATTTGCATCATTATTTACCCTTTCTTGGATGTATTCTACTTCAGCTATTATTTCATTCTCTTTGATAATTGGCGATTTGCAATGATCAGTATTTGTCTCTTCATGTTTATTATTTTGTATTGATAACACATTTTCTGCATGAAAATTCTCTACATTCATTCTACAATGATTAGATTCATTAATTCGATTGTCATTAATAATTATTCTTCTGATTGCTTGGCAATCATCTTCCTGTTCAGTTTTATTCGCTATAGTTCTTCTAGAGCAATCTTCCATTTGAATGTTCTCTATATTTATCGATTCATTTTCTCTTAAAACTGTAAAACTTTCATTATCTTTTGCTATACTTTTTCTCGATTCTGCTAGACATTCGTATTCTGGAATATTATCTATTACTAATTGGTTTGAACTATTATGTATATTATCAATTGTTCCATCACCGGTCGATATCTGAAGTTTGTCTTTGCATAAGGCGTCAGAAAAGGAATTCTCGTCTTTGTAACTATCTAATAATATGAACGATGGTGGTTTAATCGATTGTAACTCTTCGATATTGTTTCCCAGAGTTTTTAACAGACTACAATCGCTAATCTCATTTAGATCATCTCTGAAATTTGATCGAGACAACCCAGTATGATCCATTGTATCCTTTACAAAACACTCATTATGTCCAGTATCATTTATATAAATATCATTAGGCCTTGGAGATAAACATACATTATTTTCTTGAGGAGTGTGAAATTCCATAAAAGACTTGCAAATCTTTTTCGAATTTGATTGTTCATTTTCATCAAAAATCGTTTTGTTTGTACTGCTAATATTTTTTAAAACTGCATTTAAGGAGTGATCTAAATTATTTGACAGAGATGGAATAACAAAATTATCAGGCAATTCATCGTGCGTGTCTGTCGTTTCTGTAATTTCTCTTGAAATTATGTAATTTTCTTTTGCTGCACTTTTCTTCAATTTTGTTAAATTATCTGTTGTTAAATGTTGAAATTCATTATCTCTAGAAATATTTAAATTCTCCCTTTCATTTGTCGCATCTTGTGTAAGATGTAAAGTCGATAAAATTGTATCAGTAATTTCCATTGATACATGTTGAATTGTTTTGTTTGCAGCTGTATCAGCTTGAAATGTCGATTCAGTTGAATTTTCAACAGGCAAACGTGCTTTTGACATAGTTTGAGAGAACGATGTAGATTGTGCAGCGCAAATAGTATTAAGTGTTTTTTCATGATGCAAAGAGACTGGGACAGCTTCAGTAATCTCCATAGACTTGTATAATAATCTAGTTTTTTCATCAAAGCCATTTGAATTATCCATATTCTTTTTTTTACATGTACTCTCTTCAGATATTGACTTGTGAACGATTGGACGAGTAATTTCTTCTTGATTTTTTAACACTTTAGTCATTTCCATGGATACATCATGAAAGAACATAGTTCTATCATCTTTGGATATTAATTCATCTATTTTCAAATTCTCCTTGTCGTAAGCAATCAAAGGTAACATATTTACAGGCTTTGTTATTTCCATTACATCATTAAAAAATTCAGTTTTATCAATTTGATTTTCTCTCAAATTATTTTCTTTAATTATATTTTCATCATGAGGATGTGCAATATTTCTGTCATACATTTTTGATGATATAGCAGTAGTCATTTCCAATGAAACATTAAAAGCTGTATTGTTTACATGGGATATGTCAGTGCTTGCGATAGATGGCTGTATTACATTTGTTAACATCATTGATTCATTAACATTCTGTGTTGCATCTTGTGTATGTTTAAAAACAATATTTTCAGAAGCAATATTAGATTGTAAATTTGTTGAAAATATCGTCTTATTATGTGTAATATTCCCAACGGTCGAATTCGTACTTCCATGAGTTTGTATGGGGTTGTTTTTATGAGATATGTCAGTGCTTGTGGTAGATGGCTGTATTACATTTGTTAACATCATTGATTCATTAACATTCTGTGTTGCATCTTGTGTATGTTTAAAAACAGTATTTTCAGAAGCAATATTAGATTGTAAATTTGTTGAAAATATCGTCTTATTATGTGTAATATTCCCAGCGGTCGAATTCGTACTTCCATGAGTTTGTATGGGACTGTTTATATGAGATATGTCAGTGCTTGTGGTAAATGGCTGTATTACATTTGTTAACATCATTGATTCATTAATATTCTGTGTTGCATCCTGTGTATGTTTAAAAACGGTATTTTCAGAAGCAATATTAGATTGTAAATTTGTTGAAAATATGGTCTTATTATGTGTATTATTTCCAACAGTCGAATTCGTACTTCCATGGGTTTGTATCTTTGAAATTTGTTCAAAAATTCCTAAATCAAAGTTAACAGACGGTCGAATTCGTACTTCCATGGGTTTGTATCTTTGAAATTTGTTCAAAAATTCCTAAATCAAAGTTAACAGGTTTCACCGATATTGGTACAGCCTGAATGGATACATTATTGCAGTTGCTAACCCAATTTGTATTTAAATTTAGGTTCAATGAACATTCATCTTTCTGTACATTTATTTCTTTTTCTGCATGTAAAGATAGCAAAGGCGTATGCATTGGTGTAGTAAACTCCATAGATAAATCCTGAGCACATGTCATATCTAATTCAGAGTCGACGTTGTTGCAACATAATTCAGAATATGATTTTATACCAGTATTATTTGAATTCTTTTCTTCATCAGAGTCTCTGTATATAATAATATTGCTGGATGTTGCATTTTTAGATACATTAGATACAGTAAGAGCATTTGTAGTATTACTCGCATTGTTCTCTTCATTGGAGTCTCTATATATAATAATATTGCTAGATGTTGCATTTTTAGGTGCACGAGATCTAAAAAGAGCATTTGGCGTTACATTTTGTTCATGTTGAGACGTTTCATCAGATGGTTGCACATATTTCTCATCTGTGTTGCTACATGCAATACTACTTAATGTTGCATCCTTAGATGGTTGAGATATACCAGATTTATTTGGCAGTATAGTCTCTTGGAACTGAAATCCTTCATCAAACAATTTCATTTCGATTGGATTAGTAAAATCCAAATCACAGTTCTCATTATCTTTTCCTTTAACTTTTATGTTAGACTCAAATAACTGATTATTTGTCAAGTTGGAGTTGTTTGAACAGCTTGAATTATTTTCCAAGATGTGTACATATTCATTATTAGAAATACATAAAGATGCATTTTCTTTTGATTCAGTTTTAGCATTCGAGTCTAAAGAAACAAAAGATCCTTTAAGACTAGAATCGTGCTTACTATCGTGCTCTTCATATGTATTATCCCATACAGTTCCTTGATCTATCGAATGACAAAACTCTCTGTACAGAATAGAATAATTAAAGAAAAGGTATTAAAATAAAAATAAATTGTTGATTAACTTTATAATAGTCAATACAATATACTCACTTGACATGTTTCTTATCTGCAAAGCTAACGCGCCTTTTAGTTTTTGATGGGGTTAAACTTTTTTCGTTGTGTGGAGAATCAAAATTCACATTTTGTAATGGTTGTCGTGGTTTACGTGGTTTAAGAATCTACCAACATCAAAAATCATTAATTTTTAATATTAATATATTAATATTAAATCGGACATTCTTTTAGTTTGCAAAAAGTGAGATAGTTAAGCTATAAAACAATTGTAAACAATAAACTCACCGATGAACGTCTAGATTCACTTCTCTTGGATGTAGGAGTACTACGAGGCATGATTAAAAATATCACTCTTTTTTCGCGGAGGAATCGCTTATCTGTATCATAAACGTATATTCAACATGTACAAAACGAGGATAATTAAAATATCCACATTTTATTCGTGCATACATCCAAGCCTCCATCAAACACACAAAAACGGTTACGATTCGATTTGAAAATTTTTTTATTATTGTTTCCTAAACCCATTTAAATCGCGCCAAATTAAGCCGAAATTCCAATGCTACAAAAAAATTGTAAATTTGAAAGAATAGTCATTCTTATATTTTTCTGCCTCGTTTATTTTTATAGTAATCAAGTTTCAATTTTATTCTATATTTTTTTCTTCAATTTTTCCACGGCTACGCACATAAATATATTTAACCAAGGAGCTTCGTGCGTTTCGGAACGCAACTCATGAAAACTCGCCATAATTTTCGAGATGAGCGCGCGTAATCAGCGCCCAATGGGCGATCGCCAAATGTGCGATTCTATACAATTCCACATCACGAACGTGTGTGTACACAGTTGTGTTTGAGTGATATCAGATGACGTTTGTCGTACATACAATCGTGGCAGTGGACGATATATAATTTGCTAAAAAAATTAAGAATTTCGCGTACGACAACTCTCTTCCCGTTAAATCGAAGAACGGCTCTCTATCTCTCGAACGAACGAACAAATAAAGGAGAAGTATAACTGACGACGAGCTTTCGATTAAGCAACGGCGGCGGCGACTGCGACGACGGGACGACGAGGGCAAGGATTATTATTAATCACTGTTGCTCGCTACGCCAACAGCTGACCTCGGGCTGGCTCTGACGCGCCGAAAGGATGGCAGAAGCCGCCGTTAATCTCATCATAAAGGCACCGAATCAACAGATCAAGGACCAAGTAATTAAATGCGATCTCAGCTGGACCATTGGCCGTCTGAAGGAGTATCTGTCGGAAGTCTATCCCAGCAAGCCAGTAAGTCGCGCGAAAGTGTCTCCGCCCGGTGAAAGCGTGACGTTTCTCCTCGTTTTCTATAAAATCGGAAAAAGAACATTTTATTTTATTAGTGTTATATTTTATACAGTCTTTTGTATCTGTATTATAATGTTTCGTTCGAAGAATTGTAAAGTGGAAAGATAAGATAGTATTATATTAGATAGGAATATATTTACATTTTTTGATGACATGAAAAGATATATCTTTTCTAAACATCATTAATCTTTACTGATTATAACTAGTATGTTCATTCATATGTCAGTTCATTAATATATACGAGAGACTAATTAACTAATGTTATGGGATGTTATGTTATTTTTTTACTCTAAAATCATTACGATTTTTATATAAATGTTTTGGCTGATTTATATATTTTATTATTATTATTACTATTAATATATCACAATTATATTTGTTGCAATATATATATCATATTACTAGATAAGTAACTGATTTTAGTTATTATTGTTGTTTATATAGGAAAGCTCGCATCAGAAATTAATCTACTCAGGTCAATTGCTGAATGACTCTGCACAATTGAAGGATATCCTGAGACAGCACGATGGTTTAGAAGATCAGGCATACACTGTTCATTTAGTCTGTACACCGCAGAAAATGTGTTCTGCTAAAACATCAGATCAAAATTCGACAATTGAAAATAATACAGATACAGCATCCTCCATGAGAAACAATCATATCAGAAGTAACAGTGTTCAAAATCAGAATCATGAGAATGCTAATGTCACTGCACCTCAACAAATGTATCTGCCTCAACAATACTTTGATCCTCGAAATAGTCAACAATTAGCCTGGATGCAACAGGCATACACACATTATTTCACACAATATATGCAACTGTAAGTACATATCTTTTTAGAAAACTTTTTGAAAAAGTTAGAAAAAATGCATAAATATGTGCATAAATATTACAATACATAGTTTTTCTTCTTGCAGCATGGCAGCGCAAGGCATACAATTACAAGCCAGTATTCCGTACCTGCAACAAATGAATATTAACATCAATGACAATACACCTCAACATACATACACGAGCACTAATAACAACAACAATGTCGTTGATGAACAGGCTGCCCAACCAGCAGCGCAAGAAGCGCCGGACATCAATGCGGGAAATAATGGCGCGGCTGAGGATGCCGCGTTTAATCGCGATTGGTTGGATTTCTTCTATACATTGTCCAGAATCATTGTTCTATTTGGTATAGTGTATTTCTACTCGTCTCCTCTGAGGTTTCTCATTGTCACGTTTTTGGGATTTGCAATATATCTGTGAGTATATAATATATTATTTAATATATATATATATTTCTACAACATTTTTATTGTGTATTTTTATACATACACATCTTTTTATTCTCTAATATTTTCTCAAACTTTTCTGAATATTATATATTGCATATAGATAATATAGAGTGATATCCATATTACAGATATCAGGGTGGTTTCTTCAGAGTACAACCGATATTACTAGGTGAGAACAACAATGGTCGCGTAGACAACAACAATCAAGTTTTACAAAACGAAGCGATGGGCCCACAGGCTGTGCCACAGCAACAAAATCCTCAAATGCCAACTCCGCAACCAGAAGCACGAACAAACGCTAACGAAGAGAATGAAGAACAACGGCCAGGTGCACTCGCCTTTACTTGGACCTTTTTTAGTTCGTTTTTTGCCTCGCTTATCCCAGATCAGCCGAATGTCATTTAATCTTGTCTGGGACCCAATCTGTTATAAAATCGAATTTTTTTTCCTCTACATTTACAAAAAAAGAATATATACAACCAAAACAGAAACGTGATATAAATATCAGAGATAATGGTGAACTTTATCATACATCAAATGTTGTAAGTATCATATGGTCTGTAAAATCAGAAATGCTTGCAAAATTGTGAGATTTGAGAGAGATACATGTATTCCTATGAAAGTCTGATCAGTTTTATGATATTCATTTTTGTATCTGAATCTAATAGTATATGTAAATGTTCATATATACGCGTATGTTAATAATCGACATACGGTTAAAATGGATGACATTTATTGTGGAACTCAATTTCCAATGTCGCGTGTAAAGATTATATATATATATGTATCTCGATTGAACTCGACGACAGAGTTCACGAAATGAAATAACAGTCACGTTCTATCTATATATATTAATACTAACTTTCCTTCGAAAGAAGATTGTTAGACTCGCCATCCCAAAGCTATTAGAATTTAATGTATAAAGGAAATTTTTTATGTTTGTAGAGTAATTTAAAGATACAACGAGATAAATTGTGTGCGTGTGTACATGCACGCGCGCATGTGTATGTATGCGCATGTGTGTGCCTATATAAATGTAAGAAACATGCGATTTTTGTGTAGAGCCTGTACTGTATAAAACGATAATATATTAAAAAGTAATGATAGTAGAACATTTAATTTGCTTAAAAGATTTTCTTATATAGCAATAATATTATATTATGCAAATATAATTTCTGTGATGTTTTAATACGATCGCAAATATATCCAGTGTGGTATCCTTATATAAAACGTGTCATACGCTGTATTCATATATATAAAATTATTATTTTAATATATAATTTATAATATATTATATAAATATAAATAATATATAATTATATAAATAATTATTGTATATAAAATAATAATTATATTATAACATATACATGGCAAAGGTATTTAGTAAAATTTATGTAATTTTCCTAAATATATATATAAGACGCCGATGAAATGAAAAATGTATGTAAAGCAAATAAAACAATTTTTGAAATTTGTCTCGTTTAGTCACGTGTTGTTTATTTCGACGAATTATAATAAATGTTTTTTTTATAATACAATATCAATTAATAATAAAAGTTGAAATTTATTACGGAAGAATGGGTTTTATATATACCGCGCTGATTTATGAAAGGCGCATGCGATCACGTGGACTGTGACATGTTGATGCAATAATGCACAAGAAATTACTGTTTTATTTATGGAAAAATTATTTTTATATCGATAATTTATTCCTCGTTATATTTTGAAGTGTTGAATTTATATTATTTAATTTTTGGAGACAATTTCTGTAGAATTACATTAACCTCCTTTCAAACGTTCAGTCGTTTTGTTGCTTCATAATAAAAAGAAAACGTAAGATATTTATACTAATCTATTCTATCTAATTATTATAAAATATTATTATGTTTGAAATAATTGTCAAAACTATATATTATATTATAGTGTGAAAAAGTTTGTTATTTTACAGAAATGCCTCGTTCGAAAGTTTCCGATTTACTTGGTATACTTAAGGGAGCACATAGTGTGACAAATGCTCTGATAAAACATCAAAAGGAAGCAATCAAGTACACAATCACACACTCCAGTTTAAAAGATTTACCTGAAAAGTACATACAAGCTGCGAGAAAAAAACTGAGTGACGTAGAACCAAGTAAGATTCCTGTAAGTCTTTCGAATAAAACTGAGCAATATGTCAACCTTTTATGTATATTGCTTCTCTTATAATGTTTGTTTTGTATAGGAACAAGTAGCAAAAGATTTGAAAGAAGCAACTGAGCGTGTGAGTGTAGTTGAAAAAGGTATTAGACAATATATTAAAATAATAGCTAGTCAAAACTTGGGTATAAAAAATGATGATTATGCTCCCAAGAAGAAGGCAAAATTACATGTATATAATGCTGCAAAAGATCCAAAAGAATTGCCTATTGATAAAGATGTCACTTTGCCAAAACATGATAGTAACAAATTTACAATCGAGAAGTCTTCAGAAGGTGTACAAAATAATACAACATGGAAATATATGACTGTAAAAGAAAAGATTGAAACTATTGCCACTTCAGATAAAGAGATACCTCAAATAGAACTCTCTGATAAAGATAAAGAAATTTTAAGGAAATTAGAATTGGAACATGAGAAAAATATTAAAAATAAAGTTGCTAATTCTACTTCTTCCTCTACAATTAAGACACCTGAAAAAAAATGTGCAAACATTCAAACAGAGCCTAAAGAAAGACCAAAGGCTAAATTAACAGTTAAACCAAAACAACTTGTAAGTATATCAAAATAAATTTTTGATATCTATATATATTTATTTATATTCAATTATTATGAATATCTCATTGCCTAATGTATATTATAGTTGTCACCTACTGCCAGAGAAAGAAAAGTTCCTGCTACAAGATTGCAAAGAATGGTAAGCTTTGGTACCTTGGGTCTTGGTCTTGGTGTTGGTACCGTCGCAGAATATACACGGAGGACATTAGGATTAAAAGAGCAAAGTGTTGGAGATACAATTGACAATATGTTCCTCACTAAAGCTAATGCAGAAAGAATAGTTTCAACATTGTGCAAAGTGAGAGGTAAGATTTATAAAAGTGCCACATATCTATACATATATATATAGGAATTATATCATTTTATCAAAAATACAGGTGCAGCTTTAAAAATTGGTCAAATATTGAGCATCCAAGACAATACTATTATAAGTCCTGAATTGCAGAAAGTCTTTGAGAGGGTCAGACAAAGTGCTGATTTTATGCCAACATGGCAAGTAGAGGTAAAAATGATATATAGATATAGATCTAAAAAAAAATGTATATCAATTATATTAATATCATTAATATCAAAATTATTGCAATTATTTCTAGAAAGTATTAGGTAGCGAGCTTGGACACAATTGGAGAAATAAATTGGCATTCTTTGAGGAGAAACCATTTGCAGCAGCATCCATTGGTAGATAAACATTTCCTTTTTTCATGTAATCTCGATTGAAAGTTCTCTATAATTATGTGATGTACTTTAGGACAAGTGCACCATGGTATATTATTGAATAAGCAAGATGTAGCAATAAAGATTCAGTATCCAGGTGTGGCTATAGGTATTCAAAGTGACATTGAGAATTTAGTAGGCATAATGAAGGTACAAAATAACAATATCTTAAATCTCAACAAGAATCTCGATCATAGAGAATACTGTTTAAATATCATATTACCTTATAAATATCAAATATTATTTTTATATTACAGGTTTGGAATATGTTTCCAGAAGGAATGTTTATAGACAATGTGGTGGAAGTTGCGAAACGCGAGCTTGCATGGGAAGTGGACTATATAAGGGAAGCAGAATGTACAAGGAAATATAGGGAATTAATGGTGCCTTATCCAGAGTATTATGTGCCTACAGTAATAGGTATTGAATAAAAATAACATAAAATATAATTAACTAGATATTAAATGTTAGATAAAATTTCTAGATGATCTCTCCACAAAGCAAGTATTCACGACAGAGATGATAGAAGGCATACCTGTTGATAAATGTGTAGATATGAATATTAAGATTAGAGAACATATAAGCGAACTGATTATGCGTTTGACTCTAAAAGAATTATTTGAATTTCGATTTATGCAAACTGATCCAAATTGGTCCAATTTCTTCTACAATGTTGATACAAAACAGGTATTATATATACGAAATAACTATATATTTGTAATTTTAATCAAAATCTAATGGATATATCTTTACAGTTAATTTTATTGGATTTTGGGGCATGCAGGACATATGAAAAAGCATTTATGGACAAATATATAGACGTTATTAATGCTGCAAGTGAGGGGAATCACAATAAAGTTTTGCAGTTGTCTCGAGAAATGAAATTTCTCACTGGATATGAGTCCAAGGTATCTTATATCTATATCACACAGACACAATCTATAATATATATAAAGCAAGATTTATACATCGGCAGATTATGGAAAATGCTCATGTGGATGTGGTCATGATCCTTGGACAAGTATTCGACAATAATCATGAGTATTACGATTTTGGCGGCCAAGATGTGACAAGACGGTACATCTCACATTACCATATTTAAATTAATATCTCATATCTAGCGATAAAGTAACAATTGCGTATTGTATGTGTTTGCAGGATTCAAGCTTTAGTACCAACCATAATAAATCACAGACTGTGTCCACCACCCGAGGAGATATATAGTTTGCACAGAAAATTATCAGGGATATTTTTGCTGTGCGCAAAACTTGGAGTTAGAATTAAATGTCGCGATATGTTTCGGGAGATTTATGCTAATTATAAGTTTGGTTGATATGTTAGTATTGATGATATAACAAAATGCATATAATTGAGATGCCTAGACATTTTTTGTACAAATGTATGCGTTTCCTAATAAAATTATAACATGATACTAGCAATTCCTACTTTAACAACATGAAGAATTTAATAATACTTGTGAACACAGATGGCGTGATTCGGATGATTAATTATGGCGGCATATTGCCTATGCCACCAAGGAGATGGTCGCCAGCAGTTTTGAAAGATATCTATTTAAATATATAATTTCTTAAAAATCTAACATGTGTATGCGACAGTTATTTTCAATATCATTATAAAATGTCTCAGGACAAAATAGGTATATTTTCATGATCAATCAAAATGTCTTTGCGTTAAACAATATGCTTGCTATGCTACTTGTATCTGTTTTGTACAGTTTCATCAAAATATTAAAAAAAAATTGTTTACAGTTGGCATTGACATTCTCTTGGAATTTTTGGAAGTAGCATTTAATCACATATTATTCTTTCGAAAAATCTATCCTAAGGAAATTTTCGTTAAGAGAAAGATATATGGAATTACGGTATATGTGTCTGAACACCCAGAATTGAATGAGTACTTGTCAAATATTTTGAATGCGATTAGGGAACTAATAAAGGAGAATGAGAACAGTGTTAAAACCATCAGTCTTACCTTCTACAACGAGAATAAGTTACCAATAGAAAAATTTGTCTTTGATACCATTAAACTGCAAGCAGAGTTTATAGAGTATGTTGAATGATTGATAAATGTGTTCTTAAGAGAATTCTAATCTTTAAAATTAATCTCTTCATTTTAAGGCAAGACCCGTATTATTTAAAGACAGAAGAAGCATTGAAGACAATCTGTTTGAAATTATCAATGTGCGATACATATTTAAAACCTCTCCCTGATGGTTCAACATTTTCTATAGAAATTCAGACATATGAAACTGCACATATTATTTTAAGCGAGAATCCGAAATGCGAAGGATTTCCATGGATTATTGAAGATGGTGCAGTAGAGATGACCAATAAAAATCTATTACCACTAAAAGATATTAAAACAGATTGTTTAAATTTACAAATGTATGTGATTGAGGACACAGCAAATAAAACCTAAGGTTTAAGCAAAAATTTGTATAACTATCTTTTTGTATTTTTATTTTATATAAAACATAAAAAAATGCATCTGTCTGCAGTTATTAATCCCATTAGTTTAGATATAAATTCTATCTCTATTCCATAAAATGTTACCGATAGCATTATTAAGTTTGTCCCATTAGTTTAGATATAAACTCTTTATCTCTATTCCATAAAATGTTACAGATAGCATTCAATTGATAAGAACAATCAAATATTTCAGATTTTACCGACAATTTACTGGCATCAATTTTAATGATCTTGACTTTCCATTTGTCTTCAAATTCCTTGATTTGTGCATCATCTATCACACAACTTGACCAAGGTTTGAACCTGAAAAATGTTTGAATTAGATGAAACTTTTATTCAGATTACAATATAGAGTCATAGCTGCATTACTTTGTGCCAATCACTATATTTGCCGGTTTCTCTTTTATCGCAGTCATTGTATTCATTAAGTATGGAACATCATTAAAGCTTGATGCATCATCAAAGGAAAACACAGAGCACATTGCGTCAACTTTATCTTTGCACGCCTGAAAAAGAAATGTTATTTTTGCATATATTATTTTTTTGGATTAAATATATATAGCTCTTGTAAAAGTCCTTATTGTTTCATACATACTGGTAAAATATGATTGTATTTTTTTATACTGCTTTCTGATGTGTCCCAGAATTGCAGCTTGAAGAGAACAACTTTATCCCAAATTTTTACAGGCCAAAAAACGTTTGTTTTCCTTATACCATTAGTTTCTGTATAATTGTTGGATTCCAGAGTGCCTGCAAGTTTACTCACTACTGAAGTTTTTCCCACACCGGATCTACCTATCATAAAGATCTTATAAGTGACCTCCTCGATGGAACTGGGTAACGATGGTCTCTCCAGAATACCTGAAATAAATGGAAAGCGATCCTTAGAGCAAAGAAAAGCAATACGCGTTTTTATTATTTGTCATATATAATTAATACCATAGAATCTTCTCTTTTTGGAAGAATTTACGTAGAAATGATGGACCAAAGATTCTCCTTCCGCTGAAGTTAACCAGTTCATATTAATAGCATTCATGTCTCTTCACTACGGAATAAGAAGCAATTAAATATATGCAGATGCAACGTGTGTGATAAAATGCATAATTACTCGTATCATTTTACATTATAGAAATTTGAAAAATCAATCGTAATCAAATCGATAATGTGATCAACATTTTTGTGCGTATTATCGACCGTGCAAACAACATCGATCATTTATGAGAACCGAAGGCAACGACCAATTGGAAACCTATGTTGCTCATCGCGCATGAAAAATCTGTTTTCCCTTTTATTTTATCTTTATATTCTAACAAAATTTTAAGGATCTCGTAACAAAATTTTCATAATTACTTGACGATTCTGTCACAATGCGAATAGACGTAGAGAAATAAAAAAAAAAAAAAACAAATGGAAATTATATACTAACCGTAGAGTTCAATCTCTCGGCGTCTCTTTTAAATTCGCAAAAGCAGCGCGCGCTTGAGCCAATGGCAGCGCGTCCCGCCTTAGCGCGAACCAATCGTCGGACGCGCTGTATTGGTTTACGAATGAGACGACGGACGCGATTGGTGATGCGAGCGGCGTCATTTCGGTACGATCGCGCGGCCAGCCAATGGGCGCGACGCGCGCTACGTAACGAGATGTTTGCGACCGAGCCGCCATATTGTGTATGCAGCGCGGGTCGGTGGCGCGTGTATATGGGTCTTTCGTGAGAATTTTCTCTCTCTCGTTAAACGATAGGGGTGCATGAATCCACTTACCTGGCTAACCGGGCACATCGCGCGCGCACAATGGATCCGTCTAAATTGAAAGTGGTAGAGTTACGAGCCGCGCTGGCCGAGCGCGGTCTCGACACCAAGGGCAACAAGCCAGTGCTCGTCGAGCGGCTACGCAAGGCGCTGGAGGAGGAGGAGGAGAAGGAGACGACGACACAAGAGTGTAAGTTGCGCCTGTCATGCATCAAGTCTCTTCTATCTTCATTCCTATAATGATTGCGTATAAAAAATTTTATCCTATTTTACCTACCTCTTGTGACATATACCGGTATCCCGTGTCCCGATGGTAAGGTATTTTCCTGATGATTTTTCTGTATTGTCTTCCTGCACGAACATATTTATGACTATAAAATGTAGCTGACGAGTATGATTAATGTCTCTTGAAATTGTGTTGAAAAAGACTCTTAAATTTATATATTTAAATATTATCTCTAATATAGTGTAATATATATAATATAGTATATTTACACTTTGTAGTCTACAAAGATATAAATTTCACATTTTATTATATTTTCCACAGTTGGTCAAGAAAGAGCTTCGTATACAGAGAATATAGATGACACAGGTGTTAAAGAAACACAAGAAACAATTGCGGAAGCCGCAAGATCTGTACAACCACCGAGGACACCTAGTAGAGCGTCTAGGAGTTCTTCCATGGTGACTCCTACAAAAGTTTCTACGAGAAACGCATTAAGGACGGCTACAACTCCAAATTCTTCAAAGCAATCTACTCCGAGCAAACTTCAGTATACTGAGAAATCGTATGAAACATTACCGATAATAACAGAGTCTATTTCTGAGGAACATGTAGTACAACAAGAAGAAATATCAAAATGGTCCCCTGAAAAGCTTGAAGAGAAACAAGAAGACAATGCGTCAAATATTATTCAGAACAAGATTCATTCACCATTGTCTGTAAAATCTCAGGAGGAAGAAGCAAAACATGTTAATATTTTAGAAGATAATAAGTATGAAGCAAATGTTCTCCAAGTACCTGTGACAGAATCATCTGAAAAAGCTAGTACAATTGCATGTGTAGATCGATTTTCTATACCTCAAGAAGAGCATGAAACAAAACAATCTAGTATAGATGAAGTTTACAAAGTTCAGAAACAATCTGTAGGAACAAAAAGCCTAGATGAGAAAACAGAAATTAAGGAAGACATTAATGTCGATAAAGTGCAAGACACTTCCGAAAAAGATATTGAAAATAAAATTTCAGTTGAACAAGAGGATGTAAGTTATAGAGATGATACATATAATGATAAGAATACTTTAAACATTCCAAAAGTTGAACAACCACATGTGATACCTGATCAGGTAGACGAAACAAATAATATCGAGTTAAAAGATGAAGAAAAAACTACTAATGACAATTATACAGTACAAGATGAAGCAATGGACGTTTCTGTTAATATAGAAGATGAAGATGAGAAAACAGATAATATTCCACAAGATGAACAGGTATATCTAGATCTCTTGTAAAATATTAATTTTTTTTTTATATAGATTATCTCTTGTAGATTTAATATAAGAATCACTATTTTTAATCTCATATATTTATCTTTATTTACAAAACAAGATTATAGAAATGTCTGAAAAAAAGCAAGAAGATGCAAGCAAGTTGAATGCAGAAAAATCAAATAAAAAAGAATACAATGACAGGAAAAGGAAAAGATCTCCTAGCCCAGTGGAAGTCTATCAGGCATCTCCTGTACCACAGAAGGGAGAAGATGAACCAGATTTTGATGAATCAGCTATGATCTTATCTTGGTGTAAGTTTTTATAAATACTATATATTTTTTTAGGCCAGAATTATTTTTAATTAATTTAAATATATTTTTTTGTTTTGGCTTTTAGATGATTCCGACTTGAATTTAGTTATCGACAAAGAAGGATTTCTCTCTGCCACACCTATGCATAACGGTGATTTCTGTCACATATGGGCTGGTGCAAGAGCATCTCATGGTTTCATAAATGGGAAAGTATACTATGAAGCCAAAATTACAGAGCATCATTCTTCTGTCACAAAAGACGAGAAGTATGTGCTCAGAATTGGTTGGTCAGTTCCCTTCACATCCATGCAACTTGGCGAAAAGGGATTGAGTTACGCGTATACGAGTGCCGGGCAAAAAGGCACTGACGGAAAGTTCACGGATTATGGCTCGCGATTTGGCAAGGACGATGTTGTGGGATGCTACCTCGATATGACGCCCGAGAATACCGTAGAATTGTCTTATACAGTGAACGGCAAAAATCTCGGGTCCGCATTTAGCATCTCCAAAGAGGAGCTCGGCGACAGACCGTTGTTTCCACATATTCTGAGCAAAAACTGTACGTTTGTCTGCAATTTCGGGCAAGAACAGGGGTGGTGCGAACAAATTCCGGATTATATCGTAATAGGTAACGTAGAATCAAAGGACAGAATCGCCGGTCCGCGTAGACCGGACGCAAAAGCACACTGCGAAGTGATAATGATGTGTGGTTTGCCTGAGGCGGGAAAAACTACCTGGGCGAGGAAACACGCAGCCGACCATCCAGATAAATTGTATAATATCTTAGCGCTGCACAACTTAGTTGAAAAAACAGGAGTAAGTATCTGTAAAGTATGATGAAGTTTTATATATACATATATATAATATCATTAATTATAATACTATATTTCTAGGACGTTGCTCTATCAGATCAAGAAAAAAATTGTCGGCGAGAAGTTATTATTGATAAGTGCAATCGCGCGCTCGATCAACTGATCGATGTGGCAAGTGGCAGAAGACGTAACTATATATTAGATCAGGTATGAAAGAATATATATGTTTGTAAATTAGATTACCAAATTTAAATATATATTTTGTAACAATATTTGTGATATCTTTTGTGGCAGAAGAACAACGTGTATTCTTCTGTACAAAGACGTAAAATACGAAATTTCTGCGAATATCAACGAAAAGCGGTCGTTGTCATACCAACGGATGAAGAGTATAATCAACGTTTGTCCGCACACAATGCAATCGAAGGAGATGTCTCAGAGTCTGATCTTAAGGAAATGAAAGGTATCTCTATTGACACTGTATTTAATAATATATAATAGACTGAAATTAATACAGTATGTGCATTATTTACAAACAATGTTTAATTGAAATGTCATAATTATAGCAAATTTCACTGCACCTTCGGTGGGAGAGAACTTTGACGCAGTGGAATGGGTCGGACTTGATGAAGAAGATGGTAAGAAGCTCATCGAGAAATATAACAAGGAGGGTAAAGAGGCCGGATTTGGTCAGCAATCGTCTACGGCAAAACGACCGCATCTTGACAAGACTGAGGCTAGTAACAGAGAAACGCGCGATTCGCGGAACAATCGAGACACGCGAGATCATCGAAGAAATAATTGTAAGTACATATTATTCGCGATTGCTCATTATGAATTATGTACGGTATTACATTACTTCCATGTTTATATGAAGATCAAGACAGAGGTCGTAACCCACCTTGGCGCGGTCCTAATATGGGAGGTTGGAGAGGAGAAAGACCGCAAAGAGGTGGATATATGAGGCATAGTGGTGGTTATGGACATCCTCATACCCCATGGAGGCTCCGAGGACGAGGTGGACACGCAATGATACGAGGAGTCGATAGAAGAGTTGGCAATGTTGATAGGAGATCAGGAAATGATAGAAACCGATCTGTCGTACCCAGACAAGGAAGTTGGGGTCCTGTGAGGTAATTGGCGATTATTATTGATATAGTAGTTCCTTAAAACGAGTAGCCTGATAAATCATTTTCCAAAATACATTCGCAATGATCTTAGTGGGAGTTATCAAGGATCGCAGCAGTCCGGTTGGGGTCAGCAGGACAATTGGTCGAGTAATCAAACCCAAGGTAATTGGAATCAGCAAAGTACCTGGGGTCAGCAACAATGGGCAGGTGGTTGGAAAGGATACGGTCAAAGCACATACAGTCAAGCAGGATACAATCAACAGGGATATGGCAATGGTAGTAATTGGAACAACTGGAATCAGCAGTATTACAACAACCAGTATTGGGGCCAGCAACAACAGGGTGGTCAAACCACTGCAGCTGGCAGCCAAGCTGTAAGCAAACAATAATCCACCATCGTAAATCTTACCGAGAATGGAAACTGAATGTAAGGTATAGACATATAGAACGCCGTTTTTGTTTAAACACAAACTTTCAATTATAATTGTATTTTATCATAATCGATCGTGTTTCTGTAATAATATGCATTTTACAAATATACATATATTTGCAGGAGATTACAAGTGAAATGATTGCATCGACTTCTACCAACATGGGAGCAGAATATAGTTATTTGCAACAATAACAAAGTCTTATGCACGAATGAATTACCTGCTCACAAAGTACTGCAATCATCACGCAAGTTTCATTCATATATATATATATAACCTCATATATAGAACTACGTTACACATTAACATGATAACGGACATATTGTGCTTTTGGTAAAGATTCTTTCATCCCTCATGCACAAAAATACTGTTACAAGTTGTTAAAAAGAAAACTCATTGCAGCAAATGAGAAATTATTTTAAAATTATAATATACTAGCAAGTTTTGAAAATCCTTACCGGAAACACAGGTCTAATAATCTAAGTGCATTAAAACGATAATGTAACATTCATGAGAAAAAAAATATAACTTTTTATCGCATTTTTCTCAAGGAATCATAAAAACAGGTAGGAGAAAGAGGAAGAGTACTACGTATGGGTACAAACTACATGCAAGTAGCATTAAAAGTCGAAAAAAAAAAAAGAAAAATAGTTATTCTCGAAAACTTTTGTAAATATGTACAGATCTAAAGTAAAGAGAATTGTGCAGAAAATTATCAATCTATTTATACACCATATATATATAGCGAATTTGGTTCACACAATGGGCACTAGTGCATATTGGAGATTGTTATACACATATTGACATAAAACATATTCATAGTACATTAATTAAGCATTATGAACGCTTTTCTACATTAAAGTTGGATGCGTATTGGCGCGTTTTTTCCCTAAAATGTGCGAGATGAAGCGATTAAATACGCCAGATGCCCAGCATAAATTACATCACATTGGTCAGTATATTATATGTTAGATGTTTTATCAGTTGCTTACATTTTTACACCTAATTAAATTAGTGTATGATAAGTTTTTTAATCTTTGCATGCCAAGCACTGCTTGTTAGTGCATCCAACCAAATTCGCTAATAGTGAATCTTTATATAGCAGTGCCCCTTTTAGAAAGAGAAAAATATGCAAGGGAAAATTATATATATATATATATATATATATTTAATGATAATATTAAAAATTAGATATATACGGAGAGACTACGTCATAACGGAAAACTTGGCTAAATTGAAATCAAATTTTAAATTCACTGGAGAGAGATATGTGGTAAGCGCGTGATGCCAGGTACGCCCTGTATGTGACGGCACGCATCGATCCACTGATATATAGATTGAATATATGATTCTTCGCGTTTAAGTTCTCCGCGTCCTAAATTCCACGCTTCAGGGCTTTTCTTCCGCGGCGGCGCTTATCTTACGCGCCATCGAAGTACCTCTTATAATTTTCACATGACGTTAAAGCCGCCGCTAACGGTAAGTCGCATTTAGCGTCCGGAAGTTCCTGATCTTAAGCGAGGGATTACAAGATACTTAGCTCTCCGCTGCACGGCATTACCGTTGCACAGCGACGGCAGATTGTACCTGAAATTCTTCTCCAACTTTGATTCTAACCAACGTGGTTACCACGGATTCTCGCGCCTTATTTTTCAACGCGGCGAGGATAAACGCGCGCCTTATCCTCCCTTAATGCTACTTATTCAGTTGGCGAACTGTTTTGCGAATTATACGTCGCGTATTTTGTATATCTTTATCTTTCTATACACCACCAATAATGTATAAGAAGAAAAAATATTATGGTATAAATAAATTATATTCTTTGACACACATTTTATACATGCAGATTTTTCATTGCACAACACGACACGCAGAACAAGATCTCCCTTGCTACGATAATTAATTTTATTTATTAAGCAATCCCAGATGTTTGTACCTGTATTGTATCTTCTAATTACACGAAATACTTTTCTCTAATATTATGTACATGCATAAATATAATGTTCTTTTTTTAATGCCGAAAATTTCTACTCATCTAATTTTGCTCATTGGTCTTACAGCTATTCTGCATCAGTTATCGATTCATAGTGCATTTGTTACCCTACGTACTTCCTCTGCTAGAATATAATTCAATTTCCTTACATCCTCTTCAGAATACAAAGAGCGAACACTTGACTACGTCCGTCTGCACGAAAATTTGTTTATTTCCATCTCAACTGCATCTGTGTATATGTGTCTCGCGACGATATATTTTTATATATATAAATATCGTTTATATGTTTATAAACACGATGTTTATCAACATCCATCCTGAGAATATAAAAGCGTGAACCAACTGTTCGTATTTACATACAAATTCACGAATTTAGTGAATTAAACATTATACAATTTAGTAACGAAATAAATGCGACCAAGCATCTGTGTGTGTAATACAAATTACCCTTTCATTATGTCGATCGGAAGTAAATATTTGACAAAAGATCTTGTGAACAAAACGGAAGACGATTTCCATCTCCTTTTATGAATTTGTTCAACCGTAGGAGAGAGAGATCCTTTTTTACGTTCAAAGAATGATTGTCTTAGCTCGGTCTTTTTTCCTTCGTACATATTGTACAGTGTGTACATTGTACAATGTCTCATTAGCTCGTATAATACAATATCTCATTAGCTCGTTTTTTTTTGCCTTCGTACATGTTGTACAGTGTGTGTGATGTTCCGAGCTAAAGTACTTCTGTGTGAAATCGAAAATAATTTAACAATTAAGAATAACGATACGCAAAGTTTTAGATATAATTAAAAGATATTAAGAAAAACGATAGAAAGAGAGAGAAAGGTGAGCTATTTTTTAAGAAATAATCAAGAACTCTATATATATTTAACCTACACATAGCATATATGCTAGTACCTCTGTGTTACCACATAAGCGAAGAAGAAAATAGGGTCCCGCAATGTTCGTGTGGACCGTATTATATAATGATGATAATCAGTTAGTAATTTTTTTCTATACGAGGAAAAACAAAAAAAAAGTTAATAATAATAATCTATGTAAACTCTTAATTGTTGACACAAAAATGTACAAACTTATTCGTAAAAATAAAAAGGTTCTTCTATTTATTTCGGCCTTTCACCCGCATCTTACATCCACAAGTAATATGTAATTTTATGCGCTACACTGTTTTATAAAATGATGAAATTCAGCCTTGTGTAATACACATAGATCTATATCAAAATTATTAAATACAAGTATGGTATTTTATAAAGAGAGTAGATTGACGAGCAAGAATAATATGTGTGGCGTATTTATGTAAGGAAACTTTTTCACGTGTATTTGTGTTCATCAATACAATACAATAGTCTGTACATGCATCACGTTAGCTGAAAGCTTGTCGCAACAATTGTTTCTTTTTCTGATTTCTTTTGGTTACATCTAAATGTGTTATAATGATGTTAACTATATGAGCAAACTCAGGAGGCACAAATCAGTACAACATCCCCATTGTTACAAATAATTAATCTGAAAAATATCGCTCTAATGTATCACGTTATATTGCTTTAATATATGTATATGTGACAATTCAGATACGACGATTAATAATGTTGCAAAAATAAAATTGTTTAATAATGAAATATACGAAGCAGCGATTTCGCGATTAAAGTAATTAAAGATAAACGTACGACGAAAGTTACTTCTAGAAATGACAAAATAATAATTGGATCTCACCGATTTCTTCAGTGCGAAAATACAATAATCCCTTTATTATAAAACAACAATTTATATTATGATCGGTTTCTCATCAAACCTTGTCAATATAACATAAATTAATAAAATTATAATCGAATATATATATATATTTTTTTTTTCGCTCGCATATTTACATGAGTTGAGCATATAGTACTCTTTTATATATTACGATATCATATGAAATGTTCGATAAAATAATAATGATGCATAAATTTATGCATATAACATGACTTTAACGAAAAAAAAATTTGATTAAAAATTATATTGTTACACATGTTGCTAATAATTGTTAATGCCATTATTATAAAGTTGATAAAAGATTTGTTCATCTACAGACGCGTGTAGATGAAAGTTATTTAAAAAAATACTATATATGTATTTGAACCCAGATAGCCAAGTCTTGAAAGCAGATCATGCCATATCTGCTATCAACTATTGTCAGCAAAAGGGCTACAAATTTGATACAAAAGTTATTATTGTCGATTAAATCAACAAATTGGTGCCAAAAATCGAGCAAATAATAACAATTTCTATACCAAATTTGTAATCTTTTTGATGACAATAGTTGATAAGACACTTGGTATGATCTACTTTCGGCAGACCTGGCTATCTGGACATACATAAAAATATAGAAATAAATATATAATTAGTAAAACAATTCCAAATTGTTAAAAATACCGCAGAAAATACATTCGTATACGATAATAAAAACTCTATATGTAAAAGACCGTAATTATTGTATGCGTTAGAATAAAAACTGTATACTCAATAATTGCCAATATATACTTTTTGATATCAATACGTTCATCGTTCGTTAATTTGGAATAAAAATCGCGTAAAACTAATCGAGCAAGATGCAACTGTATGTCATGGATAATGGCAATGGCATTCTGTTTGACATATTCCTTGCGATTTACTTGTTAAAACCAACATAAAGTTGGATCTCGGCATATGTTAAAAATTCTTTTCAAGAAACATTCACACACACTGTATGTCCCTTTTATTATTATACTAGCTTACACAGAAGGCCAGCTTCAAATCCGCTTTTTTTATTTTTGAATTACACAATATAATAAATATATTTCGATAATTTATTCATTAATGATATACCGAATACATACAGATAGACAAACGCGTTTACCGCAAAAAAAAAATGTGTTTAAATAACAAATATCTCTCATATGTGTCAAACTCAGGAGAAAAATATACACTTTCGTCTTACGTCGATATAAAAACGTAATAACAAAATGTTTTCACAAAAATAAATCTAATATACACATAATATACGTACGAGGGCTATTCGGAAATAAACCTCCAGTAGGCTTGCAAAATAAAATAAAAAACAAAAACAACATTTTATTATACACGAAAGTTACATATATACATTATTTTTCGACATAATCGCTATTGACTGTGTCGAAAAATAATGTATATATATAAGTAACACCGTTGTGTATAATAAAAAGTGTTTCCTATTTCTTATTTTATTTTGCAAGCCTACCGGAGGTCGATTTCCGAATAGCTCTCGTATATATAATATATGTAATATACACGTAATATGTATTTAATATGTATATGTAATATATGTATATATAATACGTGTATATAAATGTATATATCTAATCTACAAGAAAAAAGAAAAAAAATATGTTTCATATCAAACGTGTGTTCGCATCACAATATAATATGTATCTACCATACTGTGTAATGCAATAATAAATACAAAGTCCTGAATACATATATACAATTTTGGAATTACTGCGACTTATTCGCGCGGTTCACTATTCTCTCAATATATATCAATAAATTAAATACATTATAATAAAGATTCTTCTCAGTAAAGTGAAGAAAGTATATTACACACTTGATTAAAATAATGCATCAAGATTATGAAAAATATAATATTACCTCTGTGCAATAAAGCATTATAAACCGTATATGTAAATACACACGCTCAAATATTTGCAATTCTCACACATGGTTTTACCCGCATTCACATCGATGTAACATCTATTCTTTCGACCATCATGTAATTTGTACACATTTAGCTATGTTAACTCTATGAAAAGAATGTACAAACGATTTTCTATACAAGTCCGCGAAATTCACAATTATATTAGTGCAATAGCCCAACTGTCAAGAAAATCCATTATTTTATCGCCCTCTCTCATTGAATATTCTAATTATAGCAAAATGTCTATAGTCTACCTAGTTTAAAATACCTACAAATTGCTTATGACATGATTTCTATTGATACTGTTATAAATAAATTTTTTCACTCTTAAAGAGCCGAGTAAATACAAAAAAAAAAAAAAAAAAAAAAAAAAAAAAAAAAAAAAAAAAAAAAAAAAAATATTGACTGACGATAATAACTGTTTCGCTTAAATAAACATTATTTCTGATTACGGATATCGATATAAATTACATCAATGGACGGGCTGTACGAAGAGGAAAGATTATTCCCTCATATTCTCCTCGTTGAGGGGAGAGGTGCGAAGAACGAGGAGATAAATGTACAATTATCTTGATACATGGTATATATAATATATATAGAATCAAGTTTAGAACGCGATTGAAACGATTTAGCCTATTAATCTGACTGAGATTTGTAGTATAACTCTATAAATTATAACTTATATATACAGTATACGATATTATCGTTGTGATATTACCCACTGTCACGGATTAAGTCCGCCGGGTCTCTTCCGGTTTCGCCTGTTCCTCTCTAGAAGGAATGACAGATCTAATGGGTCTTTCTTATTCGGCATTCTCTGCAGTAGATTCAATAGAATGCTATTCAATCTCTTCCTCTGTTCTTCCCTCTACGAATAAAAATATGGCAAATGCAAATAATCGCGCAACAAAAATACTTACTGAGCCTTTTTAGATTCTTTGGCGCGATCATTACCTGAGCGTATGATGTTATAGGCGATGCGACTGTCAGAATCTCGCCCGATCTTCGTCTTGTCCTATTACCGCACTTGTGTTCTTTACCGTGCATTTTAATATTATCACCGGATTCCAACTTTTGATTTCCGTCTATCTCTTGATTATTCTTCTTCTTATCCTTGGACATTTTGATTCCATCCAGACTATGAGGCTGAAAATAATGTATTTGAAATGTTAATTCAATATTATATTTGATGCATTGAGAGGTATTAATATGAAAATCTTGTTGACAGAACGATAACCGCACTTACCAGATAGGTGCGATAATGCTTTATACGTTGCGGGAAGGTTTCGAATGCATAAGGTTTCGTGCATACAGCATGTCTGGCTCTAGCCACCTTCGTGAAAAGCCGCGCTGCGCGATCCACACGATACTCGCAAACATAAGTATGTTCGGGAGTCGAACCGACTGGACGTCCTACATTAAAAAAAGTTATTTTCGTTACAAAGCGATATATATCCAATAATACAATCAAAAACAAAATATAATATATTATACCTTTACAGAAAGTATGTGGATCCAGCACCCAACATCGCTCGGCCACGAGATCACAAGGAACAGCCTCGTACAACGGTGCGCATACAACTTCGTTCACGTAGAATTTGCGCGTTGGCTCGTGATACGTTTCGTGAGGTCTAAGATAATGATGTCCAAACACAAACCTCTCGCCCCTATTAAATAGATGATTTAATTTTAAAATCGATATTTTAATTTTTTAAATCGATATACAATCAACTTGGTTGATTCGTCAGCATAAAACAATCACTTACTCGCGATTCTTCCACAGACGTTCAATCCTGAAAATGTCCATCTGCTCGTAGTCGGGCTTTTGTATAGTTTTATATGTATGTTTGTCAGGAGTGTCCCTTAAAACATACACCGTGTCGCCCTGTCGAAGCTGCAAATCGCCCCGCAACAATGTTACATAATGCTTTTTGCCTTCTTCCTCCTCCTCACCCTCTAATGGTATTTCCAGATCAACTTCGCGCGGTTGGCATCTCTCGCATAGGTAAGACTCGATGCTCGTGTCAGCTTTAACGCAGTCGCAATGTTGCCAAACGAGACAACGCTCGCACTGGATCATTAAACCTTCATCCCTGCACAAATTATCGGTGTAAAGACATATTACAAATAAAGATAACTATATACTTTTAATAACACACAAAATAAAAAAAAATTAATTTACCTGTGTAATCCGCAAATGCATCTAATCACATCTTCTTCTCCGGCCGTGGATCCACGAGGCGGCAGAAAGCTCTGAGACGGCGGAGAACCCGTCGCCTCCGTTATAGCATCCACAAAATCAGGTTTACTGCTCAGGTACAGTTTTCGGAGTCTGGCTGCAGCGATTCCTATCTCAGATGTTCTGCCAAAGAATCTCACGTTGTTGTCAAAGAGCCTTATCATATCATGATCAAAGTGCTCCGCAGTCTTGTAATGACCAGTACCAATACACTGATCTATTGTGCTCAGATCGATGGGTTCTGTTATCTTTTCATAATAATCAGATAATTTTCTCTTAGGAGGTAAATTCATGAATGGTGTGCACAATGGCTGACCATTTTCATCATTCGCCGTTGCAACGATTGTGTACAAATCTTTCAATACCTGTAAAAAATAAAATCGGTACGATTATAATTTATATTTATATTTTTTTGCACCAATAATAATATAAAATAATATAAAAACTCTCCACACACGCATCAACTGACCTTAGCTAGTTTTGCAGTCTTATGTACCTCCGGATCGTCCTGCGCCTGCGCAAGCCTACGCGTTCGTACGGTTCGCGCGTTGGTGTTCGTTAACGCGGTCAATTGCGAGAAAAATGCGTCAGATTGTGCCTTCGAGTCTCCGGAACTTTTCTCTTTCGCGATATTCGCATTACCAGTCTTCGTTTTTCCATTCTGCACCTGAATGTGTTGTACCGACGCCGATTTGAGCCGTCGCACTTTTTCCAGATTTCTCATCGCGCGCGAAGCATCGCTGCTGGTAAGACATCGGTTTCAGTTGCGGCGTATTGTGCGTTAACGTCGGATCTCCCACTTTGCGAGATTTGCAAATGTTCTTGGAGTTGGCCGATTGTACCGCGTTCGATTTTCGAATGTTCTTCCGCGGTCTGCCCACAGATCTTCTTTCAGTAGACTCTACTTGAGATGACGGTAAAGATAGAACGCTTCTGGCTACTCTTTGACTCTTTCCACCTGCCATATAGAATTTACAATTGAAATATATCTGATACAACTTAACTTGTGCGTAGACAATATATTTGATTTTTATTGATTTATACCTATAACACCTCTACAGGCACTACTGCCACATCTACATTGCTGTCCTTCCGACGGGTTGAAAAGAGCGAAATTGTAATCGTACGTTAATTCCTCCCCCGGCTTGATGTTTCGCGATGCGAATAGTGCCATACGCGGTAGCCCGAGAACGCTCCATTTCTGCATCTCGCAATTGGGCTCGCACGAATGATTTACAAACCTCCCGTCACCGCCCATGCGATGACCATCGATCACCAAGCCACCGTCCAGATGTAAGCAATAATGATGTGTGTCATTGGCGTACCTGTCATTTTTAATTTACATTTTCATATCTATTTTTTAATTTTATTACAATATATTTTAATAATATTTTCCGATATTTGATTTGTATACACAAATTGAATCGTACCTGGTCGCCATTCTCGATTTAAACTCCCTTTCTGATACGACTTCGCCCACATATTCGAGGATAAAGTCTCCAGATTTGATGGCTTGCTGGGTCCTTACTCCCCATCCCTTATCCTCTGTCATAAACCTTTGCAATCCCGGCGACCACTCGTGCTTTTGAATCTTTTGATTCTCGCACTTTTCACCACAAGGACATAATTGTGGCGAACATTCGCTGAATACCATGCGATTAATACAATCGTCTCCGCAGCCGCTCTCCGGTTTGCATTCACACGCTTGCGCCTCATAGAGAGTAGTCGGCTTCACATCGTAATAAATGTTTGTCCGAATTTTTCTGCAAACACATGCAAAGTTATTGTGTAAAATTATATATACACACGTATTTAATTTATATGTATAATACATTTTTAAAAATTATTTTTTAAAATATTATACATATTTGTTTGACATTTAAAAATTTCTAATATATTGATTCACATAATAATCGCCATATCTAGAATTAAAAGAAGAAAGAATACTTTACTTACTTGTAATTCCACGATGGCACTAAATTCCGACCAGGTAGCCTTGATTGAGCGTGCAGCCACAATAGATCATACTGCAGTTGCAACTGTGTCTTCTTCTGTCGTAAAAGTTTCCCGGTCGGTATAATGCTTGGCAATTGCTCGGCAGCGGTATAATGCTCGCCAGTGGAACAGACAATAATTTTTCTCTTGGCATCAGCACTGGCGAGCTTCTTAGATTCAAGATCCTTCTTGTATTCGGAGAATATATTGCTAGCCTGTAAGTATCGTTTCTTCCATTTCGACTGTTTCTTTCGATTGTGTACGGAAAGACCTGCGGGCTTTCTGCTAACCTCTTGATCCTCGCTGGCCACGTCGCTGCTGGGTGGTGCCTCGCTTTCCGTATCGTAGCCCGCACTCCTCAGTCTCTTTGCACTCCTACCGTAGAGATTAGAAGGACTGGTCGAGCCTCTTCTTCTTTTGTGATTATTGTTGAAGCAGCCAGACAACTCCATCTTGACATTCGCCGCCGCCTGAGCATTTACGCGTTCCAATTTCTTCAGGTTCTCCTCATTCAACTCCGCGATACGTTGGCTTTGATTATAACGCTCGAGGGATTCCTCTAGTGATGCATTCTCGTCGTAGATACGACAGTCCGGTATCTTTTCGTATTTGATCAGACCCGGATACAGCTTCTCGGACAATACGCTGCTATCAGACTCTACGAGATCTTTGCGAACTCGCAGCTGGCCGGGACAAGATTCGATCACCTCGTCCGAGCCACTTCGACTGGATGTCTCTTGCACCATACTAGAATTATTCAGGTTTTTCACGTTTTCACGGTTTTCACCTCTAACGACGTGCTCTCTATTATCATTGTTCTCCATTAGAACATTTCGAGTTTCTTTTTCCATCAAAGACATCTTATTGTCCTTCACATCTTCGGATACGTCCTGATCCTTGCGTATCTCGTTAGCGCCAACCGATGCTGTCGATTTAGTCACACCGGAAGAGTCAACGGTAAGCTTCTTCTTCTTTTTCTTCAGAGTGGGAAAGCCCGTGCGATTGATGGCTTTTCGTCTTCGCATTTTCTTTTTCGTGAGAATCATCGCCGCGGTATTATTCATAAGATTTGGCACGCTCGAATTACCGATTTGCGCTACTTTGCTCTCCGTGACAGTGTCATCATCATCGAACATCGCGGATTCGTGCGTCTCCGAGTCGACCTTTATGCTCTTTTCTATACGAATATGTTCAATGTCTAGCTTGTCATCCGATTGTGTTTTATCGGTCTTGATTGATTTTTCCGTCACTACTATCTTTTCTAATTTACTAGACTTTTCCGTAGCGGTCTTGGAACTCTTTTCCACTACCTTGTCGAGAATGCCGTGACTTTCGGACGGCAATTTCGTAACAGTAACACGAAGATCCTTAACGATTTTCTTCTTCCGGCGCGGTTGAACTTCCAACTGGACAATGGATTTATCTTCATCAGCCTGCTTCTCAGATACCGTGCTCTCAGCGTCCCTCGGTCTCTTCTTGGGCGTTACTGGCACGGCCTCTTCGTCATGAATGGAAGACGTTGAGCTGCCGCCACCGCCATATCTCGTAATAGTAGCCTCAATTGCCTCTTCTATGTGACTCTCTGTGGAATTGGACTCATTCGCATTTGCATCCGTGCAGCTCGCGTTCGAACTCTGCGAGCTATGCGGACTCGACACGTGATAGTGGCGTTTCTTCAGCGGCAGTCGCTGCTCGTTTGGATTGGAACTTGTGCTAGTATTTGCGCTGCTCTTGGAATCAGCGTTCGTTAATACTTTCTCTTTCTTTAGGCGCCGTTTCAGCTTTTGATCGTCATTTGTGTTAACATCGCCGCCTTTCCTCTTTTTCGTGACTTTTTTCACGCGAAAGATTTGCGGTAGCTCTGAATGATTGGCAGCAGTGTTGTTTCTGCCCAAGCTACACGATCTCGCAAACTCATCAATCAGCTTCTCCAACTCGTGAAGGATGCACGAATCGATAATACGTATGGGTTTCTCCGGTGGTGTCAACAGTTTCTTATGATGCTTGTGATGATGACGCTTGTGGCAATGATTGTGCTGCATCGGCTGCATCGTCTTATCGCATTTGTTAGACACGTGCTTCATTATTTCGGCCTTTAATATGTCGCCGACTGGTAGCGAGATTAATGTCTGCACGCCCACGCCATTGGTCTCATGATTCGCCGCGGTTGTTTTCTTGTTGCATTTGTTCTCTTTTAAAACACGCCTGCCGACCGGTGGCGCGACCTTCTTCACTAGATTCTGCTTCTTAGATACAACAGCCGCTGCATTATTCCTGTTCTCTTTGGAACCCGTTCTCTTACCGGTATTCTTCTGATCTTTAGAAACTTGATGCTCACACGTTTTTTGTCGCGTCAACGGAACCGTGGATTTGTTAGGCACGCACGTTCTATCTTGTCTAACTTTTCGGCAACTCCTGCCATCACATTGCGGCACAAGTTTACTTGCAGTAGATCTGCTTAGGCACTTTACTCTCATCGGAGAACTCGTCGTTCCTGTCGTAGTCTTCTTGATCATCGTCCTCTCCTGCGAAAGCTTCCCCGGGTTACTGTAACGTTTCTTTTGATACGTTGTTGGTTGTTTACCTTTTGTTCTTTTGCTCGCAGGAGATACGTCTTCTTTCGCATCCCTTGACGCAATCGATTTTACGTTACCTCGTTTCCTGGCCAAAGACGTGTCTTCCTTGGCGCTCTTCAGAGTCGATTCCTTCGTAATTCCTTGCTTCTTCTCCGTTAACCGAGAATCAGAATTTTTTACAGTTTTCAAAGACTCATTTTTTTCTTTTTCCGCTTTTTCAATCTTTTGAATTTTCTCGACGATTTCTGGCCTTAGACGCGGCCTGCCGGGTCCGCGCGGTTGGGCAGATACTGCCTTCGCTGGCCTACCGGGTTTCCGTTTCGGAGGATACAGTACCCGATCGACATTTACCACCGGTTTAGTAGTGACCGGCGGTTGAATCGGTGATTGGGTCGGCGCTGGAGGACTGACAGGACTAACTGCCAGATGTAATGGACTATTGTCGACCGATTGAATGCCAGAATCGGGCGACACGTTCGACACGCATGGGTACTCGTTGTCGTTGTTCGATTTTTTACCGCTGCACTTGCTGCGCCTCTTTCGCGGCTCCGATAACATGGCAGTCTTTTCGACAAACTGCTGCAACAAAGTAGAACTGTACACAGGCACGGGATTCTGATCGCCGTTCTCACTCGTGTCCGAGTCTGCACCGAGCGACATGCGTTCAATCGCTTTCGATACCAATCGTCCGCTCTCGGAGTCTTCAAATCCGTCGAACGGCGCGTCCTCCTGCTCGTGCGAAGGTACGATCGCAGTCAAATCTTCTTGATTAATTTCTTGTAGCGATGTGTGATGTTGCTGCGACTGTTGCTGCTGTGTCTGTTGCGATGCCACGTGTCCCGCAGATGAGTCCGAATCTTCGCTACTACATTCTGAGGACTATAAGTCGAGTGTTTTTCCAAATAGTGTTTGTCCATTTAATTTATAATTATTAATTATAAGATAATTATTTACCTTATTTCCGTGATTGGTTTTAAGTTTCTTTGTAACGTTTCTCTTATTTTTTTCACATTTAATTTTCTCGGAGTCTTCCTTTTTTGGGCCTTTCATAGTGATTTTTAATTTCAACGCTCCCTGTAAACACGATATATTTTCCTTTTAAAGTCGCTATAATAAAAAACAAAAACTAGTAGGATTAGAATATATAATATCTCGTTTCAATATACTTGTTCAAAGTTGGTTTCTTGAATGGAAAACGTTTGTTCACTGTGTTCGGAAGAACAGTCCGAATTAGATCCACTATCCTCTTCTTCGTCACCGCTACTTTCGTCGTCTGACTCTGAATTAGAATCTGAATAAGAACAACTGCCTTCGCTTCCACCAGAGCTTTCGTCGTCAGAATCAGAGTCTTCTTCGGAATCGACCGAATCTGTTCCTATAAATATATCAGAGACAGTTATTACGATTTATTTACGCATGGCGATGATTTCTAAATAATTGAGATTTGCAGTTATACCATTAGGTTCAGTAGTAGGATCCCAACTACCACCACCCTTTATGGCATCCATATCAACGGTCGAAGGGAGCTCTTTCTCTTGCTCCCCATCGTTTTCCTCCCAATTCCAATTCTGTAATTCTAAATCTGAGGGATGGTGAATAACGGCGTTCCATCCTGAATCACCAGACATTTTTCAGCTTATCTGACATCCAGCTGGATCCAATAGAATACCATTCCTTATACTTTTGTTCACTCATCAAGCCTTTTTACGATAACAAAAAGCATATCTTTGAGCCTTGGCTTATAGAATATTTATTCGCAAATAGTCACTAATGTCATTTTTGACAAGTCAGGCAAGCTTAGCCAGTTTAAAGATTTCGCTGCACTGTAAAAAGAAGAATATTTTCATTAATTTAATATTAATTTTTGATAACACCTATTCAAATATCAATATTATTAGATATTATCTAAAAGATAATTTTATAAAACCGTGATAAAAAAAATTAATTGTCAAGAATATTTTTTTATAATAAAATATTATTTCTACAAAAATAAACTTGTTAGTCAAAAGCTTTACGACAAGTATATGTCAAAAGATCTCAATTGTGCAATTCGGTGCATATTTAAAACGTGAAAAAACATTTAAAGTCCTAACAACAAGTATGTCTAAATTGTTATTCGGCCCACGTTCTAAAAATTTCGCGGTCGCCTCTGGTGACGCGTCATACGCAGGTAAACAAGAGATACGTAACATTTGCGCGAAATCGGAGCTCGCGACGCTGGCGTTGTATATCCGTTTCGGCTCCGCAGAACGCATGACTGCCCCGTCGATGGGGTCGCAATTTTTCGATAACGTTACCTGGCCGGCGTACGCGCCGATATCGTCCACGCACGAATCGGCGACGATCAAAAAACGACAGCTGTTTCCTCTCACGCGTTCGTACGCGCCAGATGTGCGTCTCTCGGTAAACGTCGCGATTTGGCGCGAAATGTCGCCGCGTCAGCCCCGATACGAGGCGTTGTCGCGTCACGACGATCGCCAGGAAGGCGACGACGATGCCGTGGGAGAGTTTGGGTATCGCTCGCGCGGTGACGGGACGACGGGATCGCCTTCCCGCCGCGACGAAACACAATTGGAAAGTCCGATGTTTACGTCCCCCCCCCCTGATCACAACGCGATCACAAAATGGCGTTTCACGGTGACGGTTGTTAACTCGGCTGCGCCGTCTCTCCCCGGCCCGTTTAAGGGCCAACTTTATCGCGCCGAGGGCGCGAAAGGGCGCGTTGCTCGCGCGCGCGATTCACGCACGGCGACGGTCGCAACCGGCCGAGACTCTCCGCCGGACGATTCTTCCCCCCGGATCCCGGGTACTTTGCGCCGGATAGATTCGCGTGTCGCGTGTGCGTCTCAAGCGCGAGACGTGCGTCAAGATTCGCGCATCGCGTTTCGCGACACTGCTGCTCGGCGCGCGCCGCGACCACAGCGCCACCAAGGGCGAATCACGTATCGATATTTCTGCGGATAATGAGGGAAGGTTATCAGGATATTTTTATCTTATCGACGAGGCTTCGCGTGATTCGCGCCTCGCGGCGCTCGCGTCGCGGCGATACATTTCAAAATTTACTTTTGAGTACGAGTCGAGTAAATATATTTTTAAATATTGAAGAAAGAGAAGAGAATTGCAACAAACTACAGAAAGCATGCATAAGAGAAGAGAATTGACGTATATATGCATTTTACTTTCATACCGTAAATGTCAAAACACGATTTTTTGAGAACAAAATAGGGAGAAAAGGAAATATACGAAATGTCAATCGAACTGTCAAAAGAAGCAAGCACCTGTCAAATATTTTATCTATCTGTCATTTCTCTGTATTTTTCTACCATTGGTTTTAAAAATTTTTCCCTGGATTTAAAAAGAAAGATTTATCGGACGTGAATTTTCACAAATTCATGAAGTTGATCGAAAGAGAAAGGGTGGGAAAAACATGGCGGAACAGAGGCAGGGAGAGCGGGAGAAAAAGAAAGTCCCTAGCCTCGCTGGCGGGGACCTCTGTCATGATTTCGCCTTTCGCTGTCTCGCGTCTCTCGTTGCAGCGCATGCAACGCCGAAAGCACCGTATATAAGAGAGCCGCGTATACGTGTGTGGGTGGTAGGGAGTAGGAATTCGGAGTCGGCAATATGGCCGGCCAGATGTGCAGCGGCAGGGTGTCACGGTGGTGTTAGTGCCGCGCGTTGGAACTGGAGAGTACTCGGTCTCGTTATTTATATGTCGAACTATCGCAAGTCTTGTCCGAATCTCGCGTGTTTTCATGGGCTCGGTGATATACTGTGCAGGAGCAGGAATACGGCTTGCATGAGGGCATAGCACACGCTCACCGGCCAAGCAAACATGAAGTGAGTAATACATGCATCTGTAACAGAGTGCGAAAGAGAGAGAGAGAGAGAGAGAGAGAGAATATCTCTCGGAGATTCGATGGAGCGAGCGACCGACCGACCGACCGTGACCGAAAGCTTCGGAGTTTTCCTCCATCCCAGAGATCTCTCTCCTTCCAACAAAACAATCGAAACCGTCGCGTCCCCTCGACTCCTCGCCGACAATGTTGTGTCGGTCAATATCGGAAGGGCCGACCGTCTCGTCCTCGTCGTCGTCTCGAATACTCCGACAATGTAAGACGCTAATTTTTTGGTGGACGAGAAGGATCGCGAAGGACCGACCGAGATATCGATCACGCGACATCAGTTCGTGGGGGCGGATCGCTTTTTGCCTTTAATTCGACCCTTTTTCGTTCATTTAAATCCCGAAATCTCGGGACTGCGAGAGGGTAACGGCCCGCCTGCCCCCCCCCGGCTGGGTCCGGCCCTCGAGGGCGAGCGAGGACCGGTAATGATTTTTGACAGCACCGGAATTTTCGCCGGAGATCCGGAGAGTCGTTCTCCTCTCCCCATCTTCTTCCGCTAGCATGCGTGCTCCGCTTTTGCTTTTGTTTCACGAGCGACTTGTTTTTTTTCTTTTTCTTTTTTTTTTTTTTTTCCTTTCTTTACGAGCGCTCCGCAAGCGCAGCTTGCCTTTCGGAGACGGCGAGTCCTGCGTTTATTACGTCTCCTTTCTCCCTCTCTTTCTTCTTCTTCTCCCTTTCCTACTTGCCCTCCCCCCATTCCCCCTCCTCCTCTTCACGCATATGTGTGCGTGCAACGTCCCGCCCGTTGCACTTCTGTAAAGTCTTGGCCTTACATTTTTGAAATTTCGATATAACTGATAGTGTCCCGGACGACCCTTTTTTTCCCTCGTAATCTCCTATCAATTGTGTACATTGAAACTGTCTGAAAACGAAACGTCAACCTCACGGAATATACCCGTCCTATTATTGTGCCGATGCGTCTTTCAAATACGAAGAGCTTGTCCCCTTGTCTCATTTTCTTCCATACCGGTAAATATTAGGCGCTTTTTGCAATAGCGTATTCCTGAAACGCGTAAACTTTCACGTTTGACGTAAAGCCGCTGTATTGTCATGGTAATGTTCATTTCAGGTTTCTTTCAACGCCAAAGCCGTCCTCCCGTCTCGCGGTATTTCTGGCTTGTTTCCATGTAAACGTTAAAATTTAGTTAATTGGTTAAAAGTATTGAAAATATATTTTTTTGAATTGTTTTTTTTTTTTTTTTTTTATTTTTTTGAATTCGTCGAACGAAACTCTCGAAATTTAACGAGATTTGTCCGACTTTCCATTGTCCTGTCCGCTTTCTTGGAGGAACGAAACTTGCTGAAGTGTCGCGTTTGAAAGCGCAATCTCAACATTTAGTTTCAATTCTGCTCGTTGTTCGTATCAGATTGCATTGATGCGTAATGCAATAGTGTATGTCGCGGAGGTTACATGACGCGTTCAAAAATGCGAAGGTTGAAGATAACGCAACGAAATTGTAGCGTGCTTCAAGGCGTTTCAATGTCTTTCTCTCTCTTTCTTTCTCTGGCAGGAACGAGTTTAAGTCCAATTTTTATGAGCTTGACATATACTTATTCTCTCAATTGATCCCAGTGGAAAAACTTAAAATGCAATGTTTGAAAATTCCTTTTCATGCACGTTTCAAATAATGTTGATAATTAATTATATACGGTTTTACTTCGGACCGTTTCGTATAAACAAATTAATCATGTAAACGTTAATGAGGGAAAACAGCTGAGACTGCTATATAATTACTATTTTAACTTAATTTTTTTGCGTCCAGAATAGATATACTATGTATGATATTTTCTACGTCTAATATCATGTATTTTAAATAATCAATTTTAGATAAACGTGCATTATAAATGAATTTCGATTATGCCATTTATTGCTTCTTGATTGAACAACAATCGATATTAATACATAGCTTACAAATCTAGTTCTGCGCAGATTCTGCAATTTTCTGTTACTCCATGACTCGGGCCATTCGCGGTGCAATTATGAAAATTATGCCCGACATTATATATGCCTCACATGTGAACTCGGCAAAAAAAATTTTTATTATCTTGTCTCTGAAAAAATAACGCAACAGGATCGCGTGTACTATTGCGAGATTTGTCTAGTAATCTCGATTAAAATCGTACACGATTGTACATATCAGCGAATGAAATATTTGTATAATAATAATATAAAAATCTAATATATTATGTTACACATATACATACATAATTATATAAATCGGATTAAAAAAAAAAAAAAATAAATAAAAAAAATATGTTCGACACCGTTTCATCGTTGTTATTGCATTCAGACACAGATGCACTTAATGCCGCGAATGGCCCAAGTCTTTAACGGTACAAAGCGCTCGTTAAACAATATTAATAACAATATGGGCACAACAATGAGCGCGTGCCGAGGGTTCTGATTCAGAACTCTGATTTCGTCATGCAACATCCCCCCCCCCCCCCCCGTATCGGAAAACACGGACCGAAAA
>NW_021851814.1:162850-165296 GCF_003651465.1 Formica exsecta
CCCCCCCCTCCCGTATCGAGAAATACGGATCGAATACTTTTCGGGGAAAATGCGCGATGACTTCATCCCTGATAATCCTATACACGGGGTGTCCCGCTGATGACAAATTCGTAGCGAAAATTTCACAGAAAGCTATCATATCAGCGCGCAAGTTTTCGTCTATGATTTTAAATATCTTGATAATAAAAACTTTCAAATAAAATTTTTATATTTGCTTGAAATAAAACATTGAGATTGAAACGATGCCAAAGATAAAACCTTATTATCTGTGTTTGTTTACAGTCTCACTTGTTTTCATTCCTTATCTTGTACAAGTCTATAAGACTACAATGTCAGTTTTGCTGAAGAAGAAATTAATCTGAATTTTATTTTTCCTTTATAATTCTTTTCTAGAAAGAAAAATTAATTTTAATGCGAGGCTTTTTTCTCACATTTTTCAATTACGAGAAGAGATGACAATTCTAGGATTTCATTCTATATATCGTCGAGTATCGAGCGTGCGAGACGAAAAGTCAGCGCGGCGAAGGCCACGAGCGACTTCCGCTCAATTCCGCGTCATTCCGCCTCGCCTTCGCGGAGGCGATGGAGGCCTCCTCCTCGTCTTCGTCCGTGTTTTGATCCCCTTGCGGTCGATATATATATATATATATATATACTTATATACATACATATATATACACGCTTCTCGTGATGATTCCGTACTATTTTCTCGCCACTGAGCAGAGTTAATGACCACACCTGGGAAACGAACATTCGCTCGAATAACGTACCCTATATTCGTGTCGGTGGTTTTATGGATGAGTATGTGAGTGTACGCGGTGCCCCCTTTAACGACTCTGCGATCACTGGGTCGAAACTCCTTTAATCGCGCAAAAGGGGCCGTGCCAATTTTCACATATAGACGAAAAAGATTACTTTGAGATACAAAAATTATCTGTCTAAATTTTTAAAACTTGTCTGCATTTAAATGCAAACATTTCTTCAACGTCGAAAATTTTCTAAGGATTAAGAAAAAATATCCTATATATAACCGATATTTTATTCGTCAATTAATTTTATTTTTACTTTTTGCAATTATTAATAATTAGAATTAAAATTCTTATTAAAGGTAATCGAGATATTTAATTAACTTACTACGAATTAAAAATTAGAATGATAGCTTTTCAAAAAAATTTTTAAGAAACAATCAACTTTATCTGTCTAAATTTTTAAATCTTGTCTACATTTAAATGCAAATATTTCTTCAACGTCGACGATTTTCCAAAATTAAAAAAAAATATCCTGTATGTAACCGATACTTTATTCGTCAATTAATTTCATTTTCACTTTTTGCAATTATTAATAATTAGAATTAAAATTCTTATATTTAATTAATTTACTACGAATTAAAAATTAGAATGATAGCTTTTCAAAAAAAGTTTTAAGGAACAATCAACTTTGCGTCAACAAATCTGTGGCTCGGATACGATTGACGATGGAACGGCCTATACCTGGCGGAAATGTTACGTTTTGTAACATCAGCGATGTACCAATACGTTTTCATACACACATACATGTGTGCATGCGATAGATACATATGTAAACGCAAATCACTATCGCTCCTACCGGGGAGAGAACAGACCGCCATATCATATCCCACTGTCATTTGCTAAACCGTGGGTAAAGCTGTATAATGGGTCTCAATCTCGCCTTCAATAACCCAGCTTAATTAATTTTAATGCTGCAATATGGTGCAGATTGCTCGGGTAACCCACATTTACCCTCCATTAATCAGCTCGGATTTGAAGGAAGAACTCTATTCTATTCATATATTGTGTAATTGCAGAAATTTTTTTTTTTTCGATATTTTATACAATCCGTGAAAAAAAAAAGATTACAAGTATTAGATTTAATATTAAGTCAAATAGTCAATTTAGATTAACGGATTGATAAAGGTAACGCAATATTTTCACAAGCTTTTTGCTTATCTTATTCCGAGCGGGTATCTTTAGTATACACGGGACATAACATGGCGAGCTGATACGTAGCGTCTCGACATGTAGGTATACGCGTGTAACCCATAGGTTGTACGTTCTTTTGTTAAACGTCCATTGTCGCGCTCATTGTGTTGCACCTTGCGTCGACCCGGGGAAGATTCTTTTACTTTCTTCCGCACAGGGAACGTTTGCATAAAGAGGAAGGGAGAAGGCTACACTTCTCTATATATGCAAACGATGAAGCTCTATCGCATTTTTATTCTTGATGTTATAAAAGCACGAATATATATATATATATTTCTTTGGAATGCACGCGTTATTTTCACACGGCATCCTCGTGTTTGTTCTGTTTTTTTTTTTTTTTACGAAATTGAATCTTAAATTCGCAGATACTTTTGCACGTATTCTCTAACTTGCCTTATGAAAAAAATTGATCAAAATTATTTTTACTTATTTATACTTATTTTTTA
>NW_021851814.1:168022-173963 GCF_003651465.1 Formica exsecta
TTAAATTCGCAGATACTTTCGCACGTATTCTCTAACTTGCCTTATGAAAAAAATAAAATAAAATTGATCAAAATTATTTTTACTTATTTATACTTATTTTTTACTTATTTATACTTATTTTTACTTATATAAAACGTAATGGAACAATTAACTCCAAAATTGTAAAAAAATTTGTTTTTAAAATACAATCGTGTAACGAAACGTTTTATGAAAAAAGATAGAATCTCTCTATAAATGTTATATTATTTATATTTATATTATATTATCGAGATTAAAAGAAAATGCGCTTTCGACTATACGATCGATTTGAATCTATAAGAATAAGATTTAAGGCTCGTGTCGCAAAAAAAAAGTCCCGAGGACTACTCGAGTGTCGAAGCTTGACTTACCTATCCAATTAACGTCGATGCACAGCTACCTGCCATATGTCGCTTTTGGGTATCATATTCGTTTCCTCAAGGTGAAGCCATCACAAAGCCATATGTCTTTCTGAGCATTAAAAAGTACCTGCAATTAATAAAATTTGTTAATTTAAAAAATAAAGGGACATAATTAATGATTATTAAGCGAATTAATAATTATTAATAAATAGAATTATCGAAATTTTTGACGACTAAAATATTTTACCGAGATATTAGGGATATCGGAACGTCGCACGGAATTTGGAGGCTGACAATAATTCGTAGTGACTCTGAAAGTCCGTATAAATTTCTCTCTGGCTTGTCGCCCGGATCGCTTCGATAAACCAAATCTCGTCCAAGACGTGACAGGGCTCGACGTTCAGGATCCAAACGTCATCTTTTGATAGGACACGTATCGTTCGCGCGCGCGTAAGTCCGCCGAGAATTAATAATGGAGTCGTCACCGAACGGATTCGTCATTGTCGACGAGGCTCGCATAAACTAACCGGCAGTATGAAAGCGAAACGAAATGCGTGCTCGCACGTAGAAGAATAAATTCGATATCCAATGTCGCGTGTGCCGTCATTTCATTCGTTCGTTGCTTCCTCTCTCCTCTCTCTCTCGCAGAGAGAGAATACTTTTCTTCTCTCCGTCGTCTCGTACAATGCAGCGAGATAATAAAAACGCGACGAAAACCGCGACGTAAAGTTGCCATTAAAAAATTATGCACGTGAAAGCGACATTTCTCTCGCTTCAGAAGGATAGTCTTTGTTCTTACAAATTATATAAATTTTAAAAATTTGAAATATTTCAACTAAATTAAAACATTTTCGGCCAACGAATATTTTATCAATCCCGAGGAGAAATTTACGTCACAATTTAATTTTTTTTTTTTTTTATTATTGTTTGACGTTGAAATCTATTTCACGTGAGTGGCTCGCGAAATTATAACGCAATATTTCTTGCGATGCCTATCGAGAGAGTCCGATCGCGAGACTTTTCGGATGGTCAAGATACGATTGTATCGAGTGATTATTTCATTTGATTTCATTTGTTTGGTGAAAGGTTAACGGTTAACGCTCTCTGAGCATTGCTGGAAATAAAGCGGGGTGAGAGCTGTTTTCGCATACGACGAGCTACGTGTCGGTTACATATCACACGATTGAGATTTACGCCGTTTTTAGATTTACGCGAGATATACCTGCGAGAGGAGGATCTAAGGCAACGCCCTCCGGAACGCATTCGTTCCACTTTTACAGACGTAACACACGGCGCTCTCAAACATTTGATCTATGTATACCGGTCGAAGAAAGAAGGAGAGAGAGAGAGAGAGAGAGAGAGAGAGAGAGAGATATTCAACGTTATACTTCCGGTTGCTGATACAATGCGTTTCGCGCTTTATGCTCTAAAAGTTCCGGCATCCGACCAGAGCGTGATAAATCCGTGCACGCGATCGAGAACGCGACGACGAGTCCGTGATTCTGAAAGAAGGGCGTGTGATAAGTGCATTACGTGTCGCACATAAGCGATCACATCTTTCAGAAAGTCCAAAAGTTCAAAACAAGATACTCGTGTTGAAAGAAACTTTCCTTCAAGTATCACGATGAGATTTTTAAGCCTCTATTCTCGTTGTTTGTATAAACAAAAGAGTATTTTAATATCTGTATTAAAATTGTCGGAAAAACTCGACGATCCCTATAATAATGCATGCGTTAAATTACGTACGCGTTTGCGCGCTTGGGCCGGCAATTATCATATGCAAGGCCGTTCGGTCTCTGACCCATATACGTAACGCGGTAGCGCTAATTGACAAATCCGCCGTATATACATATTTCAGTATCGTTGGCCGAAATCGCGAGGTTTGACAGTAGAATGCGTATAACGAAGAAATTTTTGGTTATCGAAACGAAGGAGGAACGATCGCTCGAGAAATTGAATCCAAATAATAATAATAATGACAGAGAGATGACAGAAAACAGCTGATATTTTTGACGTACACCTGACAATTTTTTATGACACGCCGACTCGACCGCGAAAATATCGGGGGAAGTGATCGACGATGTTTCTTTTATCCGTTCTCTCTTTCGCGTTATCTCTCGCGTTGCAACGCAAACGTCCTCGACACATGGATCGCGACGGACGTTGGTTGTGGCCGATCGTGCGTTATCATTCTATTCCGACTGTGCACAGTAGCAGGACAGAACGGTCGAGGAAGTGGCGGTATCTCGCCACATCCTACCTCGTCCTGTTCCCGTTTTGCCAACGAACGGAGCGCGGGAGTTGTTGCTTTTCAGTCCAGTGAAAGCGACAGCGAGCGAGCGAGCGAGCTCTTCCGCGAATCCTAGATCGCAGATGTTTAATTAAATCTATAACGAACGCCGTGTATTTATCGACTCGCGATTTATCTTGCTCCGATAACGTCATTGATAAGGGAGGGATCGGTGAGACGAAGATGATCACCTAACGGGGGAGGAGGAAGCTCTCCCTTCGAACGACCATGTGGGATTCTCGCGCGAGCTCGTCTTTCAAAATCAACAGGACGAGATGGTCCTACGAGGCCTATCCCACGTCCGAGGATCGGGACGCTTACACGTCCCCCAGGATGCGTTGTCCCCCCGCGATGATGCAGGAGGGCCCCGCGTTGCCGCAACGTGCGAACGTGCAGCAGCGTACTACTAGCTATCGCCAGCAACGATCTTCCTGGCAGCAGGACAGCCGCTCATGGTACACAGCTCACGTCGATTTTCTCCTTTGTGTCCTTCGCCTTCTCCCGCTCTATCGCTAGATCGGCCAACTCTCGTCTCGTCTCGAACCACGCAAGAATCTTGTACTGTCCGCGTTTCACCTTGTTCGCTTATGAATGATTGCAAAGTGAATCTTTCCAAGATGCGAGAAATTGGAAAAAATGAAAATTGGGATATGTTGGAGAAATTTGGCATAATCTGTCTCTTTTCCCGAGTTCGCGAATTACCATCCTGGTTGCCACGCACTTTCACGCACAGCAAAAGAAGGAAGTAATTCTGGTGCAACCGTGTGAATTGCTTTTAATTCGGTTGTAATAATCACCCGGATTGTTTTGTTAATTCTTTAGATATGTCAACAATTGTTGTCTGTACTAGAATATTTTTAAATATATTCTTTAAATTATTAGAACATATTTTTTTTATCTGTGCATTTAAAAAAGATACACGGATAATTTTTTTTTTAAATGTATGGATAATTTTTAAAAAAATACACAGATAATTTTTTTTAGAAATGCACGGATAATTTTTTTAAAACATTAAAGATTAAATTAGAAAAACATCATCGTCAACCTTGACATCTTTTTAACACCGAGAGAACGATTCCCTTGTAATTTAACGAAGAACGCAAAAAAAAAAGAAACGAAAAACGCGAAAAATTAATTGCAGACGATCGAAGAAGTTAATTGACTATAACGCAAAGAACCAATGTTTTTGTTTCGTTTGCAGCGAAGTGAGCATATCATCCGCCCGCGCGTCGGTGATGGTGTACGATGACGTGAACAAGAAATGGATACCAAGCGGCAGCTCGTCCGGCCTGTCCAAGGTCCAGCTCTATCACCATCAGGTGAACAATACGTTCCGCGTGGTCGGTAGGAAGCTGCAGGACCACGAGATCGTCATCAACTGCGCGATCCTCAAGGGACTCAAGTACAATCAGGCGACGGTCACGTTCCATCAGTGGCGGGACAATAAGCAGGTCTACGGGCTCAATTTCTCCAGTAAGGACGACGCCGACGCCTTTGCCCGGGCGATGCTCCAGGCACTCGATGTAATTCACGATCTCACTTTTTAGAATTAACTTGGATCAATTTATTATCGATAGTTTATAATGTCGAGAAAAAAAAAAATTTATATTCTCTTTGTTTTGGCATAATTGATGTTTATTAAGATATCGATAAAACGAACGAAGAACGTCGTCGTCGGATAACATTTGTTATCATGGAATATCGATTTAGTTGACAGTAATTGTGTAACAGCCGACTTTGTCGGACGTTTTCACAATTGGACTTGTCATCCTTAATTAGCTTTTAATTACACATCACGTGTTGTTGCGTAGGTGCTGAGCAATGGCAGTAACATATCACGAAGTCTTGCTCCGACAACCGCCACGACTACTCAACAGCAGACCGCCTATCAGCAGCAGCAGCAGCAACAACAACAACAGCAACAACAGCAGAGCCAAGCAACCGCTCAATATGAAGAGGACATGGGATACAGGTACGCCTCGTCTTTTCTTCCCCCTGAACCTACTTTTCGTTTTTTAACGATTTACGGCGCGACTATTACCTCGTTACGGCGGATTATTTCCTGTCACGAGATATGATGCGACGGGCACAAGAGTCGATTCACGCTACGTTTCCCAACAAAGGGCAGGCAATCTTGTTTTCTCTCTCCCGGTGTGTTTGAAATTTTTTTCTTGTTTAAATATAACAAGTCGGCGTGGAAGGGCACGCGAGACGATCTTAATATCTACGGCGTCGCGATATCATAGGATAAAAATGTGAATAGTATTATTCTGGGGAGGGAGGGAAGGTGACGATTTGATTTACGAATAAGATAGGTCCGTTTGTAAATTTTCCCTGCTTCGTTCATCTGAAACGAGAATCACACATCTGTCCTGACTGGTTGCAGTCAAGGGCGTAGCGCGCGGATCTCCTTGTCCCTGGGCCATCTGCCTACAGGAGGCCAGACGGCCCTGCCCGTAGGCTCCGCCATCACAACCCCCGAGCACCACGCGACCGTTAGTGGTGCCGTTGGCACCGTTATTCAAATGGGCTGCGCGCGTGGCTCACCGGGCGATGGACACACGAGGTGATCTTTCGCGGCCTTCTTAGCCCCTAATAACCAGAATTTTAATTAGTTGTAATCAATTTTTCACACAACGTATAATTTCATTAAATAACATGGTACGGAGAGCATGAATATCAGGAGGCAATGCTTATACATATATCCAGAAATGATAGATTTAATAATATTACAAATTTATAACGACAGGTTAATATGGGTTAAAGGCCATGCGTTTATTTAGGACTCCTGATTTCCTGTAGTGGAGGCTGCGGGCATTTAACTACACATTAGAATAATCTCCCGTTCCTCTCTCCATTTCTCCTTGCATCTCCTCTCTTTCATTTTCAAGTAGTCTACGGAAAAGCGCGATTCAGCGGTTTTAATAAATCGGCTTCTGATTTCTCTTATTTTATATATATTTGGTCTTCTTCTTTTTTTCTTGTAATGAATTAAAAAAAACTTAACGCGTAAAACGAGAATCGGCGGAAAGATATTCGCGCGGTGTCGAAAATAAAATCGCAGAGACGAGGGCAGAAGAATTCCACTCTCCGTCTGTTGCATTCCGCGCTGCTCGAAATAAACCCGAATGCATCGTGCGACCGAGCTCGTGGCATTTTTCCTTCGGTTTTTCGTGTCTTACAAAATTCATGATGCTCGACAGATTCGATATCCGGAACGGTTGTCCGGGGGGGGGGGGGGGGGGGGGGCAAGAACTTTCTAAATATATAC
>NW_021851814.1:174389-195724 GCF_003651465.1 Formica exsecta
AAGAAACTTTCTAAATATATACAGATTCGATAGGGATAAGATAACGAGCGTTTGCTACTCATATATCACATATTAGCTCATTCTTTATAAAAGTGCTATGAAAGTCTTATGTGCCTTGAAAATATGTTGGACTAGTATTTTCTTTAGTTCCTTGGACCCGCATACATTTAATATCGATGTTTAAATCTCTCGATGTGATCTGTGGTTTAGGGTAAGAGTTCTCTCCACTATTGTCGAAATATATACCGAAATAAAAAAAAAAAAAAAAAAAAAAAATTTGTAGCACGATATTGTTCACGTAGCGATTAAATTTACTGTACGATTAATTTATTTAATTAATGAGAAATTTTTTGTATGTGTGTGTGAATATAAAAAATATTCTTTAAAATAATTAAAGCGGATTTTAGTGCAATTTCTGTCTAGGATTATACTATTGTAGTATATAGGTCGTCGAATATGTCTATTATGTTAGTCTAGTTGGCTGGCCCTACTACGCTTTGCATTAATAATGATATATTAACGAAAAAATAATTTGTATCTAATTCCAATTTTCGTTTGCGCAGAACCATGACCAGAGAGGACGTGGCAATAATTCAGGAACGCAGAATGTCCCAACAAAGTCAAGGTATATTATGTTTGCTCTCTTTCTCTCTCTCTCCTAGCGCATAAACATTATAGTATATTAAATAAAAATAAATAAAAACAATGACAAATTAATATTCTTTACAGCAACGGGCAGTCCTAATCCTATATCACCGAGCTGTCCGCCGACTGCGCAGCAGCAGCAGCAACAGCAGCAACAGCAACAACAATCCGGTCACCATCGAACTTCGTCGGCACCGCCGGCGCCGCAGCCACCGCAACAGCAGCAATCGGCACTAATGCAGGGTGTCAGCGGTATGGTCCCAGCTCCTCCACAAATGTCAACTGGACCGCCGCCGGTACCGCCGCCTCAGCCGCCGATTGCACCCCCCGCCCCGCCATGTCCGCCAGCAATGATGAACTTTAATTCGTCCGCGGCACCGGCGCCACCGCTGATGATGAATCAGTACGCGCAATCACCATCATCCCAATCGAACCTTGCAAATCAACAGTCCCAGCCCATTTACGTTACTAATCAGGCAAGTCAGTACGGTGCCGCGCCTACGAGTAATCAGTACGCAAGCGCTGCTCCCGTTGGCGGAACCGGAAGCAGCGGTGCGAGCAGCGTCGTGGGCCAGAGTCCAAACCAGTATCCGCAATCCAGCAGTCAGAATAATTTCTATGGTACTAACAGTCAGACGAGCAATTACGCTACGGGAGGACAGGCTAATGCAGGCCAATACAACCAATCGACCGGCAATCAGGCCGCGCCGTATGGCAGCGTTGGTGGTAATCAATACGGAAGCAGTAGCTCGATAAATCAGTACGCCGCCGGTCCGCCGCCGCCTGGTCCGGGAAGCCAATACGCGGTCGCGCAACCCGGTCAATCGCAGTACGGCAGCATCGTGTCACAGGCGCAAGCACAATATGGCGGTACAGGTAGTCAAGCAGTCCCCTCAGCAGGCACCACAAATCCGTATGGGACACCATCAAACTCGGTGAATCAGTACGCCGCCAGTGGACACCTTACGGTCGGCGCAAACGCTTACGCTCCCATTGTTAGCAGCGGCCCGCCGCCGCCCCCAATGGTACCACTGACCGGAATCGCCGCACCACCTCCACCGCCGCCACCACCCGTACCTAACGCTAACAGTTCCATCGCCAGCGCCTCGTCCATCAGTTCTTCAAGCGATCCACCGCCCGATACTAATTCATTAGCCGCCGCTCTTCAAGCTCGTCTTAAGAAGAAACAGGTAATTTTATGAACTTTAATCTTCTAATGGAAATAGTTACCTCTCGTAAAAATGTAAAATGGGAATTATTAATATATTAACATATTAGATGTATATAAAAATAGCAATTATATATCGTAACATGTAAATATTATAACAATGAATCTTTTCTGCCAATAGCAACAATCGCAGCCCGTGGAAAACAGTGGATCGAGCACTAGCAGTAGCGGTAGTGGAAGCGGTGGCAATTATGGTACTTTAGGAAGAGGTGGAGGCGGCGGAATGGCTTCCATGATGGACGAGATGGCCAAAACTTTGGCACGCCGACGAGCTGCCGCCGAGAAAAAGCAACCTGAACAACCACCGGTATGTAGATATCGCGTAACTTAAATACTTTATGCTTTGTTAAACACATTCAAAGATTGACGAGAGGAAAAGAGAAGAGGAAAGATAGCAAGATTTTTTTCGCAGGAGCCGGAAAGCTCACCAGACAAAAAATCTTGGGATAAGAACAACACATCAAATAATAAGTTCTCCAACGGCGCCGAATCGCCGAAATCAGTACGCAAGAGGTTTGGCTCGGCCTCGGAGGATACCCTCCTCAAGGTAAACGGAGTTAACGACGGCACCTCGTTTACCGCGCAAGAGATGGAGGCCTTTAAAGTGGAGATAATCAAGGAAGTGCGTAAAGAGTTCCAAAAAATGAAGCAGGAAATAATCGATGGTACGGATATATTATTATTGCAGTTATAAAAAATTTTGTTATCGTTCGACAAAATATGAAATATTAATTTTATATTTTCAGTTGTGAGAACAGAACTGAATAAGAGATAAAGAATATGATAAAAAAGAAGCAAAGGAGCCCAGAGCCGAACTCTCGAAGCCGACAAGAATAAGACGGGAAAAACAGAAAATAAAAAAGTAATTAAAGAGAGAGTTTTATGACTAGATCGCTCGATATTGGAGCGACATTAACGAGAACCATATACAGGTTTTTACAACGTATTTGCAACAGAATGTAGTGTGGTTACATTCATGTATATCGGACGTTTATGTGTAAGTAAATTAATCCAATTTAGTATTTTAAGTGACCGTTAATCCTTTCGTTATTTGCTATATAAATAACAATCGTAACGAAACGTTGAATCAGTTGAGTTTCGTTTGAGTTTAGTTTCATGGAAAAAGTCTCTCGATACAAGCACAAGGGATCACGAGAAATCCTTACAAGTTTCAAACGAAAGAGAAACTTTTTACAATGAAAATATAAAATAAGTACACGCGCACAATGAAGTACTATTAAATCGCTTTGTAGATTAAAGAAGATATTGATAAAAATCAAAAAATGGTGTACTATTTATAATATGTATAAATAATATCAATCTCTATACACACGTATAAATATCTACAGTAATAGCTACATTTTGACAAGTTTATAATCGAGGCCAGTCAAGCGACAAAATTTGAATAATTAAAGTTGATATTAATCAACTAGACGAAAATTGTAAATTTGATTTAAACCACAAGAGACTCAATTATTTCAACGTCCAAGTTACGCGTCATATATTTTTTACCGTGTATGGTCAGGCAGGGTTTCTAAGACTTCTCTTGTATAATGAAACATTTTTTTACACAAGAACGATCTCATTATACAACATTCTATACATAATTCTTTCGTCAATATCGTGGCATGTGTTTTCCTCGCATTTTTGTCTTTTATTTTATCGGCGCCATGTCGTTTTAATCATTTATGCGAAGCACATTGCATTGTCGATCTCTATTGTGACGCGGATTCATCTCTGAATGAAAATGTAAATGGGCGAATACATTCCAAGATACATCCCACGTTCTCCGATACTGCGCTAATCTCCTAGACACGTTAAACATTGTAAATAGCAATAAACGACGATAGACGGATGCCACGATCGTTGATTGTGAAATTCTCGAGGACACGCTATATTGCGCTCTTAAACGGTATATAATTAAGAAAAAATCTCCGTGTTAATATCCATTCCGGGATATCGAATATCTAAATTACGACTCGACGCACATTTTAGCAATACGCGGCATTTTGTTTCTCATATTCCAAACTATTGTCATACATCGAATCATACTTTCTTCGATTGAATAAGAGAAAAAAAAAAAGCTTTCTTGAAACCCGACGTCTCTCTAATCTCTATTTTCATGGCTTTTCATGTGATTATTTTCCGGCTTCTATCCAGCTTTCTTTCGACAAGCTTTTCTGTTTAGACAATATTTCTTTCACTCGCGTGCGCGGATAAGCTGCTAAACATTCATAATACGATAAGTGGTTTATTTCTTGTATCATCTCTCGAGGCTATTTGCTTTATTTTACTCTCGACACGTTACGCGAGCGATCAAATTTTCACGCGAAGAGCCACGGCTTCTACCATTTAACCGGTTCATCATTTGAACGTGATACGCAATAAGTACACTTGACTCGCTGTCGCTATCACGATCGCGTGATCGAGAATTACTATTAATATTGAGATATTTCGTGAGAGAAAAAAAAACGCGCAGGATATATATTTATCTTATACGCGCGCGCGTGATTTCATTCGGTCGGTAATCGTCCATCACCGACTCGCGTGATTTTCTTCAAAGGCTGAATTTTACACGATTTTTATTACACGCTTTACCGCGCTTTATTATACATATATTGACACGCTTGTTTTACGATAAACGTAAAATCGTAAGGATCCTCGATAATCATTTCGAAGGGATTAGATGAGAGACAGTTTTCTAGTCGAGTCATGGGAGTGAGAGATAATTTTGCAAGGAAAGGTGTACAATTTTGACAACGAGCGGCGGTAAAGCTTATCTTCGACATCTAAAATACAATTTGTCGTTTATCTTTTATCGATTAGTTCTTCTAATCCGTCTTCTCTTGTAATTTTCTGCCTAAATATCGGCTATAATTTTACCTAGCGTGATATAATTATACATTTATTTCCTTGCTATATTCCTCGCGAGATAGCGATTTGCATTCTCTCTCAGCGAAAACATCACACGCAAATATTATTGCCGATAATCGAGAGAAGCGCGTGTATATGCGATTTGTAAGCGCGCAATTTGTGCGTGCGATTATTTTTTTATATAGAGGGTGTACTTCTTTTCTTTCTACCCTTCTCTATCCTTTTTTTACTTCTATTTTCTATACTGCATCTCTTTGTACATATAAATTTATCTGGTGTGGATCTTCCAGTATAATGTATTTATTTTTATCATCTTTCTTCTTTCTTCTTCTTCGTTTTTTTTTTCTTTTTCCAAAACGGCGGTATCACGATTGTGTATATGAGAGAGGGAGAAAATGTAGAAATATTTCGAAAAGCTTTCCCGAATATTTCCTTATAGACGCAATTACAGAGCTCATTCTCTTATCGTTCTTTCGCTTATATCTTGCGCTTTTCCTTTCCTTTGTCCCTTTGTTCTCCCTCCCGCCGATATATCCGATGTTTCACGTGATTTTTGATAAATTTGAAATTGAATAAGGAAAAAAGGAAAAAGAAAGAGAGGAAGAGTGTGTGTTATTATATTGAACAATAGTAAATTATGTGAAAGAGGAATTTTTTAAATAAAAATATATGTACTATATTATACACTTGTATTATATAATTTGCTGAGGCTGAGGTTTCGCCAAGGGAGAGCTCTTCATCTTTAACCGCTCATAAGTGGAAAATTATATTGGCATATCGATATTTTAGTTGAGCAAGGATATTTTTTTTCCAAATTGCTCGAATAGAATCTATCGTTAAAATTAAACGCGATCATCGTGAAACACCGTGTATAATTATGATATCAATGCACGCGCACTGATAGTGCCCTGGTTTTTTTCCTACACTCGGTCGTCTCTCGTTAATATAACGCATTTTTATCGCGTAATTATAGTCCGCGATGTTTGCGACTACGCACTATCGAAGCTGCGATATGCATATTATTTGCGTATATTTTTTTGCACACTTAAATACACACGCAGTACATATATTGAGTATATTATGGCGAAACTATAATTTTCATATCGTAGTTTTAAAGCGGGTATTGTAAGAGTGTGTTTGTGTTACGATTGCAAAAAGTTATTTGACAGGAACGGGTTGAGAAAAAACTTGAATAATAACGAGGTAATAAAGGTTTGTCGTGACCGAGGCCATTAATAAGCACTGTGTATTGCGATGTGATTGCTATGTTAATGATCGAATATACATAAGCGACTCGAAATTTGCATTTAAGACGAGTGAAACCAGCGACGAAAATTTTTCGGTAATTTAATCGACGTCGTTTCGTTTACTTATCTTTAAGCCCTAAACATTCACATATATTTGTCGTTGTATGAATACGACTAACGTCCATTATATTTTTTAAACGATAAAGTGTATAAATCATAGAAAGTCGTTGGAGAGAAATTTATTGATTCCTAATATAATTAATTGGCGCGTGACAATGTAATCTCGCGAAAATTGAGTGTATTTTTCACTTGATATTTATATAAGAGTCCGTTTGTTGGCAATTTGTCGCCGATTTCACTCACGCGAGTGAAAACGTTCATGTTTAGACTATTCTTAGGGACGTGCGTGGAATGATTGCGGATTGACGTGTGTAAAGCATTAATTATTAATAAGCTATGCCGTAAGCGTCACGATATCACGAGGAAATCCATCTTTGTGGTATCTTTCATTTTTAAACGTCGCTTTGTCCTGCCTTCGATATAAGCGATATGCGAAAGAATCGTTCGTAATATTAGATAAAAGAAAGAAATAGGGACGAGCGACTTGCACACGCGATACGTGTGGTGTCCTAGTTGTAACGATCAAATGCATTTCTTAAATGCAATTTCTGGATCACCGATATTTCAATAAAATTCGCTCGAGACACCAAGTTTCGAAAGCGAATTTCTTCATGTAAAATAAGTAAAAGAAATTGATAAGCACAATCGTTTATGCACACAAAACGTAATCAGGGCTGTTTCGCATCGATAAGGGGGATGAAAACTGATTGAAATCGATATGTCGACGAGTTCGGATTTCGATATGATACGAGAAAGGGAATGATCTCTGTAATTATTCTCTCGGCAAGGAAAGCAAAGGAGACACTACAGGATACACACTACAGATCGCAGCGTTTGAACTCGACGAAAATTGTTAGCTGTCAAAAGGAACACGTGCGCGAGGATGCATCATGCGAATCATAAGTCGCCGTTGTTGGCGTGCCGAACTTTACCTCCAATTGTGATATGTTGTGCTGAATGATCCACGCGCGAATCAGACAGCGTCCGTCAACAGCCATCGACTGCCAAACTCGAGATTTCTCTTATAGGTTCCTCGCAGCGTGTGTATTGGGATACTTATGGAGCGCAAGAGAGTAGCTCGTTGACGTATAATCGGCGCGCTTTTCACAAACCGCTTCTTTTTTTTTTCTCTCTCCCTTCGAGTTCCTTTAGCGCCACGAGAACGAAATCCACGAATGCGATTTGTACTTGCTGATCTACTATTGTTGATCTGTACATCGATGTACGGCGATCTTATATTCGGTAGCAAGAATCTGACTGCTATATTATTTCAACTTTGCGATGTGCCCTCTTATCATTTCCACGAAGATTAGACTTATTGTTAGGCTCTCCTGTATTTTTATCTTCCCCCTTTTTTTTTTTTTTGCAAATAATTTATTTTTCGCGCAAACGCGAGCTAAATTGCGAGCCGGGTCGCGCAAGGATTGCTTTTCTGGAGGTGAAAACGAAATGAGCTCAAGGACGCCGCGAATGTTAATATAATAATTTTAAGTGAATGAGATAGGGAGCGACGAAGCTACTTTGTATCGAGGAACGCGTTCTTCTTAATCGTAGGGGAAGCGCGAACTCTACAGCGAGCACCGAATATGGCCACTACTTCGTTTTCGTAAGACGTATCTTGAAAATATTTGTATGTAAATGAATGACAAAATAATAAAAAGGATATACGCTGTAAGAGAGATTTTCCTTTCTCTCTCTCTCTTCATATGTATTCATCCAAGTAGATAGCGGATATATCACGTAAGTATCATCATTTTTTCAAAAAGGAGAGAAGACGCATGCATTAAAAAAAATCGATATATTCATATAAAAAAATTCTTATATTTTACGAATTAAAATTTTATTTTGATATGACATTTATTCACGAATATATTGTCTCTCTCTCTCTTTCTTTTACTCGGCAATATTCTTAAGTAAAGCTTAAGAAACAGTGTTCTTTGATGTGTTTACTCGCCGCGGCCTGATTTCTTGAATTATGTCGACTCGACGAGAAATAACGTGAGGGGGTGGGGGATTTTCTTGATTAAAGGTAGGGATATGGATTTTGTGTTCGCGTGTCTTCACGCACATGTCTCGTGCGAATGAAATGTTTCTCGGAGTTATTTTTAGATCGACGTCATCATGCTTACGCGTTATCCACAGCTGGAACAAAGTTTTACTTCTGATATGACCTAGTGCTCGCAATAAACATCAAATGCCAATCGAGATATTCAATGCACAGTTTAATGTACGATAACACAAATGATAAATAATGTAATAATGTAATATAAAAAAAAGAAAGAAAAAGAGAGAAATGAAGATGAAACGAAATTGGTGGCACGAGTTTCGATTCAAAATTTTGACATGTCATTATGCAAAGATATAATAATATAAACTCTATTAATTTTTATTATTAAAGAACAAAATTAGATTTAAGGCAGAGAAAAAGAGTTTACAATATGTTGTAAGACAATATATATCGAGTACGAGTGCGTTTACCTCGCATCGATTGTCCGGCTCAATTCGGTCAAATCGCCAGCATGGTATTTTTGTTTTATTCAACGATCGATCTTCAACAACAACCCTGTTTACTCGGTCCCTTTCTTGCTTTGTCCGAGATTACTAGATCTAAGTTCGATATTTCGTGTGACTATTTACACCGATGATGGATTCTTCGTTACGTCATTTACACGCGCTGACTCAGCATGCCTATATTCTTTTTGATTACGCAATTATTTACATCGATGTATAATTTATCATAATTTATTTGAATCATCTGATAGTAGATTCCCAACAAACACGCATGACTTATAGTCAAATTATTCAGGTATCTTGAGATCTAAATGTGCAAACGTAAAAAAAGACAAATAAAAATTTAATATGTAATAAAGGAAAAAAATATCCTATATGAAATAAAATGAAATAAAATTAAAAATATCTTATATCCTATATAAATATATTTTAATTTCTTTTTATTTAAGGTTTCCAAAGCTTTTCCGGGTTACTCTTTTTGCTGCGATCTCCGATATATAATTTTACTTTTTATTTTGGAAACCCTTGATTTAAATTGTAAGAATGTTGCGTAACGCAAATAAAAAGATCCTATCTTAGTAAGGGGATAGCGAGGTCGGCGAAAGTTCGTCAAAAGTCAGCGCAAGTTCAAAGGCAGTGATCTCTAAAGATCATCCGCTTTTGCATTGTAAATTTACAGGTTGCTCGTACATGTTTGCATATAATATATTTGTTTTCGCCCCTACATTCCTGTATTTTTCCTTCGCCAAAGACATATTCCCTCTCCTTTTTTTCCTCCGATGTCTCGCAATCGGTATATCGAGTAAATAGCCATCTCGTTCTGAGCGGAAAAAACGTAACGCTCGATGCAACCGAAGGGAGAGCACGGACCTTATTCCCCGTGTCAAGGTAACGGGCGACGATTCGTCGTGAGGTCGAGACCGGTGGTGGTTGCGCAGCGGATCGATATGGGACCGCGGTACCATGACCGGCGACATATAGGGCGGGCCAGAAATTCTCCGATACTCTCAGCTTTCGTCGCCGAGGAATGCAAAAACATCGACATTGTTGGAAAAGAAAGGAATCATTTTTGTGCGGTTGCGAAAGTGCATTGGAGATTAATTAATCGATTCTATTGATCCGAATTGTTTGTTTATTGGAAGAATTTTTTTTTTGAAGCTTTTTCTTTCGATAAAGATGACGATAAAAAATATTGTGCGTTTGATTCTCTTTTTTGGAGCAAGATTGTTTTTATTCGGGTCTTTTATCGTGTTCGTTGTCTCTTATCAATCTTCTATTCGTTGTTAATGCCTGAGGCGTAACTTTGAATATAACTCCATACAAACTCACCCCATGGAGCTACACGCGGTTCGTTCCCCTATATTCTCGGATGCTTGAAAGAAAATTTCAACCCTCAATTGCGGTGGAAATTTTCAATTCACACTTGAGACTAAAATTTCGATACACGCGATTATCGACACAATTCTAATTCCTGCAAAGTTTATGAAAGTGAGAATCTTCATTTTTAAAAATTTAAGTATTATTCAAGTTTTTTGAACGCCTCGTTTAAAGATAAAATTGTCCACAACAACTTCTGAAAAAAATATTTGAAACAAGTTGCAGGTTTTCGTGGAGGAAAATGTTGGGGGAAAATAATCTGCAGTGAGGAACCTCATGGGACACCCTATATTTCGAGATGTAGAGTAATGTTTTTGTCCTCGCGATCCCTTCTCCTCCCTTATCGCAACGAACATCTCGTCTCGTGGGAGGGTGCGAGAGAAAGAGCGCGAAAAGGAGTCTTCTTCGGGGAAGAACGAGGAAGTTGCCTCGAAGGGAGCGTACTCCCTCGCTCGGGTCGGACTCTGGCGGGGGTTTCCCCTCCGAGTCGACCAGCGAGCGGTGTGTTGAGCGGACACGATCGGCTGATTAATCGAAAGTCAGACTGCCGCGGACCGCCGCCGCGACCGGCGTCGCGTAGTATCCATTTCGAGGAAGGCAACTAATCGTCGCATCTAACGTTCTTCTTGTTGTTGTTGCCGCCTTTCCGCGGAGCGGAATAAAGTGTGACGTGAATGAGACAGCCGCATGCGAGCGTGTCTGTGTACAATTAACAGTATGTCATTTGATTGTATGTTACTTGAATCTGCGATTCCGTCGATAATCTATATCCGATTAAAAAAATGTGATTCTCGAAATTATCCGATGGATTGGATTTGAACGATACAGGATAAAAGACACTTAATGCCAATAAATCCAAATAAACGCAGTGCCCAGGGATAGTGCAAAAAGAGCAAAATTGCATAGATATGTGTAACAAAAGTTTATTCTCTTATCTGTTCTTCAAATTGCTCGTTGTTCGACGATCTAATTAATTTGGATACGATGGGATTGCATCCGGATGGACGCAATGCGCAAAGATATTGCAGTTATGTGTCCAAAAGTATCCCAATTTCGAGTGTGTAGTAAAATCTTCCCGTTTAATTTGTGTGCAAAAGAATATCATCTTTTTTTTATTGTTCGCGAATATAAAAAATATCGCGTTATGAATAATTTTGACAGTTGCGTTTTGGAACAATATTGCTTGACGTTTTCACGCGAGAGACTTTCTTCCTTGTGTGATTATTTAGGAAATTAACCGATGCAAATTAGCATAATGTCAGGGACATTGAAAAGATCCCTTTTTATTCGTATAACAAAAGTCGCCTTGCCCTTTATCAAATTAATCGATACGCAGCAGTACATTTCGAACGGTTTTACAATCGTGGAAATATATATTTGTATATATGTATGTATAGTTCATTGTTTATTATGTTGATTATCAATGAAAATAGTTGACACGCGTGGAAATTGTCTTTGTGAAAACAACATAAAAAACAGATTTCTTTTCACAATAATAAAAAATAAATAAATCGATTAATTAATTATTTAAATTTAAAATGTAAATTCGTGTGAATTTATTTTTTGTTCGACCATTGTTTGAGAGGTAAATAAAAAAAGCAACGTGTGTATTTGATATCGCGCAACTTAATTCATCATAAATTCTTTGCTAATGAATTTTTAATTTTATTTATATTGGTTTTTAATTTTACTTATTTTCGGCTCGAGAAATACTTGCGAGTCAACTTGAGAATGTATGTTTATCTCTGTTCTTTTTTCATGCAGCAAAATACCTTCTATCACGTTTCGGAAAAGCGAACAACGCTTTCTGATCGAGGACAAGACGAGTTTTATCTTTGACACGAATCGTCAACAAGATTCCTCGAAGTTTTGTACAACAAAACATGGCTATTTGACTTTGACAGACACACGAGTTCACGACGACGAATAAGGATACGGAACGAATGTTAATGATTAAACTATACGCAATGACCGCGATAAAAAGTGAACGCGCGAACACTTTCCATGTGCTGGAGAAGGCGAAGCGAAAGTATAACGGCACTTACTTCAAGCAAGACATTCACCGGGTTTCGCGATTTCGTTTCGCTCTTTCGTTCATCGAATAGTGAACGTATCGATCACGTCATTCGACGTAAACAAGAACAATTCTCTTGAACAGAATTGCCTTTAATAAGCACTAAGAGTTGAAAGAGAGAGAGAGAGAGAGAGAGAGAGAGAAAGAAGAAAAGCCGGTACAAATGTATCTGTTTTTCTTTTTACACGTTATTGTAAATGTCATGTAAAACCTTTTGGCGATTTACATTTATTATAAGGAGAACATTTCGAGAAAAATTTTTGTTCTCCAAATCTTTCCATCGTTCAATTTTTTATGACGTTCTTCTCTCGGCAGCTTTATAAGCTCTCATTGTTTTTTTCATGAATGACCCGTCCGATTGATCCCGATCTTTGATTGATAACTCGAGATTGAATTTGCATCACTTGCCAGCAGCTAGAATCCTCCTCTCTCAATGTGGTCAATAATATTTTTCGAGCACGTGGTATACGTGTCTCTCTTTCTTTCTCTTTCTCTCTTTGTCTCCTTATCTTTCGGACGAGAGAAAATTATGACAGTCGAGTGATAAGACATCGCCAAGGTTGCTGGCATGCAAGTTTCATTCTTACGTCCACTCGCCGTAACCTGTTATCATTTACCACCAACGAACGACACCGGTGATAGCCGGCTAAAAATATTCGTTAACGCGCGATGTAGAATAATGCAATTGTAAAAAAATGTTTTTGCCTTGAGTTTTTTACAAAAACAACGTATATCAAGCATATTATAATTCAAAAAATTAGATGTTTAAATAAGAATTAAAATATTCATAGAATTAAATTGATATTAAAATCTTTAGATAAAAATTTAGAAAATCAAAGAAATTTTAATTAAAATAATATTAATAGAATTGGAAATAAAATTTTTAATCTAAAAGAATTATTTTGGTTCGAGAATCACATATGGAACTCTTCTAGATAAAACTTATTCTCCGTGGGAATTTGTTGATTGCGATAACCCACGTGGGTATATCATATAATTGACATTACTCACGGAGAACTTATCAGTCGATATCGGATAACAACTTCTTTTTTTTCAACTGATTTAATTTACTGAATGTCTTTGTTGCAGCATGATTTCATCTGGCTGCAACGGATAAGAAGAATGCAATGCTTACCAGCATATTAATCTGATTAATTTTAAAAGCAATGACCGAGAAATAATCTGAAATAACTTCAAGCCTTCTGATGTCTCAAAAGCATCGTGCATCATGCGGAGATAGCTATTGATGTGTTTCTGGCTTCTCGAATTTACTTTATACAAATAACATCATCTAAAATTATCACAGCTTCATGTTTGACCATCGAAAAGATTGTTATCAAGGTTGATCATTATCAAGGGATTCTGAAGAAGGCTCGCGACTTTCGAGTCCGATTTCACTAATAATCAAGTTGACAACATCTGCACTTGTAAAGATTGGAAACGGTGGAAAGAGGTTGACGCGAAGGAAGACGCGTGACCTCGAAGCGGACAGCCAAAGGCTGACTGACCCCGATTGTCCAATTGGTCGCGAGGTCGCGAATTTCTCCTGAGCAGAAACGGAGGCATATGCTAGGTAGGCACGCGAGTAGACGACGACGTAGACGGATACGTCGTCCACCAGTGCCGTAGTAACGTGGCCCAGGTGGAGCCCAGGGTATATGCGCGGCGTATTAATAGCCAAGTATAGTGCGGTGGTGGGGCCGCGGCCGCTCGCGGGTGAAAATAGAAAAGAATGTTTTTGGAATCCAATTGGACTTGGTTGGCAGAACGATGGGGCAATATGGCCGACTTGGCCGAGCGGGTGGACGATCTGATATGCAGTTTTGACTCGACTGGTGAGACGACCATGGATACATTATCGATGCTGATATTCGGCTGGATGCTGTTCGGCTTAGTGGTATTGTGTGTGGGCAAATATGTGTACAATCGTTTCGTGTTGAACGAACTCGCCACCGCCGCTGCCACTTCATCGTCGGTGCAGCTTGGTAAAGACAGCCATGTCCATCATAGCGAAAGTGGTGTGTTGGCGGGTACCGCCGTTGGAAAACTATTCGACAGATCCAAGTCGACATCACCCCCGTCAACGTCCTCGTCGTCGATCGTGAGGGCTGGTACCGGTGGTGCAGGTGGTACCATCGGTGCTAGTGGTACCGCTAGTGCTGCTAGTGGTGCTGGTGGTGGTGGTGGTGGCGGCGGTGGTAGTAGTGGTGGTGGTGTTGATACCGGCGCGGTAGCAGGTGTGAGATCGCCATCGCCAGGAGGATACGTGCCACCGACACCACCGATCAGGAAACGCCTCAGCAGTCAGCCCGTCCCGAAGCTCCAAGGCGCTGCATCTGCCAACCGCGACTGGCGCCGACGCTGAGGCCGTGCGCTGGGTTAACGAACTCATCGTTTGGCTGCACTACGACCTCGTCATCCTCAACGAACTCTTGGCCACTTGGGTGGTCTCTCTCAACGACTTTACCGCTGGCTCCACCGACGAGGTGAGAAACATCTTTCACTCTTATGTATTCATCGCTCTATCTCGATTTTTATTTTTTTTAACCAATTCTAGCTCTTACATCGGTAAAGAAAAAGGCCAAGATTTTTTTAGATTTTTTGTCATGTACTCAAGTTTGGAAATTTTAAGAGGCTCGGTAAAAGTTTATGATTCTATAGTGATAATTTTACTAAAAATATATTCGTGTATATAATTATTATTCTATAAAATATGGTTTCGTATAAAGCGTGGTGTGTTGAAATTCGCCAAACAACTTTGCACGACTCGTCACGCTCGATAAGGCGAGATATAAACTTTTGTCGAGGCGTGGGTGACTCCAGCGAAACGATGAGAAGAGAAGGGGATGCGTTCGTGTGTGTGTGTGTGTGTGCGTGCATGCATGATTGCGAGGTCGAGTAGGTCGAGTGCTTTAGTCGAGAGCACGATTCTCTTTTTAGACGCATATATAACTGAATTACAACAAAGCAAAGTGCTCTTTTCGACGTTACAAATTCTCGCAATTATCAGCACATTGTCTCTTTAGCGAGATTAGTCACTACGAAAAGTCTGTGTTTGATAACAGAATACTCGGTGGCACCATCATTTTGCGCTCAAGACATGTTTTGCGTGCTTGAAATTACGGGCACTTTTCCAAATTTCACTACTATCCGATGATTCATCCTACGAGAAATTGCAATATTGTTGAATTGCTCGGAGATTGGATACGGTTTAATTATTTTATCCACGCTAAATAGTTGCTATTTATTTGTTTCGTGAATAACCGCCGTTAAAATCTATAATCTTTTATTATCTTTATCCTACAGTTAATTCTTTTCTTGAACCCATTAATGCTTATGTTGACGAATAAATTAATTAATCGAGTAAACCAATCAATTAGAACTAATTGAAGGATTGTTCAATAGCAACACATTACGAAAGGTTTTACATATGCTTATATGATATTTGTCTTGACAACTATAAATTATGGCGAAATACCATATCTTGCTTTAGAATCGACTGCGTAATATTTTTTTATTCGCAGAAAGATGATACCGAATGGCCATTTACATGGGTCAAGGTACGTTACATGAAAGACCAATAGTATATAAAAAGACGTTATGGTTCGGCGCTGTCCTTGCCACGCGTAGCCGATGGCGTCATTTTGCTGGAATAACTAAAATTTCTTCAGAGTTCTAGGCTTGGCTTAATTATACCGGCACATTAGAGCGCGCGCGTTCATTATCTTTACACGCGCCTAACATTTTATTAAATTTTATTATATTATTATTTATTATTTTAGTTATTTCTCATGTTATCTTTATCACGCGTAATTAATAACAATACTTGGATGAGTATTATAACAAATTTTGATAGAAAAAAACAAAGAAAAATAAGGTAGAATAACTTTAATAAAAATAATAATAGTTGTTTTTTAATTAAAATTCCATAAAATTTATTAATTCCCCTCCGGCTAAAAATATATTTAATTAATAATAATCTGAAATATTTTTTCGTTGTTTGATTTATAGAATATCGGGTATATCTTGTTATGTATATTTACACGGATTTTATTCTTTTTCATTTTAGCTCACATATAATAGAAACATAAATAAATTTAATTCCAAATGCAAACAAGCGTCGCAATGCGCGCCTGTGTGCCGGACAAATCAAGTAATTAGCAAGCGTGTGAAAAAGCGTGGCGCAGATGCACACGAGTGTAATCTTCATTAGACATTCTTTGCATGTTACAGCACGGAGTTGGTGTCGAATTTGTCCGCGTTCTTCCCGAGACACATCCCCCAACCTTGTCAAACATCTTTTGCGAATGTGATTCCAAGAACGACGTGGTACGTAGACATTCCGTTTCTGTTTTCGCTCTAAAACTTTGCTTAGAATCTTGTCAAGGAAAAAATTCCATCCTTTTATTTCCATTTATATAGCGGCTGCCAAGTTTGAAAGGATCGATTTTATTAATCCGTTAAAAGCCATAATTAACGAGAATTTTCGAATTAAAATATGATTGGATCATTAGATAGTTTATAAAATTTAATAATCGAAAATTCGAGATACGGATTAATTATCGCGAGAAAATATAATCTTCTCTCATTTTCAGACTATCACGTGCGATTGCGAGGCTACTCCGGCCTTGCAGCTGAAAGCGTTTCGGCAACGAGGCGATAAAGTGGAAGTTAATCATTATCGGGTGAATGTCAATCGCTTTCGCGCTCGTCTCAATGTCGTCTGTATCACCGAGAAGCTACTGGTCGATCTGAAATGCGACGGTTGGCCGGAGGTACGTGTTATCGACGGATTTCCTATGATGTAATATGCGGAAACATACGATCATAGCTATTTGTCGCTCGTCTCGAATTCACAACAATGCGTCGAGTTTTACATAATCTTCAGTCTGTTGTGCCAATGTCGCGATACAAAAAGAGAACGCTAAAGATCTTTTCGCGTTAAATTTTCGAACCCCTTTTTTTAACCGAGAAATATTTAGACAAGAGGCACCGATATAAGAAATTGCGGCGCGGTTTGATGAAGTAATATTATCTATTATCCCGTATCAGGTAAAGGTTTCTCTGGCAGCGGTTGGCACAATAAAGAAAGACTTGGACGAGAGCCAGTTACAAGAGGTGGTGACGGAAATTGTGGTGGGTGCCTTGCGAGGCATCAACGTTCACCTCAATCTCTCTCAATATCCCACCTGTCCCCGATTATGGAGAGAACCACCTCCTCAGCCGGGATTTTCGTATCCCACGCATTACGACAACGTGGTAAGCATCGAAATGATCGATAATTGTGAGACACTAAATGCATTAATGCATTTATATTTATTTACACGAATATTATTTTCTTCTTCTCTCTCTCTTTCTCTCTCTCTCTCAGTCTTTCCTTAAATGCACTTTTTCTTCAATAAGATTTATATCTATTTTCTCTCTCTCTCTCTCTCTCTCTCTCTTTCTATTTTCTCAGTATTTTGAATTCAATTTACTTTTATTAAAAGAATAAGGCTTTTATATTGAAAGCTCTGCTTATATATTTTCACGGCATTATTATCGCACGCTTGCTCGCTTCGCTCGCAGAACGTCTCGAACTCGATGATATATCAATCTCCGCAACAACGTCTTCAGGGACATGTCGCTCCCTCGCCGGTATCTATGCAATATGCGCCCGGCGAGAGGCGATTGCTCGTGAAGGTTGTGAGGGCGACGGATCTCGGTGGCCAGCAAGGAGCCGTGGATCCTTATTGCGTGGTGGAGTTAGATGAACCGCCGCAAAAGAATCAGACGTCTATAAAGAAGGACACCAAGAATCCTCTATGGGACGAAGCGTTCTTGTTGTAAGTAAAAAAAAATTTTATTATTTTATTATTTCTTGTATATTCTCTCTAATTTGTGGAAAAGATGTCGACATAAGAAACTAAGCTCCGATATGCATTTACAGCGATATAAGTCACAATACGACCGAGGTATTGTTAGAAATATTCGATCACATCAATAGAAGCCAAAGATTTTTGGGACTCGGAATCGTGGGCGTCGAGGAGCTTCTCGCAAATCCGAGCCAGCGACAAATCATACCTCTTCAGGCGCGGCCGTACGAGGAGGATGACATTACAGGCACCCTCACCGTAGAGGTAACTATTTTTATCAATTGGCCTTCTAATTAATTTTAAATAAGACATTGTTGAGTGTAAAATATTTCTCGAAAAACGTACGAATATTTTTGAGTAGCTACTCTTTTCAATATGTCCGCATCCTTTATAAATATACATTATTTTATATTTTAAAAATATGTCTTAAAAAAAAAAAAAATTTCTGTTTGTTTTACTTTCACAGTTTCTGTTTATCGAGGGTGCAGAGGTACCACAAATCGGGACCAAGCCCTATAAAGTCAAGGAGACGATAAAGCCAGTCTCACCTACCCGTTCCTACAGCCAGACGAATGTCATCGGCAACAATAGTCTAAACTATAACAATGGTAACAGTACACTTATCTTGTACGACTCTGCCGCACAGTCGGAAGGGGGTAATTACATATCAGTTATCAGGCGTTGATGATGTGTGTGAACACCCCGAGATTGGTTTTTCTTTTATCAGTATGTACAGTAACTTTTTGAACCCGTTTCACCCGTTTGAAGATAGACTCACGTATCTCATGGCCAGAGCTGGTTTGAATCCTTAATATAAAAACGCACTTGATTAAATTATACATTGTTTATCGCACGTTTAAACCGATTCTCCGACGTAGTTGGCATGAGGATAATTAGATTCTCGTCCCTTGTTCATGAGTAGAATGCTACCCGTATGCAATCAAGTGCAAATACCCAAAAAATAATCTATTTTTATCAGAGCTAATTAAATAATTTAAATATACAGAGTGTTCAAAATTCTACTATATATATATATATATATTTTCTTTTATTAATATTTTTCTATTACAATATTTCCTAAATTTTACATTGTTTACGATGTCCCTATCGATAAAAATTTATAAGAAAATTTATAAATAGAAAATGGTGAAATCTGGAACACTCTGTATAAAACAAATGTATCGGTAGATAGATGTGAAAATTCTGGTACTTGAAATGGTCGACACTTTCGTAGGGATAGACAGAAAGAGTCGTAGATCTTATTGAATGAGTATAACAATGTCCGCGCAAAAATTTATTAGAAAAATATCTTTGCAGATTATCTGACAAACGGCAACGTCGTGGATGCACCATACAAAAGCGGCCAGACAAACGGTAACAAGGGAACTTTGATTGTCCACAGCCAGCAGAGGGTAAGTTTTGTTAAGCAATTATTACATACTTTTTACTGCATGAATATAACGCTCGTCTGATGTGGAGTTGTGAACAACTAAATATATCTCAGGGGTGGATTTTTATAAAAGAAACGAGTGAAAGTGAGAAGTCCCTAAATAAACTTAAAAATTCCGCAAAATAATTTGATAAGAAAAAATTTATAAATCGACACAAACATTGTTTTGGTTCTCTAAAAATTATTTGCATTAAAATGCCGAAGATTATATGTTTCTGACGAAAATGTAATCTTCACGATTATAGCGATTTCCACTGAAGCATGATTTCTATTTGGTTTCTCTTGCAGCAACTGGAGCGGCAGGTTGTAAAGGTAAAAAGTGTTATATACTATTTTGCATTTTGTGTGGTCAAAATAATTTTGATGATTTTTTTGATTTTTTGCTTGTAACACGAAAAAATTAAATTTATCTCGAGACAAATTTTTCAACATGACATAATTTGAAACACACATTTGATATGTCGAAACTAAGATTAGCAAGCAAATTCGAAGCTTTTGTCAGTAAAACTTGCTCTAAATTTTATTCTAAATTTTCAATTTATCTATTTTAACATTGAGCATTTTTTTTTTCATTTTATACAAAAATATTAACCGTGGTTGAGTGCTGTGTATTTACTAATGTAACAGGTCGCTCTGACGGAGAATGGAAACTGGCAAGAGATATCCCCGGAGGTAAGTAAATATCGTGTAATATCGTTCTCGTCTTGATAAATGAAATTTCCCGATGATAATAAAAAAATCGATTTTTTCTTGCATTTTGTATAATTATCGAATACAATTTTTTTGTAGCACGGAACGAAGGATGTCAGCGCTACCTCAGGGCCAGAAAGCACGCCTAATTCTTCCAATTCAGAAGGTAAAATTTTTATAGCAACCACACGAAAATTATATTAAAATAATAATTTTTGTTTTTTAGAATTTATTAATTTTTTGTAATTTCCAATTATATAATATCGTTTTTAAGTATTTTTGTAATGATATCTAATACATATGTTGCGATACTTTGACAGAGAGAGGAAGAACACGAAGAAAACGACGCGATTTCTTTGGCACCATAAAGAAGCGATTGAGCCGATCTAAGACGAGAAGCAGATCAGTGGGTCCTGAAGGAGAGATCAATCATGAAGATGCTCATTCAAGATCCATATCTGCCGATAGAGCTCGCGATCCTGGTTCCGGTAAGATCCTCCACATTGTCTCTCTTCAGTATTCTCTGGGTTGTGAATTAAAAGTGTGTGACATAGAAATATATATTAGTTTTTGTCGTAAGACGTTTGTTTGAAATTCACTTGATTGCAATAAATCGCGAGATCTATTAGTTAGATTCTAGATTGTTATCTCACTCGTATTTTTAGTCCTCTCATCTCCCTCGTATTGTATTGTACTCATTTATACGCACTCTATCTTGCTCACATATGTGTTACTCTCACGGTACTCGGCTTTGGTAAGTGTCTTCGCAAGGTAGGATTTAGTGCAGCAATTTTGCTTCTCAGCAGTAGACAAAATCGATGACGCAATAAAAACCGGTATATAGTACACAATTTACGATTCGAATCATTTAATCTAAAGTAGAATTTCGAGTAAAGTTGTGTTGATTCTATTTATTCGCTCTCCTGCTTCACGTTTCTTTTGCATTTTCTTTTATCACGTATATATCTTTGAAACGACTTTCTTCCTGCAGCGCATTTATCGGTGCCAGAGCAATCGCGACGATCGAGCTTGAGTGAAGCATCGGGTATAAGCGGAACATCCACGAGGACATACATCAATGAAGCCTCCACGCTCGTTCTCGAAACTTTGGAGAACGGTATAAAGAAGTAAGTTGTTTTTTCTTTCTCTCTCTCCTCTCTCTTTCTCTTTTTATATTTTTAGAATAATAAATAATGTCTTTATAATTTTTTATATTAGAATAAAAGAGCGTACGTTTCTTTTTATTTCAGGCATTACCTCGTAC
>NW_021851814.1:195901-201771 GCF_003651465.1 Formica exsecta
CCCTCGCACAGAAGAGTAAATGGAGAAAAAAGGGCACAAAGTTGCATATATTTAACGATCATACGTTTATCGCCAAACACATGGTTGGGTGAGTGATGTTTTGTCAATATGACGATATTATCAATACGCGATGATCTTTGTTGATGTAGTAAAACGGCCTTAAAAAGAGCCTTAGAACCGAATTTAAACGATAACAATATATATATTTAATTTATTTATATGTATATTTAAATATATATTTAATTTATTTATATGTGTATTTAAATAAATCTAAAAAAAAAATGATTAAAATACGAAATATTTTTTGTTCATTTTTTTTCAGAGGAACGGTCTGCGAGGTGTGTAAGAGAACCCTCGCGCGAAGACTCGGCAAGCAGGGTTACGAATGTAGGGACTGTCAGATGAAGTGTCACAAGCATTGTCATGTGAAAGTCGACATGACATGCACTACGTCTACCATCCAGAGCATTGAGCTGTGAGTATCACAGAAAATCTAAATCAAATCATTTCCAAGCGAAATATTTTTTTCCAAGCTCTAGTGGAAGCTACAGAGTTTTTATAGAATCGAGGCGTTATTACGATATTATATATACATATATAATCTATTATATCTCTTTTTATTTATACACATATCTGTATACGATTATGCATATATGATGTCTTGACATTACGAAATATTTCTTAATACTACTTTTCTGACCTTTTCTCGCGTAAGGTCCCTACTGCCAGTACTGAGCGAATAGGATAGGTAAGACCCTCAAGAGTTTTGAAATGAGTGTGAATTTGTCTTATTCGCATGAAAATCACGCCTGTAGATTTGATTGATGTATCAGATAATCTGTGCTTGCGGATAAATATTGATCCTGCTTGTGCTCTTATTCTTTATCCGGGTCTTTCTTTTATCCTCTGTTTGATATGACTCAGATTAAATTAAATGGTATTTTTTTTTCTTTAAAGATGTTATGGCCGGATGAAGCATGATACCGAATGTATATATATATATTTATACACGTGTATCGATTATTGCATTATTATCTCTACTTTATTTTTTTTTCACCTGTCTTTTATGCAATCCAGAATTTGGAAGATCTTACGCACTAATGTTTATCATTTTTAGGTCATGCATCAAAGTTCCACCGCTCGAACGAAGGCCGTCTATACTCTGTTCGCGATAAAATTGCGCGATACGCTACACTTCGAATAAGCGATTTATTTTGTAACAAACGACAACGATCGCAAAACGATAATCTTCATTTATTAAAGTTTCATGTTTCACGTATTAGTTCTTCCATTTTCGAGACGAAATTTATAATTTTAAGTCACGCACTCGTTGATATTTTGCGAATATATCGCGATAATTGTCTCACGGAAGAGACGGAAAGTTTTCATTAAAGGATATTCCCGTAACATATGTATATCGTTTCCTAAACTTTGTCCTGTTCTAATAATCGTGATACAACTCGCGCTTCGTCATTTATCGTCAAATTAATTTTGTTCGACAAAGGATCGTTGAATCAGACTCGATCGTACTATCTTTTTATTGAAAGAGCCAAAGACGCAATAATAAATGTTTCGTTAAATATTTCATAGATAACAAACGAATTTTAAAATTAATTTTTCAAATTCTTGTAATTCTCATCTGTTTTCCGCAGAACGCGCACAAAATACATTCATGATGTGTATAGTTTATCGGCTGCGTTAAAAAAAAAAAACTAATAGGAATAACAATATTAATAAAATAAGTAACATTAATCACGATAACAATCTTTATGATAGTAATAATCACGAAAGAGGATAACGTTAGCTATATAATTGAAAAACAACTGCAAAAATGCACCAGATTGTTGCGTCTAACTCTGAATTACTGAATTAAAATTTATGTTTCCCTTGCGTTTAACACACAACTGTGGATCATAACTGTGTACCTGTATAATTTTGCCTTAATGCAAAGATGTGTCTAGTCGCACGTTATCGGAGAACGACGAGGCTGCCTTATTTTTGTCACCGTATTTATAGCGACGAAAGACAAGTCACGGAGCAAGTTAATAAGAATGCTATCGAACATCGATGTAAATAAATGCAGATATTGCGGATAATAAGTTCGAATTTTTGCGAGCTAATACGCGGATGATAGTGCGTCAGTTTCATAGAAAATTACAGATAATATCAAAAAACCAATTGATATCTCGCATATCTTTTTGTGGAATAAGATAAAGCCATTAAATTTTTTTTTGAATATGTTACGAATAATAAAATATTTAATTATTATATACATTAATAGATCATTTGCAATGTGCTTTGTAAAATATTCAAACTTCAATTTCAACTTACAATTAGTGCATTTTTGCAAATTTTCTCGATACAATTGTAAAATATGATTAAACCGATACGAAGAGACACGAAAAAATTATGGCAAATGTATATTCAAAATTTTCATCGACTATTTCATTTAATTATATTTTATACAAATTCAATAGATAAAGTCTCTTTTGTATACCAACGCAGGATGCATGGAGAAACATTAAATCGCTAAGATAATTTATATAATTAGATATATCTCGCTATAACGAATATTAGTCCGGAGTACAAAATGCAATCAAAAATGCATGCGAAGAATCAATACTGAATCTAAGCACTTTATAAGATTAGGCATCGATATAACGATGCAAGATCTGCAAGTAGAAATGACTTTAGAAAGTGGGACTAATGGCCAAAAAGCTTACAATTAAAGCAATCATGAGAATATTTCCTTTTGTTTCGCATTTTTCTATGTGTATTCTAAATAACGTACCAGCAGCTTCAATAATTTTTCCAACCACTTTCCATAAGCACAATTAAACCGCTAGAAAATTCCATCGACCAGCTTCGTGATCAGTGAACGAATAATGGTAGCCAAAAAAAAAAAAAAAATGGTATTACAAAGTATACATTTTCATTCATTGATTCAACATACACGCACATATATCGAAATAGCGAGAAAAACGCGGTAAGGATCGAAAAACACGAGTTCTACTTTCCCGCAGGCTGTGAAACATTCTGCTAGCGAATCGAAAGTCATGAAACGCATTTTACGCGTGGGTTTTATTCACAAGTGGATTTACCTTTCCGTCTTTAGAGGTGAGAGGAGGTTGTGAATTAACTTTATACACCTATATTACTAAAAATTATTCATTCAGCGATATAATATCGAAAGTATATATGTATTTACTGTAATATATTATTTAATTTATTATATTGATTTTTTATTTAACATATTTTGACAATAGGAAGGAGAAAGAGAGAGAGAGAGAGAGATCAAATTGATAAAGAACATATATATTTAATAGTCCCATATATTCTCAATATTGGTCACTATATCTGCTAAAAATTATAACATTTTATCAGGGGAATATATTATACATATATATACATATTTTGGATATTTCTCTCTTCTAGAAATTTCCCTCCCCATGCTTCAAAGCCTGTCTTTCTTCTTCTACCTGTGAATCTGTCAGTGATAGATTAGAAACTCACGATCACGTATAATTTCTAGAGCGTTTATAAGATTTATAAAATTACGCCAGTTGCTAGTTTTTGCACAAGTAACTATTCTTTAAAAACACCACATATAGTTGCGTAATCGAAAGTATGTAAAATAAAACGATCCTGCGAAGCAATTTATCGTTGGAATAATTAAACACGGTAAATGAACATTACTTCTCTGCATTGTTCTGCAACACGCACATCTGTATTCGTATCCCCCTTTGTTTGTTCGCCGTAAAAAAATATCGTGAAACGAATTATCGTAATTATCATAACATCGAAACAAATTACGAGGCGTTGATTGCGCTAAAAAAGAAACGTATAAACGACGACGATTGTGCCTATAATGAATGTTGTTACGTAATAATAATGTTATACACTTTTCACACATATAGAAAGTCTATTTATTGACGGTATTTCCAATTGTTCCGCAAAAGCTTTCTATCATCGATCCAACATCGATCGTATATCTCTCTATGTACGTCTAATATAATGTAAGGAGACCATGACATGACGTCGATTATTATGCATTGCCGATTTATAATAATATATACGCGATGATAGTTATATATTATATATATATATATATATAATGTTATTATTAATATATAAATTATAGTGGAGACGATGAAGAGATGAAGATAATGATGTAATGTAACGTTACAGAAAGTAATATATTGTGATTCTACAACGTTACATCTCTTTCTATCCAATCCCTCATTGTCCATCCAATGTTTTGATACCGATTCCTTCTGTTTATTAAAAGATGATCGATCATAATTAAAACGCGTTGATGACAAGAGCACAAAGCTGACAACAAATAATTATTACGTGGATATAGAATCCAAAAAAATAAAAATATAAAAATATATTTTTTTCGTCCTAAATAAAAATGTAAATACATATAAATTCAGATAAATATAAATACGTATAAATTTCAGAATTAGTGAAAAATGGAATTATTATTCGTAAGATGTAAAATTATTATTAGCGAAAAAATATCGAGATCTTGATAGTTTTCGAGTTTTACGCGTTTCAGGAATAAACTTTCGCACACAAAAATATATTTTATATTTAATATATTATGATTATTTCAATTAATTTAACGATACACGTATATATGAATGTTTCATTATATTTTATTCTGTTAATTCTCTCTCTTTTTTTTTCTCATGTATTGTGTCTTGGCGCTTCATTGCTTTGTTCGAGACAGAAATTGCTACACGTGTGAAAAATGTGTGGTTTGTTTTCTTCTTCTTTCATTTGCTGATGTAGCATAAATCTCGCGCATGCACGTAAATATTGGCGTGATCCGCGATTTTTTGCTTCTTTTTTATTCATCGCTTGCTAATGAGAAGCATTTCGATATGCGAATTGAGGGAGCTTGAAGGATCCAAAACCTTGCATAATAAAGCGAAGAATTTAGTAACATACGCGTTTCAATCTCAGTCTCTATTTCCTCGAGCAACACTTGGCAAAGTGTTTCTTCCGTTTCTGCACGTGTTACTTATAACACGTGTCAGCTAAATATGTGGAAAATTTTAGTCGCTTCAACCCCCAAATATGTACCTTCGCAAAACAGACATCCATTCTCGCGGTTCATAAATAATAGTCTTATAGATGAAATACGATTGTAATTTTTGAAAAAACCAATGATTTCAATGATAGTGAAATTCAATATAATAACTACTTTGTATTGTACTTCCACTGGGATTAATTATTTATTACAATAATTTTGCGAAATATTTCTGAAAAATTTCGGTACGTAGAAAATTTACTTTTTTTTAAATTACATTTTAAATCTAATTTTACGTAATATAAATTAAAATCAAACTTTTCGAGGGTTATATATAAATTACCATTCTTTTGCATCAGAGTTTTCTTTGAAATTAAATTCTTTTTTCTCTAAATATATCTTTTTAGCTGTAATTTCTGACTCCTCTTTAAATTCAAATCAAACATCGATTGTATAGAAAATTTCCAGAAATTTACATTACGCTGACACGTGCTTGTATTGAAGCCATACATATTATCGATCTTCATTTAAGTCTTCGCCTTTTGTTTACACGAATATATATCTCAAGTTTGCCAAGTAATGTATTAGAACACGACACGTGACGTTTTTCCTCACGCGTGGCAATTGGTCACGTTTTCCTTTAAAGTTCAGCCTTTCCTTGAAAATCAATCGGTGCAATTGCGTTAAATATCGCGTAAATATCATGTGCAGCGGAGCGTGCAACTCGTCAGTGTATATGTATAAGATTTCCATTATCGAGAGAAGCGAGAGAGAGAGAGAGAGAGAGAGAGAGAGAGAGAGAGAGAGAACTCCTTTATTTAATATTCTTCAC
>NW_021851814.1:201859-218170 GCF_003651465.1 Formica exsecta
TATATATATATATATATAAAATAATTTGCTAAAAATTAGATTGCAAAATGGCTCACTATAGTCTGAAATGGCGAAAAATCGAGAAACTATTATACACGATTATTCTCCATTATAGAGAAAAAATGACTTGTCAAAAGTCTCAGGGTCTGAAAGAGTTTCGTTTATCACAAAATTTATTTGCGTATATATTTAAATATATGCTTCGTAAAAAATTCGTGACCGTTTGTCTTGTATATTATGCATGGAAAAATATTTTTTAAAAGATTTCTTTTATTTTTGATTTTATATAAAGAAATTGATATGTTTTTTATACAAAAGAATTACATAATAATTGACGAATGAAAGATAGCATAATAGAATGAATATTTTTATTAATACGTTTGCATCGAAATATAACCGATGATTTTCTTTTATACATATATACATTACAGATAAATTTTTTTCCTTTGCGTTCACTTTTAAAAGAAATGTAATAATAATGTATTACATAATTATTTTATATTGTCAATTATCAAACTTTAATGAATGAGTGTTGAATTATAGACAATGAAAGATCGAAAGCAATTATTTAAAGGAAGAAGAACATTTCTGAATTATTTTTTAATTAATTAATTTTTTATAACGAAATAAATAAACAACGAAATAAATAAATCTAAAATAGATGCGAGTAAAGTCCAATCAAATAGCCAGATTGTTATATGTAACTGATTTAAAAAAGAAATGCATGTCTCTTGAACTATATCATGTTTTAAAGATTTAGAGAGTGAATCTAATCTATTTAATTTTTAACCTTTTAATCGTGATGAAGATCAAAAATAGATCTCGAATTTGCTCGTGCTTTTAAAGGAGGTATAAACCTTTTTAAAGGGTAAGATGGCATGTCCTTTGACATTTTGTCAAAAACTTAACGTGTGACGGTCACGTACATTTCATACACTTTTCACGCACATACGCTCATTATTATGTATGTTCATGAATGCGTGCGATCTGATCCGGCAACATCCAAAATTTTTACCCGCATTCAGAATGCGACATGAGAAAGATGAGGAGAGGGGTGACTTTATGCATCTCCGAGGCGGATGCAGGAAAAATGGGGGAGAAAAGGGGGATGCGATAGGGTCGACCAGTGTCATAGGTCGACCCAATTGCAGGTCAAAGTTCCAGTTTCCTGCCGAGCGTGCGTGGAACGAGAGAGAACTGGTTCGTCACTATGACGACGTGACGTAACGATCGCGTCATCAACGGCATGAAACTGGGGGGTCGACGAACCCTCTGGTTCAGTCAGCGTTTCGTTCTGGCCAGCCGGCTAGACGCGACTGGCTGACTGGATACCTCTGACGGGGTGAATGAGGGGGACGATGTGGCGGATCCTCTCCTCTCCTCTCTTCCTCTCTCTCTCTCTCTCTCTCTCTCTCTCTCTCTTTCTCTCTCCATTGTACTCGATACGATCGATCTGAGCCCGGCGTCCTTGTCGTGACGTTGGCGAAACGTAATCATCGGTTCTAGCACAGCTGCAGTCTAAGCTTTGCTTGTAGCTTTTATTATATGCGGCCGGAATCTTAGGCTTATTTAACGTCAAATATCAGATAATTAATTATTAAAAATTGAACCAGAGATGTAGATATAAAACGCGATGATTTGTAGAATTTGCAGAGTAAATCTTTTTTGTACAAAAAGTCTTATATTTTCGGAAAATTTAAGCGATAATCTTTTTTATCTTTTTTAAAAAAGAAGAATAAATGGTAACAAAAAAAAAAAAAAAAAAAGAAAAGGAGGATCAGGCAATTGATAATTTTATCGCGTGAAATCACTAACGTTTACGTGTAAAAAAGAGAATTATAACAGTGATGAATCATCACTGATAATATCCGCGGAATGAAGAACGGCAGGTCGACGCTGGGATACCTGACGCACGTACGTACAAGGGACGAGATTCGGGATCGACCGCGATAAAGGGTCGAAGGCTACGGTATTATGCCCCTGATCGAGTTCGTTCCGCGGCGGAATTGCCGTGACGACCGGAACTGGGACGCGTTGTCAGTGGCCTTCTCAATGACGTGAATGACGTCACTACGCCAATGGGAAACTGGGCCAAAGACATAGCGTAGGGGAAAGAGGAAGCGAAGGATCGGACAATCCGACGTGGAGTCCGCGTCGGAAGCTGCATCTATTTCGAGGAAACCGTGCGCGTTTCATGTGATCGATGTACCTTCTAGTTAAAAGAAGCGATTCTAGTATCCTGCGTGGAGGACTAATAGAATACTTGATTATCCTTTTTCTTCCGAAGATAGCAATAGAGGATTTTTGAAAACTTTGATGAGGTATTAAAATTCAAACCGTGAAATACTTTGAGATATTATAATTCAGGTAGATTAATTATCATTATCAAAGTAAGAGTGAAAATTTGATCATTTTATGTTTCCACTCGTAATATAATAATAATGTTAGAGATTTCGAGTTTGACGATGGTAATATTTGATAACGATAACACGATCTCGTTTTATTGAATCCATCTGTAATCGCCCTAATACGACAGAGAAAGAGATAAAAGAAGCTTATTATTGTCTTAAAATAAAATTCATTTCAAGATGGACAAAGAAATTTTTTGACATTGACATTACAAGATATCAACGGTGAAAGTTGTACGCATAAAAAGGATGATAAAATAAAATTAAATACACGACAAATTAATATTTTAATTAATTTCGATTGACTTGGAATAAATGGAATCGGAAGAATTTTAATTAATCTGGAAAAAAGTTACTTATCTTTACAAAAAATACATGTGAGAGTTATTTTTAAATAAGAAAGAAAGACAGACAATGGCAGAGAATGAATGAGGGAAATAGATGCGAGTTAGCGGGGGAATCATTGAATGAATGGATATTTCATGGCACTGGACCGTACCGATTTGCCTTGTCGAAGACTCGTGAATGGGGCTACCGCGCACATCTGACGTCACACAGAGGTGCAAACCCCTGTAACTAGGTCAGTCCTTAGTTCTGTCATGACCATGGATAAAAAAACATAACTGACATGTATCTGCGCTCTCTCTCTCTCTCTCTCTCTCTCATTTCTCTCTTCTTACAACAAATAGTATTTCTCATTGGATATTGTGCGCTGCAACCCTCAGAATTCTGACAAGCGCGTTTACGTTGATTATTGCTGACGCACGTAACATATATATCCTTCGGAAAAGACAACCTTCTATTGAAAATATGAATGAAAGATAGCGAAATAGTTCTAATTTAGCAATGCTCTTATATGAAATAATACTCGCGTTTTAATATTTTCCTAGAGCCTATGAAATTTTTTATAGAAGCGTTTCCTGTCATAAAAGAATTATATATGTATATATAATGGTGTAAAAATTGTAAGATTGAGTATTATATCATTCTTCAAAAATGAAAAGTTTTTATTTAATTTAATAATTTTAATTGTGTGTATTATTTCTACTATTTCCAACCCTAATTTTGATGATATTTAGCATTTCGACTTTCTAACATGACAATGATTATTTTTAATGAATATTGTCTTTGTTATGATGGTAAATTAAAGAATGAAATTTTTCAGTAGTATTTAGAAAGTCTATTCACATCCATGTAAATATAATACCAGCGTATAAATATTATAAGATTTTTTTTCAATAATAAAAAAGTATATGTATAAAGCAAAATGTGTGTGAAACATATTTAAAAAATTTAACTCGTGATTTTTAAAAGCTACTTTGAGAAAAAAGAATTGTTTCACGAGCAGAGATAATATCAAGGTGAATATAAATATATTACAAACATCCTTGAACTTCAAAATATTAAAAATTCTTATTCACGCATCCTTAATTATTTAGTCGCGACTCGATGGAGGAAAAAAAGGACGATTTTAGAATGAAAAACGTTTATTTGAATCGTGAATTATGTCGATATAGACAAAACGATATACAAAACATTCAGTCCTGAGTATAATTGATCTTTACTCTATCTTTTTGTTAGCGACACTCTCGTACGGCGATCATTCTACACGATTGCATACATCGTTCTTACACATATTTGATATTTGTAACGACGATCCGACCGTGGCGGATATGGTTTTATCTTTTTTGACTCTCTCGCATATATATATATTCGCCAATTGATAACATTTAATCGTATAATCACGTAGTGGGAAGTATCTACAAGGCACTAGAAATGAATCTCACAGACAAATGGGAATTTTCACGGATTTTTTCCAACTCCGTCGTATTCTCTCTGTCTCTCTCTTTCTCTCTTCTCGCAAATGACGAATTTTTGTGAATGGTATTTTTCAATTCATTTTTTTTCTTTTTTTTTTTGATGTTGTTCTAAGTTCCCTTTTTTTTTAAATTAATCAGTATCCGCCGGTCGTGGAAGATGTTCTCGACGCACATTCGTACGTTCCCTCTTCCGTAAACAGCAATAATTACACGTAGAACGCGGTTACATCAGCCAATTAGTTAGATTAACCCTTGACCGTATTTACGTAACATTATCACGGAAAAGAATAATTGTGATTGGTATCAACGAGGCATATTATGTCTTCGATTTATACATATTTTTGACAAATTTAAAAGGAGATAATCCCAAATTATTTTTAACTAGATTAAATTCAAATTCGAAAAATAATCTGCGCGTGTGTGTAAATAATAAATTCTATATGAATTTATTAATTTTTTTCTTTTTAAATATATTTGACAATATTTCGGATTCTCAAAGATCTGAGTAAACAGATCTAACAAGTAATCGAAGCCAACTTTCTGTGCTCGTTAATATCTTTAAAAGTTATGCATGTTTTTGGTAAACAACGAGTCAATGATTATATGTTTTGCCTACGATTTTCCATGCAGGGAACAGTGAGAGATTCGTCGATCTTAATTTTTACACGATATATGAATGCACAATATTCTCTACATACATAATAATGATACTCGTTCTTTAATACTGTACCATGCATAGTCGGGGTGGGTCGACAAAAACGTTTTGAAAACGAGATATTTTTATGGCGCAAGAGTTGTTTTCTTTATATGAGACGAGATTCGCGTAGTTATTGTATGAGATGCTAAGGGCAGTTTTCTTATTTTTGGTCTGAAATAATGTTTTGAGACACCAATCTCAATTTATGAAGTATTTAATTACTCAATACTTTTGCTATCAATTAGGTATTTTATTTTAAGTGGAATTTTATGTGTTATTAGTAAAAAATGTAATATGGAACAAATTATTTTTAGACCAACAAAAAGAAATCTATTTTAGAAATTCATTAAGAGGAATCTATTCTTAAAACATTCATGCACGAATTATATATTTATTCTAAATTTCTTTGATATCAGAGAGATTTATTTATGATCTATACGCGTCTATGTAATTGACTTCTATTTCGCGACTAATCGCATCTCTTGGTGCCGATAAAAATAGTAACGTGTCATCACGTGTCGATGGATAAAGGAAACGGATAGTACAAATCGAGGAGTAATCATCTCGAGCTTCGGATGTACATGTAGCTCTCTCGTCGCAACATTTAATTAAAGCCTTAGAGACCCGTTAGAATGCACCTGAGAGTCGTATCTTGTCGCGTATCAAATAATTGAACATCTTTTTGCGATATTTTTCTTAGTAATATTATCATTATTATTATTATTATTATTATTAAATTGTAACTTCTCACATTTTTCGTCATCCGTCTCAAAGCAATTTCCGAGTAAACTATTGAAAGTTGCAATAAAGATAAATAGCAGATTAGTGAAGTCCTACATCGTTTTGCTGATAAATGACGGATTAGTATATATTATTAAATCTATCAGTCTGCATGTTCGTACGTTAAATATTCTCCATACTCTCAATCAGAGAACATTAATCCGAGAAAGGTATCATTAGGTAAAATGTTACTGTAATTATATGTGTGCATATACGTGAGATAATGAAAAGTATCTTGGCATTAAACATCCTACGACATTTGATACAGCAAAGATTTTGATAAAAAGATGTTGCAAAGTATTAAAAAGTTTCGCGCAAATGATTCTCAATACATGGAGAGATTTCTATCGTTTTTTTCTGTGATCCTTCAATTCCGAATTAACAATTTGGACGACAATAAACAGAACTAGATGTTTATATAATCTCCTTTATATGTGTAATTATTTCGTGATTCGATAATAACTTTACGCTCTTCGTATCGAGGATCATTTGCGTTTAATGTACGATCGTTATATTATATGCATATTTATTTAATTCAATTATCCCGTCCCTCGAATTTGACGTGCTTTTTTTTTTCGCTCCTTTCTCATCTTCTATCTCGACGAAACCGACCGATCCGAGCGAGTCGGCATTACGCTTGAGTTATACTACTCGAGAATAAAAGCATCAGATTGGAGGGATTGTCCCGCGCAAATCCTTGATCGCTTAAATTGAATAATGAATTAGAGAAGGGACGTGAAATTTCACGAGGAGTCCGGCAAGTCCGCGGTTATCCCGCGCGTTGTGTACGAAAATTCGTAAAAATTGTCGGCGAGAAGTACACAACGAAGAGATATGTCATCGCAAATAACGACAATCGAAACATGACAATCGATCGCGCATATTATCCTTAACATATTATCCCTCCCTCCCTTCCTCTCCCTCGACCCCTCTCCTTCCTGCCTCTTCCCCTGGCAAAGTGTCTTGGTCCTGCGGTGCAATATCTTTCCTAATCCGCCTCGATCTATCGATAAAGCTCGATCAGATCCTGGCAGGAGCGAGTCTTTATCGTCTGTCATTGAGGACCCGAATTTCGGGGGACCCTCTGGGTAGGCAGACCAGACAGTCCGCGGACGTACATGTAGGGTACCGGACTTCGCAGGATTTTCTTGGGGCTCTTCTTGGCGTGCTTCTTCTCCTTGTTATTCTCCCATTTGGACGAGGTGAACTTGAGACTTTGAAACGCCCGGCGCAGAGTTTCCGTGGTGAAAGGCCTCTTGAGAGAATCGCTGTCGCTGCTGCTGTGAGCGTCCGAGGGGCTGGACGAGTAGGACGAGGGTGAAACACCGCCGCGGGATAGACTCTTGACGTCCTCTGGGCTCAAACTGCGTTTCGACGATCTCTGCAAGCTGCTACCGAACCGATCCTGGGATCGCGTCGATCGTTCCCGCAGTCGTTCCAAGTAGAAGTGCGTCCTCGGAGATCGGCTGGACCTGCACAGACGTTTGCCGCTTCCGCTGCTGCTGCCGCCGCTGCTGCAGCCGCTGTCGGTGCTGCACTCGTCGTCGCCGATCTCGCCCGCGGGCGTTCTACCTCGATGATGGTGGTGATGATAATGATGCCGATGATGATGCTGCGATCGACGATCGCTTAGATCGGTCAGTTGCGTAGAGTCCTCCATGTCGCTGGACATTTGTCCCGTCACTTAAAATCACACGCGGAAGCGTGTGAGATTTCGCGCAATCCGAAAGAATAAATCGGATTGCAGGTATCGCGTATATTATCGCGTGGATCCTCCAATCCACAGTCGTGATTTTGCACACGGAGAAACACTTGTTACGCGTGACAAGCTTCCGAAAACTTCACTCCAACTTGATCGCTGTATTTATCTTTCGTATTTGTTCGATCGTTCGCTCGATCGCTCTGGATCCCTTCTTTCTCGGTAAGACAATGCTCACTTTGAAATTGCGAGATCAAACTGAATCCGACACATCCTATGCGCGGTCTTTTATACCGTCGCAGGTGAACGCGGGAACGTGCGCATGCCCCGGCATGCACGTGAGAGTGCGTGTGACGCTGAGGATGCTGAGAGAGTATCGGAAACGGGGGTTGCAACTGCACCGCAGCAATCGAGACAGGATGCTCCGCCACCACGAGACTTCGATTCAAAGAATTCAATAATACTAGAAAGATATAGTAACGATCAACGTGACCCGTATAATTCTGTTAGATATCCATTCTTGCACGATGACAATTAAATTTATATAATGTAATTGAAAGATAAAACTATGTATTCTTAGTGAGTTTACTTGAAATATATATGACAATATTTTAAAAATCCTTTTAATTCTTTTAAAAATTTATAATATGTAAAGTGTCTATTAATAAATTAATTTAAAAAATTCTCATACATGTTTCAAGAAAACCATTAATTTTGAGATAAAATATACAGTGTTATTTCTAATTATTATATTGTTTAGATTGAATTGTCATTATAAAAGATCGGATTATCTGAGATTATATGATGGGAGTCATATTTATCGCTACTGTTATCTTTCTACTTTCCAGTAATAATGTAATATGTCTAATCTATATATATATGTGTGTGTAGAATTTATAAAAAAATTATATATGTATGTATATAATATTACATTTATTATTTATTAAATGAATAAATTTTTCCGTTTGCGAGTTTGATGAATCGTCGATGAGTTCAGTCTTTTAATGGTATTATCTATCACTCGTTATAATTACACCGCGTATGATCGCGCAGTTTTTGATATTTTATCTCCCAAGATTCCAATTATATGTCGAATTATAAATCGATACATGACGATCAGATAACGACCCATAACCGATATCCAGAAATATGATTTTAATTTGATACTCTTGGGATGCTGTTTCTTTCTTCCCTCCCTGTCTCTCTCTCTCTCTCTCTTTCCGTTCATGGTATAGATTTTGGAAAGTAGTTATGCCACGGTCATTGAACTTACCCTACCGATCGATGTCAAAGGGTGGATGTACCTGCGAGAGACCGTACTTTAGAGAATCAATACGTGCAGTGCCAATTATTAAGCAGCCAAAAGCATTTGCATCGTCAGAATCAAAAGATATCGCCGGGAGATATTGGTCCTGACTAATTATGCGTTATTCTGATTCGCATTCGCAATTTATGATTACGATGATCATAGTTTTCAATTCTCGTAATAGATGACCGTTTGATAAAAAATTCATAGATAATTTAACGTTTTTTTTTTTTCTCAAATATCTAAAAATAATTTTTCTATTACATCCATTAATCTTTCGAATATGTTAGTTAAAGTTTCTCTCAACATTGTCAATTAACTACTATATACGAAAGTAACAATAAGATATCTATAAAATATTCCGCATACATATAGATTAATTAATTATGTGTAGAAATAAATGTGTCACGAATTAAATTTTATGTTTTATGACGTGTAAAAATTGCGATTCTCCCAAGAATGATTTTACGTTTTTATCTTCTTGATGCGCGCGCTGAAGCTTTTTGATCGCGATGTGGCGAATTGCACATGCATGTAATTAGCCGAGAGTTTCGATCTAAATCCAACCTATTTGTGCCATCGAGATTTCTATAATTACACGTGCTGGAATCGGGACAAACGGACGATTTTATAATCTAGATGATGACGTCTCTACAGTAGGAAGATAACCGCAGGGTACAATAATAGTCGATGATATTGATGAGCTCGATATCTAATCAGAATCAGCTGATATTATGACACGTTGAATTAATTTAATTCACATGAAACTTGCAGGGAGTATACATATATATATGTATGTGTGTAACAATGAGAAAACCGATAATTTTTTTTCACTATTGCCATTGCATTTGCGCGGAATTAATAACGCGTTAAAGAATGCCCGTCTATTGTTGTCATTACCATATCAACTTTGTTAATTATACAATATTATAATACTTAGATAAAATATAGTTATAGGCGCTCAGATACTTGCAATTAATTAAAAATTATTCCGCTTATCGGAAAATAAATACTCCTCTCTCATTTAATTTAAATTTATATAAAAAGTACACTTTTGTAAAAAAAACTTTTTTGCTTTTTAATATGACGAAAATCACTTAAAATTGCAGTCATCAATCTTAGAATAATATAGACAGTGGCAAGGGGAAGTTGAGATTAGCGGTAAGGGGGTAGTACAGACACTTCGATCCATTCAATTTGATACTCGGTATAATTCGGCTCATAGCTATTTGTTTTTCCATATATGAAGATGCATGTCATAATTTGACAGTTACACGCACATATTGCGAAAGACAAATAGCTGTGAGCCGAATAATAGCGAGTCAAAATCAAATGGGCCGACATACCCGTAGAGTCCCTCTTTTCCCCTAATATCAGTCCATGTCCTTTTGTTTATATATTTTTTTTGTTGATGATGCAACATTTAATTAAATTAAAATATTAAGAGAAATATTTCAAAAAATGTCTCAAGGACAGATGTGAAATTTATTTTGAAAATCTAAGAAGACTGATCATTATCAAGTTACGTGATCTTTGAAGGGTGTAATCTATAGAGCACGTGAACGCAACGTGATCTTCAATTTATAGATTTTAATTCTTCTTACGCTTTTATTCTTCCGATAAAGCTCGCTCATGCAAATTGCGAAAGCATTATTCATCACGTACCGCGTTATAAAATCACAGGAAGAGAAGTGTTTAATGTGTATAAAATAGAAAAAAAAATTAATTATGGATATATATTGTTATAAGTATCCAGATAAAATTGTTCCTAATTCTATATTCACAAGTTCTATTTCAAAATTTAGTTTGAATTATCTCTAATGGAATAAGACAATAATTTGATGATTAAAAATTTGTAGGATAAATTAATGAGATCATTAAGAGAGCTTTTTTTGCGACCACACATTACGTTTTGATCTCACTACATTTTTATCTGTTTGGGCAAAGCCGATGACGCACCATTTAATTTGATATCGAGGTTAATAGAATTAAATCTGTTTTCTAGTTTTTATTGTTTAGAAAATTTTATTCATAGATATTCTCAGAAGTATTCTATATTGTGAATAAAATGATGTCGCTCTTTCTTTCAAACATTATGTTTCAAAATCATCAAAATCAAATTACATCTAAATTAAAATGTCATTTAATGTCATCTTGCTAATTGGGGTCTTTCTTTATGCGTTTGTTAAAATGCAAATGTAACTTCCGGTGCGCTATTTACAGAGTTTAGCACGCAGTATTAATTTTTATACCTTGGATTTCTTCAGTTAAATCATTAATTATAAATAATAATTATAACATTATAAAATTTATACGCGTGTCCCTTGCGTTATAAATTGTTTATAGCTAATATATCTTTTTTAAACTTTATTTTCTGCAAAAATGTTGCTTTATCCTTTCCGTAATTCTATGTAAAATCAAAAAATCTTATCTGTGAGTTTCTTTCACTTATATTTATATTTTTATCTCTCTTTAGAATCCCATTTTTTTCTCAAAGTCGCAAGTATGACATGTTCTCACTGTAAAGTTAATTAATCAATCCGTTAAGAAGATTTTTTCGCGATGAGATGATGGTATCGAGAGATACCTATTTCGCATTGTTTTTTTTTTAATCGCGCGAAATAGGACGTGAGCGTAGGACCAGGATGGTATGACCGGATAATTGACATAATCGGATTGTGTATATACTCATCTCGCTCTGTATCAAAGACTAGTATTACCATCGACGGTTTGCATAACTGCACGAAGATTAGAACGACAAGAAATTAAGCCGGTCATGCAATACGGTAGAACAGTGCCTACGCGAATGCGTCCAAATAAACGAATGGCTTATACAAAGCTTAAATGTCATTTTCTTAAACCGTTACATTAAAAAAGTACTTTTATAATTTGATAATTGTTTAAAAGTTTTAACAGAAATAGATAAATATTAAATATTTGATTTAGATTATATCAATAAGAAGTGTTAAGGTGAATTAGGTAAAATCAGAGACTTTTTTCGTTAACCTCTCGATACATCCATACTTTACGTATCATATAAAATTTCGCATCTTTATTATTTATCATTGACTTTTATTGCTCTCGTGTGCGCGTATAATATAATAATATAATTTAATCTGCACGAAATAATGTTATTTTTTAAATTATCAAAAATAAAAACTTCTAAAAATATTTTAATCCCAAAAAGTTGTACAAATATGTCCTACAAAAATAATGATATGAAAAAAATTGTGCCAACTGAAAATAAAAAAATTATACAAATATTTTAACCGAAAACAATTGTACAAAATAGCTGTTTAAATTTCTTACAAAAATAATGATATTAAGAAGTTGCGCTAAGTAAATAAAAATTTATGCTATATATAATTTATGATCTTTACAACGCGCTTTGATATACACATCATCGACGACACTCCGAAAAATATAATTTGCAAATTATTACACGTATATGTATAAAATACTTTCACTCACAATATAATGTGTGGATGAATTGGGATAATAATCCAAATTTGCCTTTGCAACTGTTACGACGCAACAGATCGACGCGTAACATGATATAAATATCGATTTAATCCGCAATTCTTCTAATTCGAGAGCTTAGGAATAGCAGTTACGTGAAATAACATGTGACAGGTGTTTATATACCGGGAATTATATTCTGAGCATTGTTTGCATAATTACATACGTAATATGTGTTGGATTAATTTAAATAATAATATACACACATATAATAACATAATCTAAATATAACAGAATGGATACATTTATGCACTCATAATTATAAAAATGATGCGCAAAGTCATGGATTGTTTTCTGTAATAATTTTCGTGACTTTATACGTTATTAAAGGATAGTATTCTCTTTTACTTTCTTATAGAAATGTGTTTAAGATATCTTCTTACTATTACATAATAATGCTTTTTCTAATGGCCAAATTTTATGATTACATGAAATGAGGAATATAATTAATCGAAATTTTCCACATTTTTGTAACTTATACAGAACATGTGTAATCGTATTCTTTGCAAAATTTGTCTATTTGCAGATGCATCTCCGCCGATAGATTATTTCGATCATTAAATATCATCTCTGTACAATTATCATTTGCAATAATGAAGTGAGGCTTTGTCGTTAATTGGATATTCGGATTGTCGCTTTATCATAAAACCCAATTATTAAAACACTTACGTAACGGCTCAGTTTCCTTTCGTATTATATATTTGCTTTAGTCTTGTTATACAATATATCAATATTATATAAAATGAAAAAATTTCCAAGAACTAGATTTGTCATAAATTAACGTCTCTTTTCGCATATTCAAGATATCAGCCAGAATGCACGTGAGAGAAATAAGTTTGAATAAAATAAATAATTCATAATTTATTTAAAATTATTCCATTTTATATATTTTATATATTTAAATTAAGACTTTATAAAAAGAGAAAATTTTATAAAAAACGAGTTTTCCTTTTTTTTTTTGCTTTGGAGAAAATTTTATAAAAAACGAATTTTCCTTTTTTTTTTTTTTTTTGGTTTCTCTATGTCTATCTCTCTCTTAAAGTTTAAGAATGCTTTAATTTTACAAAGAGCTAGATAATTACGGTATCCCTCTTAGTCTGACTCTTCCCCTTCGACCTGTCCGGCATGAGTGACCCTACCGGTAACTATTAGCGTTTTCGAATGAAGCAAGTTTTGATCGCTTTAAGATCGATTAAACCCAATTTACCATGAATATATGTTTGACCAAAAAAAAGATTTTGAGAGAACCTGATTAATATAAATAATTAAGTACATTCCCCGTTTTTAACGCTCTTTTGTCTTTAAAGTACAAGATTCTTTACCCTGATTATTCAATCAAACGATTACTCAAAATATTCCATTAATTAATCTATATAATAATTTAAATACCCTTAATAACCTAAGACGAAGTATATGACGTCATTAATTGGTCTCAGAACAATCAAACTTGCTTCACTCGAAAACACTATACGTTACCGCCGGCATAGCTCTCAGGTTCATTAGAGTACTCAAACCTCCTCACCCGGCAAATGCCTTCGTTAAGGTGACGATTAAATCACAAAATAAACCGCGATTTAAAATTTGCGAAAAAAATGTGACGAATAAATAAATCGACGATAGTCATAATATTCGCGATTTCAAAATACATGCAATCGAAGAAACAATATAATTACTACATTTAAACAAAAATGTTTCGACATTTGAAGAGCTTTTTATAATCGCGTCTGTAATATAGAACATTTGTATACAATTCGAATATAAAATCTAATGCCCGATTTATTTTTAAATGCGTGATTTTATTAAATTAAATTAAATTAAATTTCGCGATTGAAAATAAGATATGTATACCGTTTCACGGAAGATTGACTAAACAGAATAAAACCATATAAAATACCGTTATAAAAAAAAACTACGCGTTATCGCCGCGTTCAATGGAGGATAACTGGCCAACAATTTGACCAGATCAAGGTCCCTCCGCCAGATAACACGCCGGTTAATATCCGACAAAGACAAGAACAATCCTAAAAGTGGAGAACGATCAACTTCTTGCTTCTACATCGGATCCCGCAAGATCAATCCGCAAAGAAAAGTTAAGTAATCCGTTGAATATCAAGGGCCTCGCATGAGATTAAAAGTCGCGCGAGAAAATGTGTTCTTCCATTATTAAGAAATACATTTCTTTATTGAAAAATAAATGGATATAGCAATTTTTATGGAAATGTGGTTACAAACGACTATATTTGTGGATAATGAAATACATGCACCTTTATCGTAGCTTGTATTAAATGTGCGAATACAAATAATTCTTGGGTACCAAGTGTTCGAGACGAATCGAATCCAATAACAGCAAAATTAAAAAAATTTAATTTGAATATTTTGCAAATATACATATAAAATAAATCAAAATAATATGAAGCATAATTAATTCTAAGTTATAATTAATCTTTTTTGTAGCATTTAAATAGATTAATTTGTCGATATTTCACTGATATCGGGGTACCCATTCGATTTGTCTCGAAGTTTTAAAGTATATGCACATTTTACATTATATTCATACATAATATTTGTAACGTAATATTAAAAAAAAAGGAAAAATTTTATGAAATAGTATGTTAAATTGCGCATGTATTTTATTATATATATAATGGTATATCTAAAAACTATCCAAGATATGCACCTAGAATGGCGGGATGTCCAATACCTGCAAATGATTTCTTAAAATGTAGATAATTTGATACTGGCAGCATTTACATCCAAAAGTTCAATATTATATAAATTGACATACCAATATAATACATGTACAAATATATGTACAAGTTTTAATCTCTAATAAAATAAAATGTGCTATATATTTATTAAATTTTGTTACATAACAAAAAAGAATGTTAGTTTTATTTACATAATAAATATAAATGCAATTTTTAATTTATTAAAAAAAGATATATGTGTATATATTTTTAAAATTTGTTATAATTAATTTCAATTTTTCTACAGTTTAATTTTTAGTTTAAATTGTAGAAAAATTAATAATTTTTAATTTTAATTTTTTAATTTTATTTGGTTCTAACAGTCCTAACCCCTACTTTGCTGGCTAAGCCAGCGGGAATTCGTGATTATCCAAATTTGGGGGAGAAATTTGTCCTAACCGCGTGCCCTACTCGCGTGTCCTATTCGCGTGCCCTACTCGCGTATCCTATTCGCGCGTCCTACTCGCGTGCCCTACTCGCGTGCCCTAATAGAATGCACCGTATATTGCTTCCGTTGGGCCAGTTGAACCTACCTTTTGTTGATCCTGGCCATATTCATTCTGGCTACATCTTGCCAGAGATACAACTTCGATCTCTATCAGAGGGTAATAAAAGAGGAAAATTCCTTCCGTTGCCGGCTAATTATTATCACCGGTGCATGAGCGTAATTTTACGCTTTTTTATGGTCGTGAAACATTACGACCGTTTTTCATGCATTGTTTTAATATAACTTTACTTTAATTAATATAATGCCAAATTACCAAATTATATTAATTGATTGAATTCTTATAATAATATCAAAATTAATTGATTGAATTCTTATAATAATATCAAAATTAATTGATTGAATTCTTATAATAATATCAAAATTAATTGATTGAATTCTTATAATAATATCAAAATTAATTGATTGAATTCTTATAATAATATCAAAATTAATTGATTGAATTCTTATAATAATATCAAAATTAATTGATTGAATTCTTATAATAATATCAAAATTAATTGATTGAATTCTTATAATAATATCAAAATTAATTGATTGAATTCTTATAATAATATCAAAATTAATTGATTGAATTCTTATAATAATATCAAAATTAATTGATTGAATTCTTATAATAATATCAAAATTAATTGATTGAATTCTTATAATAATATCAAAATTAATTGATTGAATTCTTATAATAATATCAAAATTAATTGATTGAATTCTTATAATAATATCAAAATTAATTGATTGAATTCTTATAATAATATCAAAATTAATTGATTGAATTCTTATAATAATATCAAAATTAATTGATTGAATTCTTATATAATAATATATAATTT